>NC_064647.1:225260807-225577447 GCF_023864345.2 Schistocerca serialis cubense | reverse complement strand
CAGAAATCCGTGTCTTTTGCGACGCAATCAGAAAAGGCCTACGGAGCAGTCCTTTACGTACGGTGCACCACAACAAATATGGTATCGGTCCATTTAGTTTGCAGTAAAAACCAAAAAAATAACTCTTCCACGGCTGGAACTTCTAGCGACACTTCTTGGATCAAGACTACTTCATTATTTCTGTAAGGCCACGAGCTATAATGCAAGTCGTGCAACATTATGGACTGACTCAACTGTAGCCTTAGGATGGATACAACATAACCCTAATCGATGGAAAACCTTTGTGTCAAACCGTGTTACGGAAATACAACGACTAACGAATCCGTCACAGTGGAGGCACCGCCCTGGTGACGAAAATCCAGCTGATCTAACCTCCAGAGGTACCACAGCAGATAAACTTCACCATGCTTCTGTATGGTTCCATGGACCTGTTTGATTAACAAAGAACAGAACACAGTAGCCTCGAATTTTACAGACGGAAGAGCACTCCTTGCCAGAAAAGAAGAAATTAACAGAGCAAGTCTTCATGGTACAAACAACGATTCCTGTTTTAACAGCTACACGGTACAGTAGCTATTTCAAGCTGTTAAGAGTTACAGGATGGGCACTTCGCTTTAAACGGCACTTTTTGAAAGAAAACAGAACATCTGAAGAACTAACAGCATCAGATTTGGGCGAAGCACGCACTTCTGGATTCAAGTTGTTCAACAGCAACATTTTGCGCTCAAACTGCATGCACTATACAACAACATGGCTCTACCGCTTAATTCTCAGATAGCTCGCTACAACCCATTCTTGGATAATGGTCTTATTCGTCTCGGTGGACGGCTGCAGTTTGCAGAATTAACCAGAGATCAACGTCACCCGATTCTTCTTGATGGACATCATCATTTCACACGTTTACTGATCCAGGAGACTCACATTCGTTTGCATCACCTTGGAGTAAACATAGTGTTATCCGAACTGAGAACAGAATTCTGGATCCTTAGAGCTCGACAGGCAATTAAACATGTTCTACCCCGTTGCCTACCTTGTAAGATGGTGAAAGCTCACGTTGTTCAACAAACTGAGGCCCCATTACCAGCTGAACGAGTTTCACCACTGAAACCATTTACAGTAACAGGTATTGACTTTGCTGGTCCATTATACGTCACACAAGGACATATTACGAAGAAAGCGTATATTGTTCTATTCACATGCGCAACAACACGAGCTATACACCTGGAACTATGCTCAGATATGTCAACTGACAGATTTCTTCAAGCCCTACAAAGGTTTGTCGGAAGACGAGGAGTGCCCAGCACAATTTACACTGATAACGCTACTACCTTCCATGCCACGCACTTAGAGCTGAAGGAGCTCTGGCAGGTTCTCATGGCAAGCAAGACGCACAAGTACCTCGCCCAGCAAGCCATCACTTGAAAATTCATCGCCCCACACGCGCCTTGATGGGGAGGATTCTGGGAACGGATGGTGGGATTTGTCAAACGCTGCCTGAGAAAAGTTTTAGGACAGTCACAGTTGGACGAAGAAGGTCTCAACACAATCCTGGTCAGCATAGAAGCAGCAGTAAACTCTAGACCAATTACGCAAGGGGAGAGGAATCTGAGCCACTGACGCCCGCACATTTCCTTGTAGGTGATCGACTCACAACACTACCTTCTGGTCCAGAATCACGAGTTAGAAAGGACTGGTCCAAGGAATTTCAATGGCTGCAGAAGATGGTAGAACACTTCTGGAACAGGTGGAAGAAAGAATATCTGATCCTGCTCAAAAACTTCCATGAAACTCATCAACCAAGGCCAAGTTCAGGAAGACTCCAGCTGGGTGATGTCGTTCTTTTACAAGAGGATGTTCGTCCACGACACATGTGGAGGAAGGCGCGGATAGAAGATCTTCATGAAGGAAGAGATGGGAAAATACGAACTGTAACCTTACGAACTTCAGAAGGATCCATAATATCACGCCCCGTTCGACTAGTCACTCCTCTAGAAGTTGACCAGGGTGGGGAGGGTGTTGCGGGTTGATATTTGTAATTATAGACACTCTGGAAATATTGATTATCCTTGAATTAATGTTTTATATTCCATGATGTACGTTCCTTGGAGAGAAATAAATTAATGTTGTATTGGAATCACGGTGTTGTGTGTTCATAATACCTACTCCGAACTTTTCTTTTGTTTCCTTTACTGCTTGCTCAATATACGGATTGAATAACATTGGGGATAGGCTACAACCCTGTCTCATTCCCTTCCCAGCCACTGCTTCCCTTTCATGTCCCTCGACTCTTACAACTGCCATCTGCTTTCTGTACAAATTGTAAATAGCCTTTCGCTCCCTGTATTTTACCCCTGCCACCTTCAGAATTTGAAAGAGAGTATTCCAGTCAACATTGTCAAAAGCTATCTCTAAGTCTACAAATGCTAGAAACGTACGTTTGCCTTTCCTTAATGTTTCTTCTAAGATAAGTCGTAGGGTCAGTATTGCCGCACGTGCTCCAACATTTCTATGGAACCCAAACTGATCTTCCCCGAGGTCGGCTTCTACCAGTTTTTCCATTCGTCTGTAAAGAATTCGCGTTAGTATTTTGCAGCTGTGACTTAATAAACTGATAGTTCGGTAATTTTCACATCTGTCAACACCTGCTTTCTTTGGGATTGACTATCGTATCTTTGGGAAACTGAAAGACTCTCTTCGTGGAACAAGGTTTGAAGATGGTGACTCCCTTGTGCACGTTGCCAAACAGTGACTCCAACAGGTTGGTCCTGAATTTTACCGTGTGGGTATACAGGCGCTGGTTCCAAGATGGCGTAAGGCAGTTGAGAGGGATGGAAATTATGTGGAGAAATGAAAATATTGTTCCTAAAAGATGTATCTACACACTGTAAAACTTTCAAACACGTAGAATAAAAGATGGATTAAAAAAAATAGTGTGCATCTCTTTTGGAGTGACCCTCGTTGTTATTGTTGTGGTCTTCAGTCCTGAGACTGGTTTGGTGTAGCTCTCCATGCTACTCTGTCCTGTGCAAGCTTCTTCATATCCCAGTACCTACTGCAGCCTACATCCTTCTGAATCTGCTTAGTGTATTCATCTCTTGGTCTCCCTCTTCGATTTTTACCCTCCATGCTGCCCTCCAATACTAAATTGGTGATCCCTCGATGTCTCAGAACATATCCTACCAACCGATCCCTTCTTCTAGTCAGTTTGTGCCACAAACTTCTCCCCAATCCCATTCAATACCTCCTCATTAGTTATGTGATCCACCCATCTAATCTTCAGCATTCTTCTGTAGCACCACATTTCGAATGCTTCTATTCTCTTCTTGTCTAAACTATTTATCGTACATGTTTCACTTCCATACATGGCTATACTCCATACAAATACTTTCAGAAACGATTTCCAGACACTTAAATCTGTACTCGATGTTAACAAATTTCTCTTCTTCAGAAACGCTTTCCTTGCCATTGCCAGTCTACATTTTATATCCTCTCTACTTCGACTGTCATCAGTTATTTTGCTCCCCAATAACAAAACTCCTTTACTCCTTTAAGAGTCTCATTTCCTAATCTTAATTCCCTCAGCATCACCCGACTTAATTCGACTACATTCCATTATCCTCATTTTGCTTTTGTTGCTGTTCATCTTATACCCTCCTTTCAAGACACTGTCCATTCCGTTCAACTGCTCTTCCAAGTCCTTTGCTGTCTCTGACAGAATTACAAGGTTTGAAGATGATGACTCCCTTGTGCACGCTGCCAAACAGTGGCTCCAACAGGTTGGTCCAGAATTCAAACACTATTGGTTAGCATGAGTAATGGTTAAGAGTCCAGTGCAGTCCAGACCGAAGGTTGCAAAATACACTTCTGACCATTAAAACCTCAAAGGTTTTATTACTTCTCCATGGATTTTAATACCTACTCCGAAATTCTCTTTTGTTTCCTTTACTGCTTGCTCAATATACAGATTGAATAACATCGGGGATCGGCTACAAACCCGTCTCAGTCCTTTCCCAACCACTGCTTCCCTTTCATACCCCTCGACTCTTATAACTGCCATCTGGTTTCTGTACAAATTGTAAATAACCTTTCTCTCCCTGTATTTTACCCCTGCCACCTTCAGAATTTGAAAGAGACCCTCGTATGTCGAGAAAAATGAGGTCCGAAACGATACTTGGAGGTACAATCTCAGTGAATTATGACCGTTTTTGAATCTGATTTATAGTTTTTCAGATATTTCAAAAACAATTTCAAATGCTCAACCAAGTGTACAGGGAACCCCATGCGCCTTTTTCCCCCTCCATGGCTCCCCCCTCCCGGAAGAAAGAGGAGGCGTTAGTGGGTACTGACTGCGGCTCCAGAAGGAGGGCGAGAAGGCCCCAGAGCAGGGGAACAGCGCCGCCACGCTGTCCGCCGCGGCGCCCTGGAGCTCAGCCGCCAGCATGGTGAGCTCGAGTGCGAGGAACTTGTGCGAGGCGTTGCCTCCGCCGGGCAGCTGGAGGCGCGCCAGCAGCTGCACCACCATCTGCGTGCCCCAGCCCGCCACCAGCACAGACCCCACTTGCAGGGGCTCCATGTACGGCCACACGCTGTCCAGCAGCCTCTGCAACACACCGTGCACCGTGGGCTGTCGGATGGATTGTTTGGGGGGGGAGACCAGACAGCGAGGTCATCGGTCTCATCGGATTAGGGAAGGACAGGGAAGGACGTCGGCCGTGCCTTTTAAAAGGAACCATCCCGGCATTTGAACAATACCTGAAGAAAACAAAAACAGTCTGGAAATCTTAAGGAAAGTTAACGATTATAAAAGGAAATGGAAAAGATGAGAGAAAATTTGTTGGATATGTCATCATGTACAATACTTTCATCATTAACATTCTTGAAGTGCTGGGAAAGGAGAGGACGTTCTAGGATGAAGCATCTGGAAGACATCGAGAAGAGGATAGGATGTGACAGTTACACAGAAATGGAACAAACAGCTGATGACAGAAGAAAGTAGTTGCATAGACAAGGCATTAGCCTCTAGAATATGTAGTACACAATGTTGGAAGCTCCCAGAGACAGTCTGCAGACTATACAAGCTATCCACGAATGAAGTGGCTTACGAGGACCCTATTCTTGAGTAGTTTTCATCAATCTGGGATCCGTACGAGGTGAGACTTATGAGAGAAGTAAAGAAAATCCAACGGAGAGCGGCGTGTTTTGTCACGGGGTAGTTTACTCGATGCGAAAGTATTACAGAGATGCTCAATGAACTCCAGTGGCAGAAGCTACAAGAGAGCCTCACGGAGAGGTTTACTCTTGAAATTTAGAGAGAATATTTTCTGGGAAGAGTCCGACGACATGTTACGTCCTCTCGCAAAATGACCACGATGAGAAAATTCGAGAAGGTAGATGTACGAGGGGGAGTTGGAAAATAAGTTTCCCCTCTCGACTGGGCAGAGTTGTGTTGGATTAGGTTGTTTTGGGGTAAGAGACCAAACTGCGAGGACATCGGTCTCATCGGTTTAGGGAAGGACAGGGAAGGAAGTCGGCCGTGCCCTTTCAAAGCAGCCATCCGGGCATTTGCCTGGAGCGATTTAGGGAGATCACGGAAAACCTAAATCAGGATGGCCGGACGCGGGATTGAACCGTCGTCCTCCCGAATGCGAGTCCAGTGTGCTAACCACTGCGCCACCTCGCACTGTCCCATGTACTGTGAAAATCTTGTATGGTAGGAGCTCTGCAGTATGTAAGTACACTGGTGGACAAAATTAAAAAGGTGGGTAACATTTACTCTGATGATGTGGGGAAATACTGGAGAGAAATAAATGTAAATAGGTATGGATGTGGTTTATTGTATGACAGTCATTTGTACAGAACAGCAGTTCAAACGCTATTGGTTAGCATGAGTAATGGTTAAGAGTCCAGTGCGGACCGGAGCACAGGTTGCAAAATACACTACTGGCCATTAAAATTGCTACACCAAGAATAAATGCAGATGATAAACGGGTATTCATTGGACAAATACATTACACTAGAACTGACATGTGATTACATTTTCACGCAATTTGGGTGCATAGATCCTGAGAAATCAGTACCCAGGACAACCATCTCTGGACGTAATAACGGCCTTGATACGCCTGGGCATTAAGTCAAACAGAGCTTGGATGGCGTGTACAGGTACAGCTGCCCATGCAGCTTCAACACGATACCACAGTTCATCAAGAGTAGTGACTGGCGTATTGTGACGAGCCAGTTACTCGGCCACCGTTGACCAGACGTTTTCAATTGGTGAGAGATCTGGACAATGTGGTGGCCAGGGCAGCAGTCGAACATTTTCTGCATCCAGAAAGGCCCGTACAGGACCTGCAACAAGCGGTCGTGCATTATCCTGCTGAAATGTAGGGTTTCGCAGGGATCGAATGAAGAGTAGAGCAACGGGTCGTAACACATCTGAAATGTAACGTCCACTGTTCAAAGTGCCGTCAATGCGAACATGAGGTGACCGAGACGTGTAACCAATGGTACCCCATTCCATCACGCCGGGTGATACGCCAGAATGGCGATGACGAATACACACTTCCAATGTGCGTCCAACGCGATGTCGCCAAACAAGAATGCGACCATCATGATGCTGTAAACAGAACCTGGATTCATCCGAAAAAACGACGTTTTGCCATTCGTGCACCCAAGTTCGTCGTTGAGCACACCATCGCAGGCGCTCCTGTCTGTGACGCAGCGTCAAGGGTAACCGCAGCCATGGTCTCCGAGCTGATAGTCCATGCTGCTGCAAACGTCGTCGAACTGTTCGTGCAGATGGTTGTTGTCTTGCGAACGTCCCCATCTGTTGACTTAGGGATCGAGACGTGGCTGCACGATGCGTTACAGCCATGCGGATAAGATACCTGTCATCTCGACTGCTAGTGATACGAGGCCGTTGGGATCCAGCACAGCGTTCCGTGTTACCGTCCTGAACCCACCGATTCCACATTCTGCTAACAGTCATTGGATCTCGAGCAACGCGAGTAGCAATGTCGCGATAGTATAAACCGCAATCGCCGTAGGCTACAATCCGACCTTCATCAAAGTCAGAAACGTGATGGTACGCATTTCTCCTCCTTACACGAGGTATCACAACAACATTTCAACAGGCAATGCTGATTAACTGCTGTTTGTGTATGAGAAATCGGTTGGAAATTTTCCTCATGTCAGCACGTTGTAGGTGTCGCCACCGGCGCCAACCTCGTGTGAATGCTCTGAAAAGCTAATCATTTGCATATCACAGCATCTTCTTCCTGTCGGTTAAATTTCGTGTCTGTAGCAAGTCATCTTCGTGGTGTAGGAATTTTAATGGCCAGTAGTGTAATTGTGAGGACGTGGCTACTATGGTGTGTGGTTGCCTCAGACATACACACAGCATGCGCTACAAATGGCCATACTGTTAACAAGCGAGTTCAGGGGTGCCTGTGAAAGCCGCACCCACTCCTCCTCTAGAGCTGAATGGTTCTGCGTTGGGTGCGGCATGTTGCAACTGCCCTTCCAAGAGCATCCCAAAAATGTTCAAAAGGGTTCAGGTCAGCTGGTTTAGTCAGCCAAGTCATATGGTGAATGTCCCCACTTTGCAGATATTCAGTAACCACTTATGCTCTACCTTGTCTTGTTGTTCATCCGTAGAAATTAACTGAGGCCAACAGCACCACTGAAAGGTCACATATAGTGCTCTAGGATCTCTCGCCTGGACCTCTGAGCATTCAAAGAGCTAACAAATGTAGTGGTGTGCGATTATCATGCACGATCCCTGCTCACATCAGCAAATGTGCATCATCATATGTGACCCTTTGCCTGATGTTACAGGGATGGCATCATGTCCGGCATTCCCTCCATATGAAGACTCGCCCAGAATCAGGTTATAAACTGGATCTGGACTCAACCAGAAAGGGAGCATTAGCCAACTGAAGCTGTGTCCAATGCCTGTGTTGTATGCACCATTGTAAATGCTCTCTTTTGTGGGAGGGTGTAAGTATGATGGACATGGTTGGCTTTCTGGTGTACAGCCCTGTCTAAATATGTAGCCTTCGGGCAACTATCTTCCTGGTTACATCAGCCTGGTCACAAGAGATTTGTGTGGCTGAAGGCCTCCTCCGGCACTTCGCTGAAAGCACGAAATTCTAGTCGTCATTGACTGTTGTGGCTCTCGGTCACCCTTTTCCTGGTCTTCTGGTAACTGCCGCACTGGTTTTAAACTGTTTCCACAAGATTGAGACAAAACTAGGTGTTACATCCAGTTCTTTTGCAACCTGAGCTCTGGACTGCCCTGCCTCAAGCTTCTGATGATTTACCATTTCATACCGTCGTCTAAGTGATGAGGTGTACTCATTTCAACTAAACAAACAGAAAGGTAATAACATTATTCACGGAAGGCAATAACAATCTCTACTGTACTGCAGAGCGGACGTAGGCCATAGCTACATAGAGATTTATACTTCCTGCTGGCGTTGGGTTGCCCACACGAATTCGTAACCTTATCTACCCAATTCCAGAGCCACACCGTTTTCATATGACACCCACAGGCCTAGTTTTGTGTGTTTTTTTCGGAGAAATGCGGGTTGGTTTGTTTGGGGAAGGAGACCAGACAGCGAGGTCATCGGTCTCATCGGATTAGGGAAGGACAGGGAAGGAGGTCGGCCGTGCCCTTTCAAAGCAACCATCCCGGCATTTGCCTGGAGCGATTTGGGGAAATCACGGAAAACCTAAATCAGGATGGCCAGACCTGGGATTGAACCGTCGTCCTCCCGAATGCGAGTCCAGTGTGCCAGCCACTGCGCCACCTCGCTCGGTCCCATGGGCTGTGAAAATCTTGTATGGTAGGAGCTCTACAGTATGTAAGTACACTGGTGGACAAAATTAAAAAGGTGGGTAACATTTACTCTAATGATGTGGGGAAATACTGGAGAGAAATAAATGAAAATAGGTATGGATGTGGTTTATTGTATGACAGTCATTTGTACAGAACAGCAGTTCAAACGCTATTGGCTAGCATGAGTAATGGTTAAGAGTCCAGTGCGGTCCAGACCACAGGTTGCAAAAAAACTGTGAAAACGTGGCTACTGTGGTGTTTGGTCGCCTCAGACAGATTTTTTTTTTCTTTATTGAATTTCGTTTTCCCTGAAGGGGCGGACTGACAGCAGCTTAGTATGCCGCTCTTCAGCGTACAGAATTTGTTTTAAAAAGATGAAGATAATAAATAATAAAAGCAGGCGATAAAATAGGTGACTTAAATGGTAAAATGGCGGAAAATCGTGGAACTTAAAACATATAACAAAGGGTTGATGATGCTAATAAAATACATATGAAGCAGACAGGTAAAAGAATAGACAGACAATTAAAAAAAAACACGGCGAGAGTCTGGTTTCTGTTCGCAAGAGATATAAAATTCACACCCAACGACAGCATGGTTTCTGTTCACAACACTTCGGAAAGACGAACAACACTCAACATTCGCTGGCCGGGGTGGCCGAGCGGTTCTAGGCGCTACAGTCTGGAACCGCACGACCGCTACGGTCGCAGGTTCGAATCCTCCCTCGGGAATAGATGTGTGTGCTGTCCTTTGGTTAGTTAGGTTTAAGTAGTTCTAAGTTCTAGGGGACTGCTGACCTTAGAAGTTAAGTTCTACAGTGCTCAGCGCCATTTGAAGTCGACATTCACTTGAACACTGCACTAAAAAATTGGCACAAATATGTTATACCACAGCCGAGAGCAGATGGGGGGAATCGGGACAGATGACAAGAAAGGAAAGGAGGGGAAGGAGAGGAAAAAACGAAGTGGGGGGGGGAGGGGGGAAAGGAGCCGATGGAGGACGAGGACCCATAAGAGGGGGGGCGGGTGCTGGGCAGGTGCAACAGGGAGTGGGGAAAGGCAGAGGAGGGGTATACAAAAGGACTCGGGGAGGGGGGGGGGGGAGGCAGAGGCCTCAGACACACAGCATGCGTTTCAAATGGCTGTACTGTTAACGAATTCAGGAGTGCCTGTGGAAGTCGCACCCACTCCCCCTCTACAGCTGAATGGTTTTGCATTCGGTGTGGCATGTTGCAACTGCCTCCCAAGAGCATCCCAAACATGTTTGATACGGTTCAGGTCAGGTGATTTTGTCAGCTAAGTCATATGGTGAATGTCCCCGCTCTGGTACCGAGTGCTGCGGGTTTCGAATCCGCTCCAGACGGCGTGGACCTTGATTACCACTAGAGGTCTCTACAACCGTCGCGCCATAAGCAGTGGCTGTGCGCGTTCCTGGCCTGTGTATAACGTGAGGGCGCCACGGTTGGAGATGTGGTCCCAGCCGCCGATAGCGACGTTCCATATCCTGCATATAAGCGCCTGCCTCTAGCTCAGCTAATCACCCTTGACCGTTGCCTCTCCTGGAGCCCCCATCTCCGGACTATCCAAGCCAAGGCACGCTCCCGACTCGGTCTCCTCAAGCTCCTTTCTGGCTGTACGTGGGGTCTGGACCCCTCCACCATACTCCACGCCTATAAATCCCTCATCTGCCCTATCCTCTGCTACACCCACCCTGCCTGGATTTCCGCCCGTCCTACCTTTTACAAATTCCTTCATATCCTCGAACGCCATGCTCTTTGCCTCGCCCAGTGCATCTGTCTCCCCTCAACCCACACGGATCCTGCACAACCTTATCCCGTTCCCCCACCTACTCCTTTTCCTCGAACGGATACAGATCCTCTACACCTCCTGTAAACTAGATCTCCCTCACCTGCTTGTCTTTCACATCCTCTCCCACCCCCGTCCGCTGCTGCACCTGTATTTCCACATCCCACCTGCTCTCCATCTCTCCACTCTCCATACCCTCGCCCAAGGTGGCTTACACCAACTCCCCCTCCCTGATGCCCTCATCCCCTACATCTACCCCTCCTACGAAATTTGATGCTCCCCTCCCTGTGGTTTTTCCTCAGGGCGCCTTCTCTCCCTTCTCTCCCCATTCCCTCCCTCCTCGCTTCCTGCCCCCTCCTTCCCCTGGCTTCCCCTACCCCCATACCTTCATTCCTCCCCCATCTCCTCTGCCATTGGCATCTTCACTCTCCCCTCTCCCTCCCCCACCACCTTCTTCCCCTCTTGGCAGGTCCCTGCTGGACTCGCACACGTTAAGTGGACATTAGCGTGGCGGAGATCATCGCCATCAGTTTTTCGTGTGTGTGCCATCGTGTTTGTGATTCAGTGTTTTTCGCCACCCACGCTCCTTCGTTCACGTATTTGTGCACAGTGCCGACAGTTTTCTTGTTTTTCGTCGGGTCTGAACAGCTTCAAGTTTTTTTAGTTATTGTATCTACTGTTTTGTAACCACCATTATGTTACTTTTCTGTCTTCATTGATTTCTCTCTTATTGCATTGCTTGTGGCTGAAGAGCGGAGTAAAATTCTCCGCTGGTAGCCCACCTTGAATGAGGTGCATCATGACAATAAAGAAAAAGAAAAAAAGCTTTGCTAAGTAGTCTGTCATTCGTATGAGTCTATCGACATCTCGCCTACAGACAGCTTGTTTACCATACTTTGTTTTCGTTTATGAGTGGACGTTGTGGATTCGTTTGGCTGTCGCTTGTGACCCCGTTGCTTCTTGCGGGTTGTCGTCGTAAGGTCTTGCTCGGTCGACCGTCATTGCTCGTGTCCGTCCTTTCCCGTTCGTTTGTTTTTTCGCGGGCCGCTCCCGTTTGGTCCCGCCGCGCTTCGTTCTCGGAAATCCGCCACGCGCTTTGCAGATATTCAGTAACCACTTGTGCTCTACCTTGTCTTGTTGATCATCCGTAGAAATTAACTGAGCCCAACAGCACCACTGAAAGGTCACATATAGTGCTCGAGGATCTCTCGCCTGGGCCTCTGAGCATTCAAAGAGCTAACAAATGTAGTGGTGTGTGGTTATCATGCACGATCCCTGCTCACATCAGCGAATGTGCATCATCATATGTGACCCTTTGCCTGATGTTACAGGGATGGCATCGTGTCCGGCATTCCCTCCATATGAAGACTCACCCAGAATCAGGTTATAAACTGGATCGACATCCAGAAAGGGAACATTAGCCCACTGAAGCTGTGTCCAATGCCTGTGTTGTATGCACCATTGTAAATGCTCTCTTTTGTGGGAGGGTGTGAGTATGATGGACATGGTTGGCTTTCTGGTGTACAGCCCTGTCTAAATATGCAGCCTTCGGGCAACTATCTTCCTGGATACATCAGCCTGGTCACAAGACATTTGTGTGGCTGAAGGCCTCCTCCGGCACTTCGCTGAAAGCACGAAATTCTAGTCGTCATTGACTGTTGTGGCTCTCGGGCACCCTTTTCCTGGTCTTCTGATAACTGTCGCACTAGTTTTAATCTGTTTGGACAAACTTGAGACAAAACTAGGTGTTACATCCAGTTCTCTTGCAACCTGAGCTCGGGACTGCCCTGCCTCAAGCCTCCTGTGGTTCTCCATCTCATACTGTCGTCTAGGCGATGAGGTGTAGTCATTTCACGTAAACAAACAGAAAGAAAATAACATTATTCACGGAAGGCAATAACAATCTCTACTGTACTGCAGAGCGGGCGTAGGCCATAGCTACATACACTTTTATACCTCCTGCTGCCGTTGGGCCTTATCTACCCAATTCCAGAGCCACACCGTTTTCATATGACACCCACAGTCCTAGTTTTGTGTGTTTTTTCGGAGAAATGCGGGAAAATGTTACTCATCTCTTAATCTTGTCTACCAGTGTATTTGTTAAAATAAGCCTTGCTGTACAACACGAGCTGTATGTAAAAATATTTATTTGCCAGACCAGTATTGGGGCACACAGCTTATCGTCAGTGGCAACTGATACAGCAGACAAACAACTAAATTAAAGAAGAAAATAATCTCCAACCACGTCATCGCTACCAAAGTAGACAAATTGAACAATTTAGTTCCATTGGACAAAAGAGGTTACTTCATGGAGGTATGTTCCATGTTTCTGACTGAATGAAAGGCAGTTTGTTTTTTGCATACACGTTTCACTTTTTTCATTTATGAGGTTCTACAGAGGTCAGTAATACATCTCTCTCTCTCTCTCTCTCTCTCTCTCTCTATATATATATATATATATATATATATATATATATATATATATATATATATATATATATATATATAGGGCTATTACAAATGATTGAAGCGATTTCATAAATTCACTGTAGCTCCATTCATTGACATATCGTCACGACACACTACAGATACGTAGAAAAACTCAGAAAGTTTTGTTCGGCTGAAGCCGCACTTCAGGTTCCTGCCGCCAGAGCGCTCGAGAGCGCAGTGAGACAAAATGGCGACAGGAGCCGAGAAAGCGTATGTCGTGCTTGAAATGCACTCACATCAGTCAGTCATAACAGTGCAACGACACTTCAGGACGAAGTTCAACAAAGATCCACCAACTGCTAACTTCATTCAGTGATGGTATGCGCAGTTTAAAGCTTCTGGATGCCTCTGTAAGGGGAAATCAACGGGTCGGCCTGCAGTGAGCGAAGAAACGGTTGAACGCGTGCAGGCAAGTTTCACGCGAAGCCCGCGGAAGTCGACGAATAAAGCAAGCAGGGAGCTAAACGTACCACAGCCGACGGTTTGGAAAATCTTACGGAAAAGGCTAAAGCAGAAGCCTTACCGTTTACAATTACTACAAGTCCTGACACCCGATGACAAAGTCAAACGCTTTGAATTTTCGGCGCGGTTGCAACAGCTCATGGAAGAGGATGCGTTTAGTGCGAAACTTGTTTTCAGTGATTAAGCAACATTTTTTCTTAATGGTGAAGTGAACAGACACAATGTGCGAATCTGGGCGGTAGAGAATCCTCACGCATTCGTGCAGCAAATTCGCGATTCACCAAAAGTTAACATGTTTTGTGCAATCTCACGGTTTAAAGTTTACGGCCCCTTTTTATTCTGCGAAAAAAAACGTTACAGGACACGTGTATCTGGACATGCTGGAAAATTGGCTGATGCCACAACTGGAGACCGACAGCGCCGACTTCATCTTTCAACAGGATGGTGCTCCACCACACTTCCATCATGATGTTCGGCATTTCTTAAACAGGAGATTGGAAAACCGATGGATCGGTCGTGGTGGAGATCATGATCAGCAATTCATGTCATGGCCTCCACGCTCTCCCGACTTAACGCCATGCGATTTCTTTCTGTGGGGTTATGTGCAAGATTCAGTGTTTAAACCTCCTCTACCAAGAAACGTGCCAGAACTGCGAGCTCGCATCAACGATGCTTTCGAACTCATTGATGGGGACATGCTGCGCCGAGTGTGGGAGGAACTTGATTATCGGCTTGATGTCTGCCGAAACACTAAAGGGGCACATATCGAACATTTGTGAGTGCCTAAAAAAACTTTTTGAGTTTTTGTATGTGTGTGCAAAGCATTGTGAAAATATCTCAAATAATAAAATTATTGTAGAGCTGTGAAATCGCTTCAATTATTTGTAATAACCCTGTATTTAGTGGTTACAAATGTGGTAGTGTCTTAGATTTTCTCATTTTTTTCTCTTGTTTCTCACGTTAGAAACAATTTTTTGTAGCACAAGTTTCGTGAGTTTACATTATCGTTTGGTGTTACTTACGATTTCCAATATTGCTAGTCCATGTATACGGTCATGGAGATGTATTCATTCGGTCTCCATATTCCAGCTGGCCGATTTCTGACGTTTCCCCCCTACATTTATTACAGCAAATCACTTGCACTTTTCATTGTGTGATCAACATGTGAGTGTTTACAGTGTGTAGTGTTGCCAGCTGTCGCTGGGTGTCTACCGTTTGTCTTTTTTTTGTGTAATGGGTGTGGTTTGATATTTTTTGTTTGTTTTGGTCATAGTTTTTTTTAACGTGTATGTTACTTTCTTTATGTAAGTGGATATTCATGTGTGTGTGGTGGGAAGAGGAAGATTCATCAATTATTTATTCCACACACACACAATTATCCACTCAAATAAGGAATAACTCATCCACAAAAAAGCAATCTCACAAAGAATGACATATTCACACATAACAAAATACGCACACACACACACACAACAAATGAGAAATATCGAACCACACACGCTACACAAACAACAGACGAGAGATAAAAGCACAGTGACAGTTGATAACACTAAACACTGTGAACACTCACATGAAAAGTGCAAGTGATGCGCTGTAATAAATGTGGAGGAAAAACGCCAGAAATCGGCCAGCTGGAATATGGATACCAAATGAATAAATCTCCATGACCGCACACAGGGACTAGCAACATTGGAAATCGTAACCTGGAACGATAATTTAACCTCCCGAAACTTGTGCTACAAAAGTTGTTTCTAATATGAAAAACAAGAGACAATCACGAGAAAATCTAACAGAATAACATGTTAGTAACCACTACACAATGTATTAATTATATGTATAAAAACAAAAATGCATTACAGGCCACTGAAGATGTTTCATAAATCAAGGAAGTGAAGATCATACGGCAAAAAATAAACTGCCTTTCATTTTGTTGCAAACACGGAACATATC
The DNA here is from genome assembly GCF_023864345.2 of Schistocerca serialis cubense. Classification (NCBI taxonomy): domain Eukaryota; kingdom Metazoa; phylum Arthropoda; class Insecta; order Orthoptera; family Acrididae; genus Schistocerca; species Schistocerca serialis. Next base: position 225,561,904 of record NC_064647.1, on the reverse strand, counting down.
ACCATGAATTTTGAAGCAACTAAGGACGACGGAAAACGGGAAAAAATGACGAAAATGTGATTAAGTTACAAAAGTGAACCAGTTCCGACTACTAGTATCTACAAAAAGATCCGATTGTAGCTTTCAATGAACAAATGAAAACCACCATCAAATCATGTAAAACTATTTAGATCTGAAACCAACAGTCCTATGCTGGATTATATGGCATATCCAAATTACATAAAGATAGTGTTCCAATACGCCCAGTAGTGTCATTCTTTTCTATTCTATGTTACCTACTAGGGAAAGAGATTGATTATATCATTAAAAAGAAAATCAGTTCTAAACCTATGGCTCTTCTTGACAAAACCCCACACAGTTCTAAAACAGTATCGTTCCATGTCACTAGTTTGTTTACAGATGTTGCTGCTGATGACTCTATAAACACATTAACATACCTTTTATACAAATCCAAAGTTAAACCTGCAGAATTACATGACATAATAACATACCTTTTATACAAATCCAAAGTTAAACCTGCAGAATTACATGACATAATCAATGGTACTCAAACGTGTATAAAACAGAATTGCTGTTAGTTTCAAATCAAATATTATAATCAGTCTGATGTCCTAGCTGTGGGTTTACCTCTTAGTCCTATACTATCTTAAATTTTCATGGACAATTTTGAACAATTTTCCTACTGAAAGTGCGAGTGAACTGGGAAATTATGTACTGGTTCAGATATATCGATGATGTGCTTTGTTTGTGGACAGGTACCACTACGATTTGATACATTACTACAGCATTTGAACTTACGACATAAAAAATTCAGTTTACTATGGAGCTGGGAAGCTGTTGTACGAATATCTTGGTCCTTAATATAGATATTAGTATAAGAAAATACATATTCAGCGCTTACAGAAAAAATATAGCTACTGATATAGTAATCCCTCCAGGCTTCCAGCATCCACACAGCCATAAACATGCAGCCTTCCAATCAATGGTGCGTCGTCTCATATCTGTTACAATATCCAATGGAGCCTTTGAAACAGAACTAAAAACCATCATACAAATCGCCTCTGGCAATGGCTATAGCTCTGCACTGATTGATAATAGTCTATGAAAATAGAAAATGGATAAAATTACACCTACAGCCCTCTGTAGCTACAAATCCTGTTGCAAAATTCCATATACTGGGAACATTTCAGACAATCTTGAAAAAAAGGTATAGTCTCACAAGTACAGACCTGCACTTTGTAACACCGATAACATATCAAAATTTTTGTTCAGTAGTAAAGACAAATTGAAGCCCTTTCACATAGAGTATTGTATATAAAATTACTTGCAAGCAGTGTGAAAAAGAGTAAATTGGTCAGTCAGGCGGAGCTGTAGCAATTAGGCTACATGAACATCAGAGACCCTAACGGTTAAGGAAGAAGAATTCGATCTTTGCTGATCATCTTTCAGCAGCAAAGCATTTGTATGATCGGAATGGGAAATTCTACATTCTGTCATGAAAAGGAGAGAGATGACCCCACAGAAACACTGGAAATCAACAAACTCGTGGCACAGAACGCCAACCTCAGTTTCCATCTATCTCTTTGTTAAATTAATTTTTCGTTACTGGATTCAAACTGTAAATTCGCCTTATTTCTCATGATTTGTTCAATGTATCTCCACATAAAAGCTTTATTTGCCCCTTTTTTAGCAAATGTAATTTTGTAATGTTTTCCTGTGTAAACACTCTCTTATTTTCATATTTTCCGTACAAATAATATCTATATTTCTGACATTCAATTGTCACCTGAATGTCACCTGAATATGACCTGAGAAGTCGAAAGCCGGTTCCTGATCAAATAAATATAATTTTGCAGAACATTAGCAAGTGTTTTTCTTCTATATGGTGATCTGCAGCTTTAAAATGTTTATTAAGGACATTTTCTATACAGCATGAGCAGCACTAGAAAAGTTTTATTTGTGAGTTGCACTAGAAATGTTTTATTTGCTAAGGTTTCCAGGTTTATAACCAATCACCAGTAACATCTGATATAGAGGAACAAACAACTCTATGTAGATTTTTCTACAAAATGATAACTGTACATATAGTAACAGTAATATTAGTCTTTTTACATTGTGTAGCTCTATAGCAATGACATGCATGCAATTTAATACAGCAGAATCTGAACTCTATCGTACAGCATAGTACACAAGTTGTCACACATGTTACTACTGTCAAATAATAGGCGGTGGCAATTCTTGATAACGTTTGACATGGCGGTTACATAGTGGAAAGATGGAAGCGACATGCCAAATAGTCTACATTACTTGCCTTTTGTTATTTTTAAGGTCATATTTATATTTTTTTAAATTTTTTTCCTTGGCATTTGGTAAGTAGTACCACACAACCCACTCATATTACATTTATGAAACATGGAAATATAACAAAGTAATATTTTTTAATATTCCTTTCCAGAACGTCTAAGTATGATTGATTTAACCTGTAGTGTAATTTGAACTGATGTCACAAATTTAAATATGGGGTTACCGTGAAGAATATTTGGAAAACCACAAGGTAGCGGTAAGAGCGCTTTCTCTAAGTCTTCCATAACCACCTATATATGAATACTGTATTTTGGACAACTGAAGAAAATATGGTTTAGGTCTGCATAGGAAATGTTGTCACAGTCACAATAAGAAAAATTCGAGATGCCTAATTGGTGAAGATGGGCTAGAAAATATCCATGACTTAACTGCATCCAAATTACACTAGTTATTAATTTCCTTGAAAAATTTTTGTCTGCGAACCAAGGTTTACGTGGGAGAGACGCTTGCATCGATGCATACCGTTTACCCACATTATAAAATTCCTGCTGTAACTGTTGACTTTGCAAGCTTCATTCTATATGATGCCTGAGTGAAGGGAAATACAAACGAAAAAAGAGACGTTTCCTTTGTCATTCCTTTGCATCACCATGTGAAGAATTTCAGCTATATACCGGTATATGTTTGTATCACAGTTCTATTTTGGGTTTTCAATGGATTAAATAATACTTTTCGAATCTGAAATAATTGCAATGTTGCGGTATAAAATTGTGAAATAATGCAACGTATCACGTTATACTGGACAATTTTTCATACCAAAATTATTGGATTAAAACACTTGAAATTTTGTACGTACATCTTATTCTTGTTCATTAAGTATGTTGTCCAGTTGTTTTGTCATATGATGTATATTTCAGTTTCTTCTAGAATATTTAATAATCTACCCTTCTCTGCTTTATGGAGAATGATGTTTTTGTTACTGTCGTCAGCAGAATGCTTGTATTCTTTTAAATGAGCAGTGAATGCTGAGGCATTGGCTTCACTAACATTAATATGTTCTCTAAATCTCCTTTTGATGTTTCTCCCCGTTTATCCAACGTACAATTTATCACATTCGATACATACTTTATACACACCTGACATGATATATGTTTGGTTCTTGTCTACACTCCTGGAAATTGAAATAAGAACACTGTGAATTCATTGTCCCACGAAGGGGAAACTTTATTGACACATTCCTGGGGTCAGATACATCACATGATCACACTGACAGAACCACAGGCACATAGACACAGGCAACAGAGCATGCACAATGTCGGCACTAGTACAGTGTATATCCACCTTTCGCAGCAATGCAGGCTGCTATTCTCCCATGGAGACGATCGTAGAGATGCTGGATGTGGTCCTGTGGAACGGCTTGCCATGCCATTTCCACCTGGCGCCTCAGTTGGACCAGCGTTCGTGCTGGATGTGCAGACCGCGTGAGACGACGCTTCATCCAGTCCCAAACATGCTCAATGGGGGACAGAGCCGGAGATCTTGCTGGCCAGGGTAGTTGACTTACACCTTCTAGAGCACGTTGGGTGGCACGGGATACATGCGGACGTGCATTGTCCTGTTGGAACAGTAAGTTCCCTTGCCGGTCTAGGAATGGTAGAACGATGGGTTCGATGACGGTTTGGATGTACCATGCACTATTCAGTGTCCCCTCGACGATCACCAGTGGTGTACGGCCAGTGTAGGAGATCGCTCCCCACACCATGATGCCGGGTGTTGGCCCTGTGTGCCTCGGTCGTATGCAGTCCTGATTGTGGGGCTCACCTGCATGGCACCAACACACATACGACCATCATTGGCACCAAGACAGAAGCGACTCTCATCGCTGAAGACGACACGTCTCCATTCGTCCCTCCATTCACGCCTGTCGCGACACCACTGGAGGCGGGCTGCACGATGTTGGGGCGTGAGCGGAAGACGGCCTAACGGTGTGCGGGACCGTAGCCCAGCTTCATGGAGACGGTTGCGAATGGTCCTCGCCGATACCCCAGGAGCAACAGTGTCCCTAATTTGCTGGGAAGTGGCGGTGCGGTCCCCTACGGCACTGCGTAGGATCCTACTGTCTTGGCGTGCATCCGTGCGTCGCTGCGGTCCGGTCCCAGGTCGACGGGCACGTGCACCTTCCGCCGACCACTGGCGACAACATCGATGTACTGTGGAGACCTCACGCCCCACGTGTTGAGCAATTCGGCGGTACGTCCACCCGGCCTCCCGCATGCCCACTATATGCCCTCGCTCAAAGTCCGTCAACTGCACATACGGTTCACGTCCACGCTGTCGCGGCATGCTACCAGTGTTAAAGACTGCGATGGAGCTCCGTATGCCACGGCAAACTGGCTGACACTGACGGCGGCGGTGCACAAATGCTGCGCAGCTAGCGCCATTCGACGGCCAACACCGCGGTTCCTGGTGTGTCCGCTGTGCCGTGCGTGTGATCATTGCTTGTACAGCCCTCTCGCAGTGTCCGGAGCAAGTATGGTGGGTCTGACACACCGGTGTCAATGTGTTCTTTTTTCCATTTCCAGGAGTGTATATTGTGTAGAAGACATGATGTTACATTGTTCTCTGTCATGAAGCCAATTTGCACTCTATTTTCTCGAAACAATCGGGTTAGTTCGTTGGAAGTGTGACTCCAGTATGGTGTTGTAAACTTTCTTTGTTTGTACTTGCTCGCTCTTTTCTAATGTGACTATGCATTTCTGCTTTTTGAGTATAATTTCATAACTAGTTTCGGGTCATCATTAATTATTACGCATCTAACGCACCAGGACCTCGCTACACCTTTTCTATGGAAGTAAAACTTAAGTAAAACAAAACGCTAAGTACCTCATCCTCCGCCCACAGAACATAGCAGACTGTGTACAGGATCCACATCGATATGGGCAGCTGTAGCACCAGGATCCGTAGCTTCAAGAGTGTCTTCCTGAAACAGAGAGAGATCATTTAGGTTAACACTTTCTCTGCTCTTTCCTCTTCATTCTATTATTCATATAGTTAGTGCTCAATTTGTTAGGCACACACTTCCAGGAATGTAATTTATATGTTGATGGAGTTGTTATGATATCCAGCATGGATAACTAATTTACATTAACTTCATTTATTAAATATAAGCAATCAGTAACAGATTATCGTGCTAGGTGTGACACCTGCAGGACTGAAAACAGGGCAAGCCTAAACTGATGGCAAAAATAGTGAAGCACTCAGCAGACAGGGTCGGATGTCAATGTGACTTCGTTCGCCTACACGGTATCGGCGAGCATGTAAACGATTAGAGTTGATTTTCTGTTACAGGAAGAACGGCCACCAGAGTGCATTAGTGTTGTTACCAGGCCTGGAACGTTATATACGGGGGCGTGAACAATGTCAGATGTTGAATAAACACTGTGAAAGTTATGGAGATTCGATATACTAGTGGAGACAGATTTACCAGCAGCTGAAGAGTTTGAAAGGGGCCTCATTGTTAGTCTCTATGTAGCCTGCTGGTTGGGGCATTCGGATGTGGCCATTGTGTATGGGAATATGAGGGCAAGTATACTCGTCAAGGTTCTGGCTGACCTCATCTGACCACCTCAAGGAAGGATCGCAGTAATGTGTACCAAGCACACTGTATCCCTTTCACATCTGCTCCTGCTATACCAGAACAAGTAATGGACACCCAATGACATTATGTTCCATCCCACACTATTGGTTGGAGACTAGCCAGCTGCCAGACTGGGGAGTCTGCCATTAACACAATGATGTACACAGCTCTATCTGGAATAGTGGTGTGACCAGGAAGAATGGACTGGTGCCATCGAGTATGGTCACGACTTGGAGAGAGGTTCAGTGTTTTGGAGAGGCTTAGTGGCATTTTTCAAGGGGTCAAACAACACAGAACGTACACAGTAGCTGACTGGATGCATTTATTCAAACGATGTAAAGTGCCGAGTGCACTGTCAGCTAGATGAGCGGTTTAACCTGCAGAGTGTGGAGGGCCTAGGTCAAGATGGGTATGAAAATGTGATATACGAAGTGTTGCCTTTTTTTCTGCATCTTAATGATGAGTGTACTGTGAAGAACCTCAAGATGGCAACAACTGTCCTCATAGAGCTGGTGGTATACATTTTTGGTGTGACAAACACCATGGCTCCTTAATTGGTCACCTAATTCACCCAACCATACCCCCATACAAAATGTCTGCTACTATTTTGAACAGCAGCTGGAACATATTAGGCAACAGTTCTGTGATTTGGTAGCTCTGAGGAGTCTAATCATCGATTAGTATCTTCAGCTTGATACGGGTTACCTGAAGATTGTGGTCTCCCTTCATTGGTGAACTGAATGTGTCTGAAGGCTAGAGGTGGTGTTACACAGTATTAGTGAGATGTCTTCTCACTGTCACCAATTTTTTGTCCCATGTGCTTATCTGAGGCATGATCTTTGAATGGTCGCCTTTCCCAGTGTATCAAATGAACGAGACATACCGGGTTAGTGGCACAGGTCTGCAGAGCCAGTGACATCCCGGTAGGCAGCAGAGGGGCCCCGTGTTGAGCTGGATCATGGCCCCATGCAGCTGATCTGTGGAGCCCTCCTGCTCGCAGTAGGCGACCAGCAGGCAGAACATCTGATACAGGCATGTGGCGTACAGGTCCTGGAGACCAACGTCGACCAGGAAGGATGCGCGTGGGATCATCACTGACAGGTAGGCCAGCACTGCAGCAACCTGCCAACACATATTCCTGTAGCCTAGGCAGCTGACTTGGACAACAGTCTGACATAGAGAAATTAATGGTACATCATCAAAACATGCATAAATTGTCAGTATGTGGTGTGGTGATTACACAGTCCTGTCAACACTTACAAACCATTGTTCTGTACAATATTTATGTATGGGAGAACCCATTATGTTTCCATCAGTTATCCGTTTAACTTGCTCTTCAGACCCATGAGTGCTGTATAAACTATCCAGCAGGAAAACAAACGCTCTTTATAAGAATGTATCTGGAAGAACAGATAACACTTGGAATCTGCAGCTGTGATACCTATGTAAATTGACGGTGGAGAGGTGAGGAAAGAAAGTAAATGCAAGGAACTATTGATGTCAGCTCCGTTGGAACTTTACACAGAATCAGGGGCGATTAATGAAAATGTGTGCTGGGCCAGAATGAAGGAACTTCTGTTTACTAGGCAACTGTATTAATCACTGCACTATCTGGACACAGTATTTATTGCAAATGTTCGGACTATCTAGGCATGCTCCCCAGCCGATTCAAACACCCACCTACCACCACCTATCTGCAGGCGCATCGACCTCCAGTGGGACTCTGTGATTAGTGAGCATGAAGGACATGCACAGCCACTGTGGATAGATGGTGCTATGGGGGAATGTGGGTCAGCTGGGGAGTGTACCAAGTTAGTCTGTGCATTTGCATTAAACGCTTTGTCCAGATTGTGCAGTGGTTAACACAATTGCTTACAAGGGAACCTCCCCATCGCACCCCCCTCAGATTTAGTTATAAGTTGGCACATTGGATAGGTCTTGAAAAACTGAACACAGATCAATCGAGAAAACAGGAAGAAGTTGTGTGGAACTATGAAAAAAATAAACAAAATATACAAACTGAGTAGTCCATGTGCAAGATAGGCAACAACAAGGAGCATGTAAGCTCAGGAGCGCCGTGGTCCCGTGGTTAGCCTGAGCAGCTGCGGAACGAGAGGTCCTTGGTTCAAGCTTCCCTCGAGTGAAAAGTTTACTTTTTTATTTTCGCAAAGTTATGACCTGTCCGTCCGTTCATTGAAGTCTCTGTTCACTGTAATAAGTTTAGCGTCTGTGTTTTGCGACCGCACCGCAAAACCGTGCGATTGTTATTGAAGTCGCGAGCTATATTTGCTGGATTCATATTGCCCACGGAATACATCTCACGTATTTAAAGCACTCTCGTCCAAAGTAGCGAACAGTCAACTGCCAGCCAGGGAGCCTCGTTAGCAGGAATACTCTCTCCTCCGTGCGCTGTAGTCGACTGACGTCGTGTGTTTCGATGTTTGTTTAGGTGCAGCGTCCCCATACTACAGCGCAGTTACCTCGCATCGGACGGACAGATAATAATTGCCTAAAAATTAAAAAAATTAAACTTTTCACTCGAGGGAAGACTTGAACCAAGGACCTCTCATTCCGCAGCTGGTCACGCTAACCACGGGACCACGGCGCTCCTGAGCTCCCACTTTCCTTGATGTTGCCTATCTTACGCATGGACTACTCAGTTTGAATATTTTGCTTATTTTTTTCATAGATCAGTACAACTTCTTCCTGTTTTCTCGATTGATTTGTGTTCAGTTTTTCAAGGCCTATCTACTGTGCCAACTTATAACTAAATCTGAGGGGGGTGCGATGGGGAGGTTCCCTTGTTAGTAAGTAGGAGATCCTGGGCTCGAATCCCAATCCAGCACACATTTTTACTCATATAAAGTCCCAATGTAGCTGACATTAATAGTTCCTTCCTTTCCTTTCTCCCCCATCCACCTTCAATTTACACAAACTCTCTTTAATTTTTTATTTTATCTTCCATCTTTCAATTTTTCTTTATTTGCATTGCTTCCTGTCTTACATTTTCAGGTTGTGTCGTTTTATTTTGTTTTCTTCTTTCTTTTTTCCTACTCCTCAAAAGATACACTGGTATTTGCGATTCCTTCTGTCCCACATGTTCTTTTCTTTGATCTTTATTCTCACCTCTTTTCCCTCACCTTGATTCTTCATTAACTCTTATCTCCCTTTACCTTCACCTCACATTCAGCTTCACAGTCAGTTTTGTTCTACCTTCACCTTTGTCTCCTCTCTTCTATCTCCACTCTCATCTCTCATCCCTTCACCTAAATTTCTTCTTCAGCCTCTCCTCTCTTCTACCCTTACTTTCTTCCACACTCATCCTCACTTTTCACCTTCACCTTCACCTCTCTTCTACCTTCACCCTTACCTCCAAACTGCGTTCTCCTTCACCTTTCTCTCTTCCACCTTCATCGTCAAAGCCCTTCCACCATGTCTCAGCTCTCTTCTACCATTACCTTCACATCTCTTCTGCATTCACTCTCACCTCTCTTCAATGTTAATCTTTTCACATTCTCTCTCACCTTTCTCTTACCTTTATCCTCATCACTCACTTTCACCTCTCTTCCACCTTTAGCATTACCTCCCCTTTACCTCTCTTCGAGCCTCACCTCTCTTCCATCTTCTCTTTCTCCTTCACTTGCCTTCTTAAATACTTTCAATTTCACTTGCAGCACTTTGCCAACCTTCCGCCTTTGCCTCTACCTCTTTTCTCCCTATATCTGTCACTTCCTATATTCCTTCTCTTCGCAACTCACTATTATTTCTCCACTCTCTCTTCCTCTTCTTTCCCTTCACATCTCTCACCAAGTCACTCTCTCTCTCTCTATACTTCTAAATCTACATGTTTATTTCTTTACAGCTACCTCCATATGTCTACTTCCACACTTCCACCTCCACAGTTCCACACCTCCACAACTCCACGCTACCATACTTCCACACCTCCATCTCCACCTTCACCTCTACCTGCATCACTCCCTCTCCTTCTCCCTGTCCTCCTATTTATCCCTGTCCCCCTTCCTCTATCTCTCTTCCATCTCTCTTTCTCTCTCTATTCCCTCCTGCCTCCCTCTCTCCCCTTCCCCCAATCTCTGTCTCCTCCACCCTTACTCTCAGTCCCATTCTTTTCCTCTCTTTCCCTTTCCTTCTCTCTCTCTCTCTCTCTATTGGTTTCGAAGAACAACTTAACTTCTACTGGTGTACCACATTCCAATAATCTATCATAATGCCTTCTTTAACAAGCTTATTTGTAACAGTTTTTCCAGTCTTCGATAGGTTATCTGATTCTATTGTGGGAATGCATGCTGTGGTAGACAAGAAGAGAGGATGACTGACCGGGTGGATGGTGAGTACCCAGGCAGTGTGGCTTCGTAACTGTGGGGCAGTCCTGGTGAGCACGTGCCTCAGGCTGAGCGTGTACGTCACACACACGGACACCACAGCCACTGTGGAGACTGCTATGGCCACGCTGAGCAGCGGTGTCAGGTCTGAAAGCAGATGCAATACACCATGCATTAAGAAAGATAATACTTTGTGTCAGGTATCTACGTAGGTACTGGGTATTTCAAGACGAATTTTGGAATTTTATGACAATGTACGTGTATTATATACACTGTTGTTCTCATCGACTGTACTGGTGATCATGCTCAGTTTCTTTTTATTGAATGATGACACTTCCGTCTCCATTGTTAGTGAAAGCTTTAGAATGAGTACAGTAGATAACGTAAGTTCTTGTTCTGTTTCGAATGAGTGAAATGATATGATTGTGTCTATATTATGTAAGGACTACACGCGTTAAACAGGGGCTGTACATCACAGAGACCCTCGCTCTCAAAATTCTGAGAGTCGAAGTTTCAGACAGCTATTCTAAACTGCTCGAAAAAAATTTTTGTACCCCTTGGATACCTACGATCGTTTCTGGGTTTAGTCTGGAAGTAAAAATGAAATGTAACAGCTAATTTTATGAAATTGAGAAGAAAAAACTTTAATATTAAATGAAAACACAACAATATGCAGAATAAGGGCAGTCTGTTTGAAAGTATAAAATTTTACACATCTATGAAATTACTGTACGCTATTAGGCAAGTTTCAATATCATTTTGGTCCACTCTGTGCGCTGTAACAAGCTAGGGTCCTGGTCGGCACGCTGTCCACAAGCTGGTCGACCCGTGGCTGTGCACGCCATTCCAGTCTTCGACGGCGCCCCTCTGTGAGTCATCCAAAGTGTGAGAAGGATTTCCACACTGATGCGCTGCAAGTTTCAGCTGGCCTGAAGCATGCTTAATCGGGTTCACGTCAGCAAATACCGTAGGCCGCTCCATTTGGTTCATTCCAGCCATCTACAACAATGTGCTCACGAAGTGAGTGTCATGTGGTCGTGCATTATCTTCTTGAAAGACGAACCCATCAACATAACGTTCACTGTACACCACTAGAGGCTGCCCACAAGGAGGAGTTTTGTCCCCTCTATTGTGGAATCTAGTGGTGAACGAACTCATTGAGGAATTAAATTCCAGACAATGCTTCTCCCAAGGATGAGTTTGTCATAGTAATACTTGGCAAATTTACTGACACAGTTAGAAATATGGCACAAGGAAGTTTGGACATTATGCAAAATTGGTGCATCAAACAGGATCCGAGGTTTAATCTTAAGAAGACTGTGGTGGTGCCATTTATGAAGAGACATATTCAACACTCAAGTTGTATTCTAAAGCTCTTCGATGAAACTCTACCTGTGAAGGGGATGGTGAAATATCTAGGGGTGAGAAGCTAACATGGACCCCTCACACTAAGAGTATCTGCTCCAAGGCAAAAAGTACTCTAGTGAGTACTAGAAGGGCTTATGGCAAAAACTGGGGCCTAAGCCCCAGAGGTATGCACTGGATATACACCACAGTGGTCACACCTAGGATTTCCTACGGGGCTGTAGTGTGGTGGAAGAAGTTAGAACAGCGGGTTCCAGCTAAGGAGCTTGCTAAGGTGCAGAGATTGGCCTGCTCAGCCATAACAGGCGGAATTAGCAGCACAACAATCGCTGGAATGGAAGCCATGCTGGACATGCCTCCACTACACCTTTGGGTCAAGATGGAGGTAGCAGCTTAGGCACACAGATTTAAAAATGGCAAAAACTGGGTCTCATTCAAATATCGAGAATCACACATTAACATAGTGAGTAAGGTAAATATAAGAATGGCTGGGGAAATGCCTGCCGACTATATAATAACTCCCAGCGGCTTCGACAAGCCTTACAATATAATAATTGGGAGCAGGGAGCAGTGGGAAAAAACAGTTCGACGTCTACAGAGGACACTGTTTGGTTCACTGATGGGTCGAAAACAGACCAAGGCGTTGGGGCAGGGGTGTACGGGGTTCAGCCAAGACTGGAGGACATCATCTCTCTAGGAAAACTGGCCTCTGTATTCCAAGCTGAAATTACCGCAATCAGGGCATGTGTGGAGGAGTATGTGCGTAGGTGCTACAAGGACCGTAGCATCTACATCAGACTGTTAGGCAGTCCAGAAATCATTGGCAGCTCCTGAAACTAGATCTAAGATTGTTGCAGAATGCCACAGGGCTCTGGTGGAGGTAGGGGCAAGCAATAGGGTAAACCTAGTGTGGGTCCCTGGCTACTTAGGGATCTGTGGCAATGAACAAGTCCACAGATTGGCTAGGATGGGGGCAACAACTCTATTTATTGGACCGGAACCTGTCCTGACAAAGGCTATGATCAAATTAGAACTATGGAGCTGGCTTAGGAAACAGCACGTAGGATATTGGACCGAGGTCCATAAACAAAACCATGGTAACGTAATGATGCCCAAGCCATGTTTTAAAAGAAGCTCTGTAATCCTGGGATTGAACAGGAAAGAGATCTTACTCGTGAGTAGACTGATGACCAGCCATGGTAATTTCAGAAAACACCTACACACATTGGGTGTAACGGAAGAGGACCCTAAATGTGGGATCTGTGATGAGGGTGAAGAAACTGCATCATACCTAATCTTCGAATGCACGGCATTGGAGAGTAAAAGATACAGAATCTTCGGGACAACTAGACCTGAAGAAATTGTGTCTAACAAAAAACTGGTAGAGAGACCCCTTGCACTATTTAAGGGCATTGGTTGGCTTTACTACATATACAGGGAGTGATACCGCACAATGAACAGTTTCGGTGCGGGCAGTGATGGGTTAGACCTAAGCTGTTTTAGCTTCCCTGTTAAAATCAAATCAAATCAACGTTTACCGTATGGCTGCACAATAGGTTAATGATTCTGAACCAATACTTAACAGCCCTTAAATTAACCTCAATATGCATGACACATCCGTTCATGATTCTGGCACGAAACATGACTGACCATCCATTGTACTCAACCCGTGGGAATCCGTGATCAAAACGTGAATTGAGAACAGCCGCCTCCACATGATTCTATGACGAATATCAGGCGTGAGACAAATCCTGCACTCGTTGGTGAAGAGAACTCGGCGTCATTCGTCCAGGTTCCCTGCCGTGTGTTCCCCAGCTCACCTCCTTCGCGCTCCACGGTGGGGAGTTTGAGCTGTTGCTCGTAATGGGCGCCAGGGGGTGAGCCTGGGGGGGGGGCAATTTGTAGCGTCTCGGTCGACACAGTGACAGTCCTCCTAGCTGCCTGTAAAAATGCAACGAGTAGTTCCGCAGCACTCTCATCGGCCATAACACACTCTCTTAGCGAAAGTATCCAGACACTACTATGTAATGCAGAATTGACAACTAGATGTCCCGACAGGTGGGCTCGCCACTATAAAAGGAGGCGGGAAGGACTGTGTTGTCTGTACAGAAGCAGTAACAGCTGAATGGGTCAGTTGGGAGAGCTTAGTCAGTTCGACTGTGGAATAGTGACTGGATGTCACCTAAGTAACAGATCCATCAGGTAAATGGTTCAAATGGCTCTGAGCATTATGGGACTCAACATCTGACGTCATCAGTTCCCTAGAACTTAGAACTACGTAAACCTAACTAACCTAAGGACATCACACACATCCATACGTAAGCTGCCGTCCTTTTAAAGCTGCCCAGGTCGACTGTTGCTAATATGATTCCGAAGTACAAACACGGAGGAACAGCCAAAGCTACCGCAAGACCAGGCGACCTTACGTACTGATGAACAGGGATTGTGGAGCATGGCGGTAGGTGGATGTAAAACATCGCGTCAAATTAGCAGACGGAATCACTCGTGACTGCCACAGTTCAAATGGTTCAAATGGCTCTGAGCACTATGGTACTTAACATCCATGGTCATCAGTCCCCTAGAACTTAGAACTACTTAAACCTAACTAACCTAAGGACATCACACACTTCCATGCCCGAGGCAGGATTCGGACCTGTGACTGTAGCAGTCGCGCGGTTCCGGACTGAGCGCCTAGAACCGCTAGACCACCGCGGCCGGCTGCCACAGTCCTACCAGCAGTCCGGCTGGCACACCGACTGTGCACATGGAGTTGAAAACAATGTGGTGCAATGTGTGAGCAGCTCCTCACAAGTTACACATTTCCATAGTCGAGTGCACCCCGCACTCTGGAGAGGCGGATGCACGTCTCGTCCTTCGCCACTTACTAGCCCGGACCCATTCCAACTCAGGTGGTGGGTCAGTCACCCAGCCGTTCAGCAGTCTGGACCCAGCTAACCTGGTCCAGGCGATCTCACCATCTCCTGGGTTTGGCGGAACACGCCCCAGTTATCTACGGGCGCGGCGAAGCGCACTTGCCGACTCGCGCCGAGATCCCACGCCAACAGACGAGGCAGCCAGAATGCAGAGCACTTGCTGGTCTGTGCAGAGAGAGGGAGAGAAGCAGCAGCTGCCTAGCGCAGAGGGGTCGCACAGAGTCAGCAACACCCCCGCAGCCTAGCAGCCCCGCTGCTCAACCCCGCCCCCCCCCCCCCCCCCCACCAAGGGACAGATCTTTGGTCCCTGGACACCGCTCCCCCCCCTTTGCCACGCACCCTTCGCTTTCGCATTGGGTTGGGTAGCAGCTCTCCCTTCTCACGCAAGGAAACATCCGGGCAGGCCCGAGAAATGCCGAGCTTAAGCCGTCGGCAGATGGACCGTGCTGTCTAGAGGTGGGTCAAACGGTTATTTTGGAGTAACCGTTATCACAGTTCCAGTTATTCTTTGATAACCGTTATCGTTAACCGTTATTAATAACTGCCAAGTTATTTTTCGCTAGCGAATACCGAATATTCCGACAGTTAAATAACGACATAGTTGGAATCCATCAGTTTAGTTATCAGTATAACTGCGAGTAGTGTGAAATAACAGGAAGTCGTATGAATCGTGTCATAACCTTAGCTTATTAACTCCGGGTACATTTTAGTTGATGTTAGAACGATTATTAGTGTTTCATATTATATGTTTGTAGGTTATCGGTCGCTATTAGAAATAATATCTTCGCAGCTGCGACAGAAAGTACGCGGAACTTTGCCAAAGCACTGTTTAAGTAAAATGTTAACAACGTGCGTTTTTAAGTATGAAGTAATATGTAAACTGAGTACGGTAGGTTAAATTCGAAGCTTAATTTCTTGTGCTGCTCACATAATAGAATAAAGTGTACAGCCTTGTAATACAACAAAAAATATACGTAATGTGACAGATTCGTTTACTCCTGTGCTGTAAAAGCTAGTCCTATTGGGGAAAGTGTGAGTACGCTAATCCAAGTTTTATGTCAGATTTGCAAACTGCTCGATTTCTCCAGCGACAGCATGTTTATAACATATGAAGACATGCAGATCGAAAAGGTTGACAGTGTTACATTTCTGGGACTACAACTCGATAATAAATTCAGTTGGGAAGGGCATACCACATTTTTTCATTCTATTATGTCATAAGGGAGCATATTCTGTGGTAACTTATCAAACGTAGCAAAAGTTTTTCGCATGTAAAAGCGTGTAATAAAAATCGTTTGTGGTATCAATTCAAGAACATCATGTAGGAACCTGTTCAAGGAACTTTGTATTCTAACCACTGCTTCCTAGTATATTTATTCCTTAATGAAATTTGTTACAAGTATTTCCAACCAATAGCTTAATACATAATATCAGTACTAGAAATGGGAACAGCAATCTACATAAAGACCTAAAATTACTTACCTTGGTCCAAAAGGGGTCCAATATTCAGGAACATGCATTTTCAATAAACTGCCAGCAAGTCAGCAACCATTAAAAACTTGGTTTCAGATAAGGCACGGTTTACAGTGTGTTTGAAAGACTATTTGATACAGAAGTGTCTGATTCCACCCGTCATCAATATGCCGGAAATGGCTATTTTAAGTGTGTCTATAACGTCACTACATACACATGACAACAAACACGAAGATACATATAAATAATACAATAACATTTCCCACCAAAAATACAATCAAACCAATGGGACAACTGCGGGAAGTTGGGGGTTTTAGGGTGAGGACAAGCTAGTAAAAGAAACACATCATGATCCCAAAACACAAAATGAAGAACAAAAAGAAAAAAAATACAGCATTCTGCTACATCAACAAAAATCTGCAGGAATCGAACACTTCACTTGAACAATATAGGTCAACTATAGGTGACCATACCAAAACACCAATACCCACAACTAAAAGTACGAAAATTGGAATCAGACATTTCCCTTGACCTACATAGGTCAACCTCAGATGACGATACTAAAACATCAACACACACAACTATGAAAATGGGAATCGGTCATTTTCGGTGACCTATATAGATCCACCACAGCTACTGATGCCAAAAAACCAACACCTACAACTGCGAAAAATAAAACCACAATCTCAAAAGTCCACAAATCAATCATCCCTACATAAATTAAATCACGTTCAATACTTCATAAATACACAAAACATCACAGCTAGAAAAAAATTTAATTACCACCAGCAAATTCCGGCACTGCAACCTAGATCGACAGCCCCCCCCCCCCCCCCCCCACACACACACAAAAACCAACTCATAAATACCGTACCGTAATGACATTCACACACCACAACACCTTTACGTCGAAGCAGACGGGTGGAATCAGACGCTTCCATTGACCCCTCCTTCTACTCTGTAGATGAATATCGTAACAGAGACTGATAGACCAGCTTAGGTAAAAATTCTGCTATATTTCAGTTTTGACAGCACTTGGTTGCAACAGTCAAGATCGGGTATTCTGTGTACGATAAATTTATTAAAAGTACGTAACTGTGTTTTATTCTGTCAGTGTGCCAGTTCTGTAAATATTAGCAGTTACTGTGATATATTCACATATTTTGACAATCTCCTGACAAATGATGAGGATGATAATTATTATATTCCACTGTATTATGTTATACTTTCTGACATGTTATTTGTCATTCGCGATGGCCAGCGGCTATTTCCGTAGCAGTACGAAAATATTTGTTCGCTCCAGTTACTATCCTCTCTGGAAATATCACCTGGAACTACGACCTTTAACTGGAGTCACCGAGTCAGGAACGTCTAGACACACAGTTATTCCGTTACCAGCTTCCAGGTTATCTGTGGTGGTAGCCCGATAACTACCAGAGAACTAGAACTACGAGCCAATAACGATGACTGCCAAAGGAAAATACCGGTCTCTAACAGTTATTTCCATAGTCGCTCGAATTCCTTAGTAACTTTCCTTGTACTACCCGTCCAAGCTAAATTAACACGTAAGGCGATGGCTTAAGGGAACGACCGTACTTGTTAATGCCTGTACTGCAGCTCCTATCAGCCACGGCTCTTACATTAACTTTATTTAATTGTTTATGCTAAAAGTAACGAAGGCCCACGAAATAGTACACAGTTCTTATCAACAGATGGCGCGCAGTCTCACAGTTATTCCCATGGTCTATAGAACGCCTTCCAAATGCGCTGTACGATCTTCGGTCAACAGATGGCGCGAGGCACTGTTGACACTTAACAGTTATTGAAATAATTGCCAGAATCAGAGGAACGGTTATCGCAGTAACCGTTACTTCTCAGTAACCGGTTATTTCTATCAGTTACGTTATTTTTTGCCACCTCTAGTGCTGTCGAAGGTTAACGTTGAGCGTGCCAAGTTCAACGTGCTGCTGAACGCTCAGGAACGATGCGACTTGTGCATACGGTACGTGGGCCCCAACGTGGTATACGCGATCGCAACGCACTCCAGCGGCAGTTTGAGGGATGTTTCTAGTTCGTAAATCACACTGTTTACTCAACGGGCGCGCATAAAATTCCCACGTTAGGTCTAGTAAAACGCACATATCCTCCATCGTACACGAAAAGGAAAGTACCATGTTCAACCAATAAGGACACAGGCTTACAAAAGTTCCATTACAAACAGTGCGGGACAAATTTGGAATACTTCTCCGCATGAGATAAACATTATTTCATCATTCCCACATTTTAGTAAAACCCCAAGGTCAGTCTTACTTGATCACTGTTCCTACCCAGTAGCAGAATCTTTGCAACATGTGAATTACGAAGCGTAAAAGAAAAACGAGCAAAACATCTTTATACAAGTAGCGCAAGCTGTCCTGTAATTAAGCCAATCGAACAAAGTCACCCTTCAAAAAAAAAGGTGAAAATTATAGCATATACTTATATTAAACTAATAATAAAGTATCAGAACTAAATAAATACGCGAATGTTAGGAAAAGAAATTTGGGAGTGTAAAGACGCGGATCACCGACTCAGCATAGACTCTTTACCGGACAGAAACGCTACCCATTACGATTTTTTTTCCTTTTAAATCTCATTTTTGTTAGCTTTTGTTCGTTGCATCTGCTCGGGGCGAACGTCTTAAGACATCCGTTTAAGTTCGTTGTTGATCGATTGACTCAGTTTTTTTTATTAAAGAGGGCTGCTAACCCTCTGACCGAACACCCTGAGCTACCGTGCCGGCATGCTAAACCAACAATAGACTGCTGTTCCTTAAAAATATTGTGTTATCCTTTGCTAAAAACGTTAATCGTAGATAATTATGTTATTAATTGAAATTTAATTATAACAAATTGTACGATGAACAATGTGTTTGGGTGGATCTTTAGTGTATCGCTGCCTTCAAATAGCCTACTCTCATAATACGCTCCTTACAATAATTCTTTTGCCATGAATATGATGTTTCTCATTATTTTATTGGAAACGAAGCACACAACTAACAACGTGTTTTCGAGTGATTCTCAATTTGCTGGTGCTCAGAAACGGCATATATACATGTAGGCTTGAAATGAATGCCAATATGGCGCCTCACAACTCTCTACCGAAGGGAGACGACATGCGTGTGACGTAGGTGGCGATGTGCCATCTCATTGGTCAACGCTCAGACGCACGCTCAGAATATCTGACATGCCAGATATGCTCTGCACGTTCGGAAAGACTCCCGAGCGTGCTATTCCACGCTATGACGTCAGAAACTCGGCACGCCCAACGCTCAACGTTCGGATGCACGGTCCGTGTGCCGACGGCTTTAGTGTCTGGCACCAAACGGAAACAGCCACTTGAGAAGAGGAGACTATGTAGGACGGACCACTTCGCCATGTGAGGCCCGTCGCGGGCACGCCTGACCAGAAGCGATATGCCCCGTTGCGAGATTCCGTGCCTCACGGAGCGCTGGCAAGTGCACCGTCAAGCGACCGAGGAACTGCGGGCTTGCACGCTCGCTCAACTCATATGACCTCACGCCGGCGATCGAGAGGGTATAGAGAGCGATGCCACTGTAAAGTGGATGACTGTAAAAGAGTGATTTGGAGTAATGAATCACGCTATACCTTGTAGCAATCCAATGGAAGGGTTTGGGTTTGGGCAATGCCTGGAGAACTGTACCTAGCATCTTGTGTACTAACGGTGAAGTACAGAGGACGTGTTGTTACCATTGAAAGGGTCCTATAGCCACCTTTCATTAGTCCGGTAGCCCATTTTCATTACCATTTCTCTTTCTTTTCCTTGTTTCTCTATTCTCTTTACTCTCATAGTGGTGTGATTGAATGAATGTGGTTGTGTGTCACGTTGCTAGACGGTGGCGTAGTCTGCTGCAGAAAGTCTGCGATAGTCGTACAGATTCAGCAGCAGTTGTACAGAATAGCCAACTCGCGTAGTGGTCAAGTCGGCAAAGAGGTTTTCGGTACTTGTGAGAAATCCACCTGCGTTAGGTTGGTGGCGGAAATCGCATCTTTGGGTTTTCCGGGCCACGCGGAGCGTGGAAGAGGCTGGAGAAGCGGGAGGCAGTCTGCCGCCAGTACGGGAAGCGTCCACAGCTGTGCTCCAGTCGAAGAAGGGTGAGTTAGACTGACCGCGTGGCGCGTTGTTACTTGGCGAGGGGAGAGCTGTTAGCTTTTGGTCTCGCTTTTCAACTCTGAAAGATTGCTTTGCCTTGTCGCAGCAAGGAATGCAAAACTTTGGCAGATTTTTCACTTAGTAAACTTCTATAGCAGACTTGGATCCACCTGAAGAACGCCACACAAAGGTGACGATAAGGAGTGAGCACTCGCTTCTGTATGAATGTCTGTTTGCCTTCAGCTGTGCCTGTATAAGCTTTCATTTTTCTAAATATTAATAGCTTTGCCTTCTCGTGAATTTTCCTTGCTTATTGTATCTTTCGTCCGTGGGGAGCCGACAACGTGGTTCAACATTAAAGTTTTGTTGGGCTACCGTCATCACTAACTGTCCGGTCTCATGCTTGTTTTAAAGAACTTTAACCGCTCATGATTGTGTGATGTGATATTGTTGCAACTTGGACCCGATACCTACGAAGTGCGTCTCCACAAACCACGTGGGCACGCGGGTGTACTGCGCAACGTGTACCGCTTTACGAGTTATTGCGATCAGTTATCAGGCAACAGCAGTTGTATGAATGATTCACACCAATGATTTTAGGAGTAGATTATAACGGTGAATGTATCGATGCTTTTCTTTAATGTCTTAGGAATAAATGATTTTATCCACAATTTTCTCTTGTGTTCCGCGGTTACGTTTTCGCACCTAAGCCACTCACCTCATAGCTTTCCCGTTAGCACATCCAGCGCGTTTCCTTACGCACAGGTCCAGTGATTAGTTTCCTTTTTTATTTTAAAACAAGTGCTTTAGATTAAGTCTTATTTTCAGGTGTGTTCTGGGAGCTGATCTTATGCAGTGTTCGTGCATTTTCTATTTTATTTTAAATGTTTGACTGTCATGAACAGTGCGCGGGTAATACTATTAATTACATTGCATCCCCTATGAGCGACATCACAACGTATGCATTTTTATGAGTTTTTGGTCTGTGATCAAATTAATTTATTTTCCGACTCGG
Organism: Schistocerca serialis cubense; assembly: GCF_023864345.2. NCBI lineage: Eukaryota > Metazoa > Arthropoda > Insecta > Orthoptera > Acrididae > Schistocerca > Schistocerca serialis. The sequence goes on along the minus strand of NC_064647.1, from coordinate 225,540,685 downwards.
CCAAACCTTCGATTAGTTGTATGGTTAGAGTCGGTGGCGACCCTAATCTTCTCACGTTAACTTCCCAAGCAATAAGTATTTACATTCCCAATAATAACGTAATAACCCGTAGAAACAGGTTAGTTACACCATGTAGAGGTGTCTGTCGTGACTCGAACGTGATAACCTTACTGTACTCAAGAAAACCCTGAATGTGGAAGGATATGAGCACATTTTTCAGGATTGTGTATCGTGTATGGTAAAGGAACAGTCGCGAGATGAGAACTGTGAAGCATGACAATGCATCCTGTCATGAAGCCGCTCTTGTGAGGCGATGGTTTGTGGACAACAACATTCTATGGCGAACAGGCCTTTAATAGTCCTGACCTGAACCATAAAACATTTGGTATGAGTTAGAACATCAGCTTCGCTTTAGATCTTGGCGTCCAACGCCCTTACGTCCTCTGGTTTCAGCTCTTGAGAAAGATTGAGATGCCGGCCGCGGTGGTCTCGCGGTTCTAGGCGCGCAGTCCGGAACCGTGCGACTTCTACGGTCGCAGGTTCGAATCCTGCCTCGGGCATGGATGCGTGTGATGTCCTTAGGTTAGTTAGGTTTAAGTAGTTCTAAGTTCTAGGGGACTGATGACCACAGCAGTTGCGTCCCATAGTGCTCAGAGCCATTTGAACCATTTTTTGAAAGATTGAGCTGCGTCTCCTCCACAGACATTCAGACGCCTCACTGAGTCCACAGCAGGGTTCAATCCGTCATAAAGGTGAAGTGTGATTACACCTCGTACTAATGTCCATTATCAGGTGTCCGAATGCTTTTGATTAGCTAGTGTATGTACACTATGTTATCAAAAGTATCCAGACCCCCCCTCCCCCCCCCCCCCCAAAAAAAATACGTTTTTCATATTAGGTGCATTTTGCTGCCACCTACTGGCAGGTACTCCATATCAGCGACCTCATTAGTCATTAGACATCGTGAGAGAGCAGGGTGCACCACGGTACTCACGGATTTCTAACGTGGTCAGGTGATTGGATGCCGCTTGTGTCACACGCCTGTACGCGAGGTTTCCATACTCCTAAACATCCCTAGGTGCACTGTTTCCGGTGTGATAGTGAAGCGGAAACGTGGCTGGCTCTGAGCACTATGGGACTTAACATCTATGGTCATCAGTCCCCTAGAACTTAGAACTACTTAAACCTAACCAACCTAAGGACGTCACACAACACCCAGTCATCACGAGGCAGAGAAAATCCCTGACCCCGCCGGGAATCGAACCGGGGAACCCGGGCGCGGGAAGCGAGAACGCTGCCGCACGGCCACGAGCTGCGGACAGTGAAAACGTGGAGGGACACGTACAGCACTAAAGCGTACAGGCCGACCTCGTCTGTTGACTGACAGAGACCGCCGACAGTTGAAGTCGGTCGTAATGTGTATAAGGCTGACAACTGTCCAGACCATCACACAGGAATTCCAAGCTGCTTAAGGATCCACTGCAAGTACTATGACAGGCGGGACGCGAGAAAACTTGGATTTCATGGTCCAGCGGCTGCTCAAAAGACACACATCACGTCGGTAAATGCCAAACGGCGACTCGCTTGGTGTAAGGAGCGTAAACATTGGACGATTGAACAGCGGAAAAAGGTTGTGTGGAGTGACGATTCACGGTACACAATGTGGCGATCCGATAGCAGGGTGTTGGTATGGCGAATGCCCGGTTAACGTCATCTGCCAACGTGTGTAGTACCAACAGTAAGCCGGCCGGGGTGGCGAGCGGTTCTAGGCGCTACAGTCTGGAACTGCGCGACCACTACGGTCGCAGGTTCGAATCCTACCTCTGGCATGGATGTGTGTGATGTCCTTAGGTTAGTTAGGTTTAAGTAGTTCTAAGTTCTAGGGGACTGATGACCTCAGAAGTTAAGTCCCATAGTGCTCAGAGCCATTTGAACCATTTTTGAACCATCAGTAAAATTCGGAGGTGGTGGTGTTATGGTGTGGAGTGGGCTTGCAACCCTTATTGTTTTGCGTGGCACTATCACAGCACAAGCCTACATTGTTTTAAGCACTTTATTGCTTCTCACTGTTGAAGAGCAATTCGGGGATGGCGATTGCATCTTTCAACACGATCGAGCACCTCTTCATAATGCACGGCCTGTCGCGGAGTGGTTACACGACAACAACGTCACTGTAATGGACTGGCCTGCACAGAGTCCTGGCCCGAATCCTATAAAACACCTCTGAGATGTTTTGAAACACCGACGTCGTGCAAAGCCGCACCGGCCGACATCGATACCTCTCCTCAGTGCAGCACTCCGTGGAGAATGGGCTGCCATTACCCAAGAAACCTTCCAGCACCTGATTGCGAAAGTGGAAGCTGTCATCAAGGACAACAGTGGGCCAACACCATATTGAATTCCAGCATTAGCGATGGAGGGCGCCACGAACTTGTAAGTAATTTCCAGCCAGGTGTCCGGATACTTTTGATCAGATAGTGTACATACCATTCATTAGCTACTGTTCTTGGCAGCAGACGACCAGTATGACGCAAGTCTTCCACGTCGTATGTCTCATGTCAGCAGCTGAATGTTGGAATGACATTCCAATGGTGGGCAACTTCCTCTAGAGACAACACTTAGAAAGCTGTGTGTTAAACGACGCTTTCACTATTTTAATAGTTTTGGTTTCAGTAACTCGTGAACTGGACTTCCCCAACATTCTATAATCGGTATCGTCATTCAGTGTAGGTTCTTTCAACTGCCTATCTCTAAGGTGTAGCAAAAATGGAGTCACCTCTAGTCATTCCAGTGCACTCCCAACCAATCGAATCGTTGGCAGTTAGATCGGCATGCTTGCGAATAAGTTTGAAATCCATTTGTTCCGGAAGCAGCGGCATAAGCAGTTAGGCAGATATGGTGAGAGTCTTCCGTTTATTCAAAGTGTTTTTTCGCATGCGTGGTGTTGCAGTCAATACTTCCGTGTGGTCTTCGTATCGCACAGGCTATCTGTCTACAGTTTCGCGTGTTAAACTTGTAATGAATTAGAAGGCGAGCTGATATTTAGGCGTGAGGTGTAACAAAAGGAGATGGGAGCTGATTACAAGATTGTACCATGGTCGTTTAATCTGAAGCATTGCGCATTCACTTCCGTTACTCTGTCCTACAGTTCAGGTCTTCCTAATGTAATGGTCCAGAGCCAAAGCCCAGCACCAGCTCTGCGACATTCACAGCTCCTCTGCCTGCTGGAGTCGCTGAACCCCTGATGGAGCAGGAGTGAGGTTCTCCCACGCCGCCAAGCTACTGCGAGTCAGCGGTCTGGAACGTTGACCGACCTTCAGGAAGTTTCTGCTGTTCGACCCACAGCTGTGAGACAACAGCTGGGTCTCGGTCACTGGTCCCTGTTCCAGACACTTCACTGTGCCTCAGAACCGCGGCCTTTTCCACACGGTCAGCGCCGGACAGTGGTATTTAAACCCCTCGGAAACATCCTATTTTCATTGAACAGTGGGCGGTGGTATGACGTCCAGTCTGTGCTGGTCAATGCCATACCAAAGATACTGACCTCACTGCCGTTACCATACCTCGAATCTCTGTTTCTCCACAACCCAGGCACTTACAGGGTGTTTCAAAAATGACCGGTATATTTGAAACGGCAATAAAAACTAAACGAGCAGCGATAGAAATACACCGTTTTTTGCAATATGCTTGGGACAACAGTACATTTTCAGGCGGACAAACTTTCGAAATTACAGTAGTTACAGTTTTCAACAACAGATGGCGCTGCAAGTGATGTGAAAGATATAGAAGACAACGCAGTCTGTGGGTGCGCCATTCTGTACGTCGTCTTTCTGCTGTAAGCGTGTGCTGTTCACAACGTGCAAGTGTGCTGTGGACAACATGGTTTATTCCTTAGAACAGAGGATTTTTCTGGTGTTGGAATTCCACCGTCTAGAACACAGTGTTGTTGCAACAAGACGAAGTTTTCAACGGAGTTTTAATGTAACCAAAGGACCGAAAAGCGATACAATAAAGGATCTGTTTGAAAAATTTCAACGGACTGGGAACGTGACGGATGAACGTGCTGGAAAGGTAGGGCGACCGCGTACAGCAACCACAGAGGGCAACACGCAGCTAGTGCAGCAGGTGATCCAACAGCGGCCTCGGGTTTCCGTTCGCTGTGTTGCAGCTGCGGTCCAAATGACACCAACGTCCACGTATCGTCTCATGCGCCAGAGTTTACACCTCTATCCATACAAAATTCAAACGCGGCAACCCCTCAGCGCCGCTACCATTGCTGCACGAGAGACATTCGCTAACGATATAGTGTACAGGATTGATGACGGCGATATGCATGTGGGCAGCATTTGGTTTACTGACGAAGCTTATTTTTACCTGGACGGCTTCGTCAATAAACAGAACTGGCGCATATGGGGAACCGAAAAGCCCCATGTTGCAGTCCCATCGTCCCTGCATCCTCAAAAAGTACTGGTCTGGGCCGCCATTTCTTCCAAAGGAATCATTGGCCGATTTTTCAGATCCGAAACGATTACTGCATCACGCTATCTGGACATTCTTCGTGAATTTGTGGCGGTACAAAGTGCCTTAGACGACACTGCGAACACCTCGTGGTTTATGCAAGATGGTGCCCGGCCACATCGCACGGCCGACGTCTTTAATTTCCTGAATGAATATTTCGATGATCGTGTGATTGCTTTGGGCTATCCGAAACATACAGGAGGCGGCATGGATTGGCCTCCCTATTCGCCAGACATGAACCCCTGTGACTTCTTTCTGTGGGGACACTTGAAAGACCAGGTGTACCGCCAGAATCCAGAAACAATTGAACAGCTGAAGCAGTACATCTCATCTGCATGTGAAGCCATTCCCCCTGACACGTTGTCAAAGGTTTCGGGTAATTTCATTCAGAGACTGCGCCATATTATTGATACGCATGGTGGATATGTGGAAAATATCGTACTGTAGAGTTTCCCAGACCGCAGCGCCATCTGTTGTTGACAATTGTAACTACTGTAATTTTGAAAGTTTGTCTGCCTGAAAATGTACTGTTGTCCCAAGCATATTGCAACAAACGGTGTATTTGTATCGCTGCTCGTTTAGTTTTTATTGCCGTTTCAAATATACCGGTCATTTTTGAAACACCCTGTAGGTACCTCAGTACGCTACCGCCTTCACGAGACTACCATTTCGAGTTGGGGGAGTTAGACGACCAACGCGTTTGCATTTAATTTTGCGTGAAGCTCAAGAAAACCTTTACAGACACAAGCGAAATGATGCAGGAAGCCTATCGCGATGGTCGTAATCGGTGTTACGAATGAATCATATGGTTTAAAAATGGCCGGACGGAAGTGAAACATGAGCCTCGTCCAGGACGCCCTTCGACGTCCACCGTCGACACTCGTGTCAGGAGCGTCAACGAAATTGTTCGCGTGACTACCCGAGAGATTGCTGAAGAATGTAACATTTCAGCTGTATTATGTCATGAAATACTGACACAGAATCTTGGAATGCACCATGTTGCCGCCATATTTGTCCCACGGTTCATAAGTTGAGTAAGACAAGAAATCTGTGAAGAGCTTTTGGATCGCGCAAATGAGAACCAGATGCTCCTTAAGAGAATCATAACTGGTGATGAGACATCAGATTACGGTTATGATGTTGAGACGAAGCTTCAGTCTTTACAATGGGTCGGGAAAGATTCTCCAAGACGGAAAGAAGCTCGTCAGGCCAGATCAAATGTCAAAGCCATGCCGATAGTTTTCTTTGACTTTGAAGGATTAATTCATTATGAATTCGTGCCACAGGGACAAATTGTTATTCGATGGTACTAGCGGGACGTGTTACGACGGCTGCTAGAAAATGTGAGAGGACCTGAAATGAGGCGAGACGATGTATGGGTATTGCTTTAGAATAGCGCACCCGCACACGCATCCCTGTTGGTGTGTGAGTATTGCACAAAAAACGAAATTGCTGCCCTGCTTCATCCTCCGTACTCGACGTACAGATTGAAGAGTAGGGGCGAAAGGCTACAGCCTTGTCTTACACCCTTATTAATACGAGCACTTCGTTCTTGATCGTCCACCCTTATTATTCCCTCTTGGTTGTTGTACATATTGTATATGACCCGTCTCTCCCTATAGCTTACCCCTACTTTTTTCAGACTCTCGAACAGCTTGCACCATTCTATATCGTTGAACGCTTTTTCCATGTCGACAAATCCTATGAAAGTGTCTTGATTTTTCTTTAGCCTTGCTTCCATTATTAGCCGTAACGTCAGAATTGCCACTCTCGTCCCTTTACTTTTCCTAAGGCCAAACTGATTGTCACCTAGCGCATTCTCAATTTTATTTTCCATTCTTCTGTATATTATTCTTGTAAGCAGCTTCGATGCATTAGCTGTTAAGCTGATTGTGTGATAATTCTCGCACTTGTCAGCTCTTGCCGTCTTCGGAATTGTGTGGATGATGCATTTCCGAAAGTCAGATGGTAAGTCGCCAGACTCATATATTCTACACACCAACGTGAATAGTTGTTTTGTTGCCACTTCCCCCAATGATTTTAGAAATTCTGATGGAATGTTATCTGTCCCTTCTGCCTTATTTGACCGTAAGTCCTCCAAAGCTCTTTTAAATTCCGATTCTAATACTGGATCCCCTATCTCTTCTAAATCGACTCCTGTTTCTTCTTCTATCACATCAGACAAATCGTCACCCTCATAGAGGCTTTCAATGTATTCTTTCCACCTATCTGCTCTCTCCTCTGCATTTAACAGTGGAATTCCCGTTGCACTCTTAATGTTACCACCGTTGCTTTTAATGTCACCAAAGGATGTTTTGATTTTCCTGTATGTTGAGTCTGTCCTTCCGACAATCATATCTTTTTCGTTGTCTTCACATTTTTCCTGGAGCCATTTCGTCTTAGCTTCCCTGCACTTCCTATTTATTTCATTCCTCAGCGACTTGTATATCTGTATTCCTGATTTTCCCGGAACATGTTTGTACTTCCTCCTTTCATCAATCAACTGAAGTATTTCTTCTGTTACCCATGGTTTCTTCGCAGCTACCTTCTTTGTACCTATGTTTTCCTTCCCAACTTCTGTGATGGCCCTTTTTAGAGATGTCAATTTCTCTTCAACTGTACTGCCTACTGCTCTATTCCTTATTGCTGTATCTATAGCGTTAGAGAACTTCAAACGTATCTCGTCATTCCTTAGCACTTCCGTATCCCACTTCTTTGCGTATTGATTCTTCCTGACTAATGTCTTGAACTTTAGCCTACTCTTCATCAATACCATATTGTGATCTGAGTCTATATCTGCTCCTGGGTACGCCTTGCAATCCAGTATCTGATTTCGGAATCTCTGTCTGACCATGATGTAATCTAATTGAAATCTTCCCGTATCTCCCAGCCTTTTCCAAGTATACCTCCTCCTCTTGTGATTCTTGAACAGGGTATTCGCTATTACTAGCTGAAACTTGTTACGCAACTCAATTAGTCTTTCTTCTCTTTCATTCCTTGTCCCAAGCCCATATTCTCCTGTAACCTTTACTTCTACTCCTTCCCCTACAACTGCATTCCAGTCGACCAATCCTTTCGATATCCTCATACACTTTCTCTATCTGTTCATCTTCAGCTTGCGACGTCGGCATGTATACCTGAACTATCGTTGTCGGTGTTGGTCTGCTGTCGATTCTGATTAGAACAACCCGGTCACTGAACTGTTCACAGTAACACACCCTCTACCCTACCTTCCTATTCATAACGAATCCCTACACCTGTTATACCATTTTCTGCTGCTGTTGATATTACCCGATACTCATCTGACCAGAAATCCTTGTCGTCCTTCCACTTCACTTCACTGACCCCTACTATATCTACATTGAGCCTTTGCATTTCCCTTTTCAGATTTTCTAGTTTCCCTACCACGTTCAAGCTTCTGACATTCCACGCCCCGACTCGCAGAACGTTATCCTTTCGTAGATTATTCAATCTTTTTCTCATGGTAACCTCCCCCTTGGCAGTCCCCTCCCGGAGATCCGAATGGGGGACTAATCCGGTATCTTTTGCCAATGGAGAGATCATCATGACACTTCTTCAATTACAGGCCACATGTCCTGTGGATACACGTTACATGTCTTTAATGCAGTGGTTTCCATTGCCTTCTGCATCCTCATGTCGTTGATCATTGCTGATTCTTCCGCCTTTAGGGGCAATTTCCCACCCCTAGGACAAGAGAGTGCCCTCAACCTCTATCCGCTCCTCCGCCCTCTTTGACAAGGCCGTTGGCAGAATGAGGGTGACTTCTTATGCCGGAAGTCTTCGGCCGCCAATGCTGATTTTTTATCAAAATTTAGGCAGTGGCGGGGATCGAACCCGGGACCGAAGACGTTTTGATTATGAATCAAAAACGCTACCCCTAGACCACGGGTGCTTAGCATAAGTTACATTAAGTAGTGTGGAAGTCTAGGGATCGATGACGTCAGTAGTTTGGTCCCGTAAGAATACACACAGTTGAACAGTTGAAACGTAGGTGTTTACTGCCAAGAACATGCCATTTAGCAGGTAAGATTCAAACTCTGAATCTTATCTGCTACTTAACATGTTCTTCTCTATAAGCACCTATGGTTGAAGTTATATTTCATGCACGATACTATGAGTCTACTGGACGTAGTCTTGCGTTGAAGACGATCACTCTGTGATTGAAATCAATATAAAATAACAAAAAGCAGTTTGAAATTTAGACGACCAGTGCTGGAGTTCCCCTTGTTTACAACACCACCAGAATTGTTGTATATCCCGAACAACGGCTACCATGCACCGAAGAGGGCGAGGTGGCATCCCGCAGAGGAAACGCCCAGTACAGCTGTAAAGAGCAGAGTAGCCCGGAATCCTGGTTCACGGGCCTTACCGCTGTAGGGGATGACCCATTGCTGTTGCCGATATGGTGGACAAGAATATGGCATATTTAATGAAAAAAAGAAGGCATCACAGCAAAATCTTCCCACTCTTGGCGTACAAGACACGCATTAGCAAATTCACGGTTGGTATTGAGTTGTAACAATGTCTTCACGATGGGTCATCCTCTTCGCATGAAGCACAGTGGTGGGTTGACTCAGTTCGACTGGATGACCAAAACTTTGGAGTGAGAACAAACGCTTTGCTCACGCTTGCAGGACAAGGCAGTGGTGTCTCGAACTTTCATGTTCGTGCGGAATAAGTGTCCGCCTGCTTAGCTCACAAGGGGAGGCCGCCAATTGTGAAATTCAGATTCGATTCATACTGCGCATAATAACAACTCATGGCCAGAGGTGTAATGTGGCAAAGCACCAAGATGCACTTCTCAGCCGTTGTCGAGAAAATAGACAGTTAAAAGAAACCGTTGCGGTGAAATACTCTCTACGATTAGTAATTTCCCACAACGTCGTGGCGTAGCGGTAAGCGCTCGGGTTGTTAATCCGAAGGTCGCCAGATCGAATGTCGCACCATCCAACTTTTTTTTTAATATTTGTTTTTTGTAATACAAATGTATACCCACACACACACACACACACACACACACACACACACACACACACACACAAAAAAAGGCTGTCCTGGTAACCCGACAGGACATGAACAAGGTGACGAATTCGTATACGGCACAATATTCAACCACCATGTCTGGACGAGTCTTGCCACTTGTTTTCGTATGCCTCCAAGAGTCCACAGGTACGTTTGGACCCAGAGTGCAGAAGACAGTCGACGAGTACGCCAAGAAGTATACCAACGTTGTTATTACATCCTCCAAATCCGGTAAACTAACAACGGGTTCGTTCATGGACTTCTTGCGTAATGCTTTGCAACCATACATACAAGAGAGAGAATTTCTCCTTCTGATCGACTCTTGGGGTGGGCAAACGAACCCGGCATTATACGATGAGATGTTCCAGGACGATAAGAAGTTACCAACGTGCACTATAAAATTCATTCCTCAAAAGTGCACTCTTCTCGTCCAACCGTGTGACGTGTATTTTTACCGGCAGGTAAAAAATTTGATCAAGCGCCTTCAAAATTGTGCTTTTTTAATCGAGCGAAACCGTGACATCAATTCCAGAGACGATTGTATAAAAATCCAGTCCATCGTCCACCACCAATTGTCTTCTCCGATTTTTGCCGATGTGATACGATACGCGTGGTATGCATCAAACCTGACGAACGACAGAACAATTTTTCAGAATGTCAATCAGGTGTGTTTCCCAACAGATAATTTAAAAAACAATTGTTCTTGTAAAAACGCATCGTTTATCGGATGTGCTCGATGTTGTGCTGTTTTCTGCTCTCCATGTTTCTGTGACAACTATCACTCTGGTTGGTGCGATACTCCAGCTACTTCTGGTCACTAATTGTTAATTATGTGCGAGTGTATACCGAACTTTTCAATAAATTGTATCCACTTGAATATTATTTGTGATATTGTGTTTTATTTCAAGTATTATTTTTCCACGACAAATGACTTTCAACAGCTTCTTATATGCATAATTGTTGCAACTGATTGCCGGGAATTATATATATATATATATATATATATATATATATATATATATATATATATATAATTGACCAACCAGTGAAATTAGGACGAACAAATATTCGAATAGACTGTTTGGCCTTTGCAGACGACTTGGTTATTGTAACGCAGGACATCCAAATTGCTCAGAAACAAATAGAAATTCTTAAAGAAACAGCAGAAAGAGTAGGTCTCCAAATCTCATTTGAAAAAACACAGTATATGACTAGCAACAAACTGGCACCCAAACTTTTGGAAACTAAGTATGGAAAAATCAAAAGAGTTTCGCAATTCAAATATTTAGGTGAAACAATCTCAGAGACTGGTCTAGAAAAAATTGGAAATGAAATTTGTTGTCAAAAGATGGAGACAGCTTTTAGACTTACAAAAGACATCTACAACAAAAAATGTCTCTCGAGGTACTCTAAATTGAGACATTACAACACGGTCATAAAACCAGAGTGCCTTTATGGGGCTGAAACGCTAATTTTAAACAGAAAAAAGGACATTCAAGAAATCCAAAAAAGAGAAAGAAAAGTAATCAGAAAAATTCTAGGTCCAAAATATACTGAAGAAGGAACATACAGGCTAAGAGCAAATAGTGAAATTCAACAATACACCAGCATATATTCGGATATGAAAAAACGCAGATTAAAATTTTATGGGCATATTAAAAGAATGGATGCTACCAGACTAACTAAACAAGTAGTGGAATTCTACGAAAATCGAAGTAAAGCTAAATTTGAGACAATAAAATGGATTGCTGCTATAAAAGAGAACATGAAAGAGGCAGATATAAAACAAGATGAAATTCAAGACAGAAAATTATTTAGGCAAAAAATTCATGACTGGGTAGTTGGTCAAGCTGAAAAACCAAAGAAAACTGGAACCACATGGTCTGATGAAAGGAAAAGAGCTCATTCCGAGAGAATGAAAACAATTTGGGCAGAGAGAAAGTCTAAAAGAAAATAACTGAATGCCCCGTGATTGTACTTCGCGTGGTCCAGTAGGGCCCAAACGTGAATAATAATAATAATAATAATATATATATATAATGTGTGTGTGTGTGTGTGTGTGTGTGTGTACACATTTGAATTAAAAAAAATATATAAAAAAATTTGTCTGCCGCGAGATTCGATCCGGCGACCTTCGGATTACAAACCCGAGCGCTTACAGCTGCGCCACGATGCTATACAAAAAAAAAAAATCTCTAATCGTAGAGAGTATTTCACTGCAACGGTTTCTTTTATCTTTTAACTGTCTGTTTTCTCGACAACGGCTGAGAAGTGCATCTTGGTGCTTTGCCACATTACACCTCTGGCCATGAGCTGTTATTATGCGCAGTATGAATCGAATTTGAAATTCACAATTGGCGGCCTCCCCTTGTCAGTGGTTACGTGCCTGGCTACCATGCAGCGGGCGCGGGTTCGACCCCGGCTGGGTTGGGTAGTTTTCTCCACTCGGAGGGTGGGTGTTGTGCTGTCCTCATCTTCCTCATCACCGACGAGCGAGTCGCCCAATGTGGCGTCACCTGAAGTCAGACTTGCACGCGGCGGCCGAACTCCACCGAATACGGCCTCCCGGCCAACAACACCACACCATCATCTCATTTTTCTCTTTTCTTTTTGCAGAAAAGGCAAAAATGTCGAACTCAGTTTTTCTCTGCGGACGGCAGTCACGGCATCCACTCCTCCCAGCTAGGTCAGGCTCTGGCTCCTCACACAACAGCCTGAATGAGGCCGCAGCTTCACTTCCGTGAGAACCGCCCGCCTGCCTGGAGACTCTCACCTCTCCTCAGGAGAGTCACGGACTGCCTTCTGCCGACAACAGGACCCAGAGGCTAAACGGGAAGTGCGTCTTCCCAGTGAGAAAAACGCAAAACCTTCCTCCCAAGCCCACATAGCTTGTACCCTCACTTAAAAATAACCACCAAATAGTGGTAGAAAATGTAACAATATTGAGATTCAGGGATAGCATAAGGGAGCAATTGACAGGAATGGGGGAAATAAATACAGTAGAAGAAGAATGGGTAGCTTTGAGGGATGAAGTAGTGAAGGCAGCAGAGGATCAAGTAGGTAAAAAGACGAGGGCTAGTAGAAATCCTTGGGTAACAGAAGAAATATTGAATTTAATTGATGAAAGGAGAAAATATAAAAATGCAGTAAGTGAAACAGGCAAAAAGGAATACAAACGTCTCAAAAATGAGATCGACAGGAAGTGCAAAATGGCTAAACAGGGATGGCTAGAGGACAAATGTAAGGATGTAGAGGCCTATCTCACTAGGGGTAAGATAGATACCGCCTACAGGAAAATTAAAGAGACCTTTGGAGATAAGAGAACGACTTGTATGAATATTAAGAGCTCAGATGGAAACCCAGTTCTAAGCAAAGAAGGGAAAGCAGAAAGGTGGAAGGAGTATATAGAGGGTCTATACAAGAGCGATGTACTTGAGGACAATATTATGGAAATGGAAGAGGATGAAGATGAAATGGGAGATATGATACTGCGTGAAGAGTTTGACAGAGCACTGAAAGACCTGAGTCGAAACAAGGCCCCCGGAGTAGACAATATTCCATTGGAACTACTGACGGCCGTGGGAGAGCCAGTCCTGACAAAACTCTACCATCTGGTGAGCAAGATGTATGAAAGAGGCGAAATACCCTCAGACATCAAGAAGAATATAATAATTCCAATCCCAAAGAAGGCAGGTGTTGACAGATGTCAAAATTACCGAACTATCAGTTTAATAAGTCACAGCTGCAAAATACTAACACGAATTCTTTACAGACGAATGGAAAAACTAGTAGAAGCCAACCTCGCGGAAGATCAGTTTGGATTCCGTAGAAACACTGGAACACGTGACGCAATACTGACCTTACGACTTATCTTAAAAGAAAGATTAAGGAAAGGCAAACCTACGTTTCTAGCATTTGTAGACTTAGAGAAAGCTTTTGACAATGTTGACTGGAATACTCTCATTCAAATTCTAAAGGTGGCAGGGGTAAAATACAGGGAGCGAAAGGCTATTTACAATTTGTACAGAAACCAGATGGCAGTTATAAGAGTCGAGGGACAAGAGATGAATACTCTAAGCAGATTCAGAAGGATGTGGGTTGCTGTAGGTACTGGGAGATGAAGAAGCTTGCACAGGATAGAGTAGCATGGAGAGCTGCATCAAACCAGTCTCAGGACTGAAGACCACAATAACAATATTGTCTAATAATACGTAAAAGCAATATCACAACACTTACAATAAGCTGCACAACTGCCGAGTGGCATGCATAGCTTGTGTAATTGAACAGCTAACACGTAAGGTCCTATAAGAATTACGGTAGTGTAGCAGTGACCAACTTATAAATGAACACTGTGCAACTGGACACATACCCCTTGTTGCAACCGCAGCACTTCGATATGAAAATGGCTCCAAAGCATTTGAAAGGTGATGCAGTGCGAACGAACTGAATATGCATGAACTATTACAGAATGCTGAACATGTAAATAAATTCTCTGTGTAAGTTATTTGTTGGAACACAAAAGCACACACTGTATAAAATCTGCCTCAGCAATTCTGCAGTCAGTCGCCAACAACAAACCTTCCCTTCAAACCTGAAAATTTCGGTGTAGAGAATGGGGTATTTATCACTTTTCATGCGAAGAAGCTACGTGAGAACTGATTTATTTATTTATCTGTACTACTTAGAGTCATTAGACAAAATGATAGCTCTTCCGCAGCTCGTGGTCGTGCGGTAGCGTTCTCGCTTCCCGCGCCCGGGTTCCAGGGTTCGATTCCCGGCGGGGTCAGGGATTTTCTCTGCCTCGTGATGACGGTGTTGTCTGCTGTCCTTACGTTATTTAGGTTTAAGTAGTTCTAAGTTCTAGGGGACTGATGACCATAGATGTTAAGTCCCATAGTGCTCAGAGCCATTTGAACAAGATGGTAGCTGACCGGAGTGGCCGTGCCGTTCTAGGCGCTACAGTCTGGAGCCAAGCGAGCAGTACGGTCGCAGATTCTGCTCGCGCATGGATGTCCTTAGGTTAGTTTAATTAGTTCTAAGTTCTAGGCGACTGATGACCTCAGAAGTTAAGTCGCATAGTGCTCAGAGCCATTTGAACCATTTTTTGAACAAAATTATATACATCGCAAAATTAGTGTACAAAGTGGGCAACAGAAATATACATAAATATTTAATAAATGACTGAGGAAGTAGATTGGAGTGCAAAACCTGCACGTGATCTGCCATTGTGAAGTGATATAGCACGATGAATCTTGGACCACACAAACGAAGAACTCTTGCAGTATATTACTGGAGGTAAATGAAAGAAATATGCAACGAGACCAACAGAAATGACCCTTTCATTCAGAAACAATAATTGTATTGAAGTCGTCCCGTGGACATTACAACAGGCGAGACGTGGTTTTTAACAGGATGTATTATTACTAAGCACTCCGTCTTCAGGCCACAAGTGGCCCATAGGGACCATCCGACCGCCGTGTCATCCTATCGGAGGATGTGGATAGGAGTGGCGTGTGGTCAGCACACCGCTCTCCCAGTCGTTATGATGGTTTTCTTTTACCGGAGCCGCTACTATTCGGTCGAGTAGCTCCTCAATAGGCATCACGAGACTGAGTTCACCCCGAAAAATGGTAACAGCGCGTGGAGGCCCGGATGGTCACCCATGCAGGTGCCGGCCACGCCCGACAGCACTTAACTTCGCTGAAATGACGAGAACACGTGTATCCACTACGGCAAGGCCGTTGTCATATCAGTACTAAGGACGGCAAAGAAAGCTCTGTAACGCGCTCCCACGCTGGTCACGAGGTTGGTAAGGAGTTGTTGTGGTGAGGCGTTCCATCCCTCCACCAGAGTGTATGACAACTGCTGGATGGTCGTCGGTAGAGGTGGATACGCTGCAATGCTGCACAATGCACTCCACACGCGCTCAATGGGAGTTCAGTACGAGGAACAGGCAGGCCGTTTCATCTGCCGAATATCCTCTAGTTCCAGGAGCTCCTTCATTTACGTATTTCATTGTCATGCATTGCCATCCATAAAAATGAAGTCAGAGCCGAATTCAGCCTGGAAAGAACTCTCAGGGGAAAAAAAGCATAAACTCACAATAAGACTGACCAGTGAGTGTATTGTGTTCAAAGATATGGTGGTCAGCATGCCCATGCAACATTATGTCTCCCCATACCATAACGCCTGGACCACCATTACGACCGTGCTTGACAATGTCCTTTGGTGCATAACATGTTTCCACCTGCCGCCTTATGGAGGTACATCCAGCATTGTCAAACACAATCGTTTTTGTGGTCGAGGTGTCACACTGTACTGCTTCCCCAAGTGCATCTTTTAAGGGGAGCCGGAGGTGCTCAAATCCAAAAAATTGTGATTTTCTTTTTTTTTTTGCTACCGAAAATTAATTGTAACGATCCTCTTTAATGTAAACTTTGAATTATTGTTCTACTCGCCCTAGAAGTGGAGTTATTACCATTTTCCCCCACGCCTGCAGAGGAAATGGGCGGCCGCTGAATGCATCTAACACCCTCTCGTGACTTCCTGGCGAACTGCTTGGGATTTTTTCGGCCTGTTACGCATGCAGCGCCGCATGTTACGCATACAGCGAGTGTGCAAGGGTTGGCTACATTGTTTTCTGTGACAAATATTACCCGTATTTCCTCAGAATCTCGAACATCTTGCTCCATTTAATATTGTCGTACACTTTTGTTCTGGTTACGATGCCACATTTTAGTAACCGTGTATATAAGAAGAGGAAGAACGTAGGGAAAAGAAAATTAACACTAATACCAAGTTGCGATACTAAAATGAATAAGAGCGCGGAACATCGTCTCTTTGCTGTTTACCGTTTCGAATTAGTTCAGTGTTGCGCCTGTTGTTGGTAGTATTATACTTCTTGTGTAAAGTGGGTAATATGCAATATGCACAAGAATCAGGAGGGAACAATAAAACCAATTTTTCATGACTTAGCACAGCCAGAATTGTTACACAAATGTCTACACGGAAAGACGCAGAATCCTAATGAGAGCGTAAGCAATTTGATTTCGAAAGTGATTCCTAAAAGGGTGTTTGTAAGCATAAAAACACTGCACTTCGGCATTTATGATGCAATAGCAACCTACAACCAAGGGAACAGTGTGAAGTGTGAAGTTCTGAAGGCATTAGGATTTACAGCTGGGGTGAACACTGTACGAGCACTAAGAAATATTGACAGAGAAAGGATAAGAGGAGCAGAAAGAAGAGAAAGGCATATGAAGTATGATGGAACAACAGGCCAGAAAAGAAGACAGAAGAGGAAGCTTTTGGAGGATGAAGAAGAAGACCCTGATAATCCATCCTATAGTGTAGGAATGTATTGAGAAACTTTGATAGCCATTTCCCGTAAATTAGAATTTTTAGAATTTAAGGAACATTTTCTCAAAATCCACTCAAGCTAGAGAGATGAAATTTTTATACAGCACTCCTAGTGGTCAAACTTACATTGTAACACAGCCATTTGGCAATATGTTCAGTAGTTTCATTTCAGTTTAATTATAAAGCAATTATTTGTAAAAAAATTTGGGTCATTAATAAAAAAAAATAATGGGAAGGAAACTAGAAAAGATACTCCAAAATCCCTCTGTCATAACTGCAATACTAAACCACTCTATATGTAAAAAAAAACTCAAACTTTTCTATTTGGTAGTTTATTCATAAATGTTCCTCAAACTTAGTGATTTTAACATGGGCAGCATAGGCACCTCCGGCTCCCCTTAAAGGGTGTATTCGGCCTTCACTTCGTTTTGATGGATGAAAGTGCACAGCAGCATCAGACGGTACAGGTGAAGGAACACCTGGAACAGAAAGATGTTCGGTGAATGGGCTGGCCTGCCCATTCCCATGGAGCGCGTGCGGGATGCGTTGGAGAGCAGTATTGCAGCATGTCCACATGCTCCAGCGACCATCCAACAGTTGTCAGCCGCTACACGCTACTAACTGGAGTCTTTTTTTTGTTTCACTGTATAATGGGGTATCCAGGATGGGCTGTTGCCGGCGGTGATTCTCTGCCAGAAATGTATGTGGGGACAATGGAAGAAGCAGCTTGTGGTCACAAGAAATTCTTTATCACAGGCTATTCACATCTGTCAGTAATACACCGACATGGCATATATTGGTGTGTGAGCACCTACTGTGGTCCCTGCTGCTACGTTACACGACGTCTCGTGTTTCCAGCCGTAGCATGCTGGTTGTGGTGTAGGCTGCTGTCACCGGGAAAATGGGAATATGGGAGACTGTGCCTCGCCCCCAGTGAGTCAGGTTGAAGGAGTCCCCCATTAGGACCTCGGGAAATGGAAGGGTGGCTGGACCCACAGCATGGTAGTCCCGTGATGGCGGTAGGGTACTGAGCTACCTAAGTGCCTGGGTTGTGCAGATCTTTTTGTGCTTTGTGTAGTCTTCCATATTTTTTGGTGCCTCCCAACAGTGTTAGCTTGATTTTAGTTTTAGAGAACTTCGTTCTTTGGTAATTTTATTTTTATTTATATCAGTCATTAGAGCAAATAAACTGATGTGTCGACAGAAGTGCCGACACAGTGTGATTTGAGGGGACCGCAATGCACGCTATAAACACACGAAGGATGGCGTGAGGTCTGAAACAGGATACATAATGAATGCTATAAAGAAAAGTACGTAGCTTTTGGAATACTTATCTTTAATCCATCCTTGTTGTATACATCGTTCTTGATGAGACATGCTGTATAGGATAAGTATCAATTGCTATGTAAGGCTAATGGCGCCATGCTAGGTCGTAGCCATGGACTTAGCTGAAGGCTATTCTAACTATCTGCTCGGCAAAGGAGCGAGGCTTCGTCAGTGTAGTCGCTAGCAAAGTCGTCCGTACAACTGGGGCGAGTGCTAGTCCGTCTCTCGAGACCTGCCGTGTGGTGGCGCTCGGTCTGCGATCACTAACAGTGGCGACACGCGGGTCCGACATGTACTAATGGACCGCGGCCGATTTAAAGCTACCACCTAGCAAGTGTGGTGTCTGGCGGTGACACCACATAAACATATGTTGATCTCTGTCCTGCGTTAGATTTCATGATCGTTTAAAGTGTCCTACAGCTTTTCCATGGCTTGGCAACCCACTGATAATAAATATAGCCACGTGCACACCTAAGATTGTTGTTCTCAATACGACGAGGCGCTATCGTTGTGTATAGTGGCCAAACTCAACGACCATTCTCTTATTATTGACTGAAGCAACGGGCGTTGCAGTAGCTTGTCCTTTAAATCTGTTTGTTGACTAGCGAGAGCTGTGTCGATTTCCCCTGGAATTATAAGTTTCCTGGGTGTTGTTTTATGACTGTTAACTGACATCTTGCAGTGTTCATACGTAGTAAACAACAACACTGCTTACAAACGTCGATCAAAAAGAAACTTTCTTTGTCAGATACTTAGTTAATTTTTTATTCAGTTTCTTTCAGATAATGTTAAAAATAATTATTGGTTCATGACTGTGCCTATGACAATGTGCTGTTTTACTACATCAGGGTCTAGTACGAGTATTACCATGGAAATGTTACTACTTGCTTTAGCAGTCAGATTTCTAATAGAGTAGCGACATTGTAACGTCTCGCAGTAAAGTGATAGTGCTGACGGGGGCTGACCTTGAAATGACCCTCAGAGGCACATTGGTAAACTGAAGAACGTACACAAACCGCATTGTGCGTTGGCGTTTGGCTACATCGCTGGACTAGACTGAGAATGTACGTTTACCTCCCAGTACCCAAAAAAATGTCGAGAAAGGTGATTTTCGACTTAAAAACAGCAAGCAGACTATGCAGTTAATGACGATGGAGCACAACGTTGTCTGAACACTGCACCTTGCCCAGCGAGCACGTAGTTAAACTGAGGGACACTTACTGGAGTAGAACTCTTCGACTGTCGGCAGCTGACTGTGAGCGCATCCTTCTCCAGCCTCCAGGTGGTCCCCCTGTTTGCTGGAGAAAACGCTAAACACCGACGAGAATTCCGTGATCATGCTGGAGCGGTTCGGATCTTCTTTGCTAGCGGTGACAACCGCTCATCCGAAACACTCGTCCCCCGCCTTTAAGTTCTCTCGCCCGCTGCCGAAACCTGCAGAGAAATGGCCGAGAACTGATCAAGGACACATTCTGAGGCAACAAACAATATTTAACTCGTTAATGTGCAAAACCCTGTGACGATGAATTTCCCTGAACCCTCCAAAACTGCCTCTTTAAGAACTGGTCCCTAAATGGTTGTGCATGAAGTTAAATGGATATTATGAAAATTATGGCCTTAGATATAGCTAAAAATGGGGAATTTGCGAAACAAATATCTCATTCTGACTAACGCTACCTGGTTGGAGTATTGTATTGATGATTATTTTAAGATGATTGCAAATATCTTACAGTATATACAGGGTGATTATAATTAAAATTAAACTTTCAGACGGCTGCAAAAATAACACCACTGGTCAGAATGACGTCAAATTGCAACGGAATATTATCAGAGAAGCGGGAAAACGTATGACAGAAGAAAAATAAATAGTTGCAAAATGTAGCAACAGATGGCGTTGTAAGCATCAAAATTTAATAGTGGTCGACTACAAATGACAAACGAATCATACAACAATGCCTAAGGTGTACGTTTGACGTTAAACAAATGCACTACTCAGTGTGCATGGGTGTACAGGTGTGATGCTGTTAGTTACGTAAGCCCATCCACCATGGCAAGGCCATTTCACACTGGATGGGAAAGATCGGTTTTTAATTGTCCTGAGGCCAAAAGCCTCATAAAAAGCATCAATCACATCGGTTTTTAAATCCCTCCAAAACCCAGGCGATCATTGTAGGCAAAACCACCCCTTCCTTCCGCCTCCTTGATTTCTATCTCACCATCTATGGCCGCCCTATCGCCCTCACTCCCACCCTTAAGTACCTTGGCGTCACCCTCGACTGTCGCCTCTCCTGGACTCCCCACCTCCGGACAATCCAAGCCAAGTCCCCTCAAGCTCCTCTCTGGCCGTACGTGGGGTCTGGACCCTTCCACCATCCTCCACACCTATAAGTTCCTCATCCGCCCTATCCTTTGTTATGCCCATCCGGCTTGGATCTCCGCCCCTCCTACCTTTCATAAATCCCTCCAAATCCTTGAACGTCATGCTCTCTGCCTCGCCTATCGCATCCGTCTCCCCTCCCCCACGCGGATCCTGTACAATCTCATCCCCTTCCCCCATCTCCTCCTTTTCCTTGAAAGGATACGGATCCTGTACACCTCCCGCATACTCGATCCTCCTCACCCGCTCGTCTCCCTGATCCTCTCCCACCCCCGCCCTCTGCCGCGCTTGTATTTGCACGTCCCACCTGGTCTCCATCTCTCCACCCTCCTTACCCTCTCCCAAGGTGGCTTCCGCCAGCTCCCCCTCCCTGATGATGTCCTCCTCCCCTCCATCTACCCCTCCTATCAACTTTGACCCTGCCCCCCCCCCCACTTCCGGTGTCCTTTCCTTTGGGCACCCTCCCTCCCTTCTCTTCCCTTCCTTTCTCTTTCCTTTTCCCACGTCCCCTCCCTCCACCCCTCTTCTCTCGGGTTTCCCCTCCCCCTTCCTCCCTCCCCCCTTTCGCCCCTGCCCGTGGCATCTCTGCTCTCCCCTCTCGCTCTCCCACTCCCCTTCCTCCTCCTCCTCCTCTCTTGGCAGGTCCCCGGACTCGTACACGCTCAGTGAACATTCGCGCGCCGGAGATCATCGCCATCAGTGTTTCGTGTGTGTGCTTCGTTTTGTGTTTCGTGCAGTTACGACTCCACTGTTCACATGTGCCATCGCCGTTCTCCGTGTTTTGTGCGCCGTGTCCACAAGTGTTAGTGTTTTTATCGTCCAACGTGAACGGCTTCATGTTTATTGTTTTTTTGTGTCTCCATTTTTTGCCCGCCGTTTTTTGTATTGTCTGTATCACCTCTACGTCATGTTATTGTTCCACTTAAGGCTGAAGAGCAGCGTAATGTGCTGCTGCCAGCCCGCCTGTATAGGTGATTAAAATTACAATAAAGGAAAAAAAAATCGGTTTTTAATTGTCCTGAGGCCAAAAACAGCATAAAAAGCATCAATCAAAATTAAATCGTATTGTTAATTTCCGTGTGACTGGCGCAAGACATGTTCAGTATGCTGTACATCGTTTTCTGCAACAAGATGAAATCGAGAAACAGCATGTTCCACAACTGATCGAAGTGTTTCCGGGGTCACCTTCAGAATATGTTGCGCAATGCTTGCCTTCAGTGCAGCTAACTTTGCAATCGGAACACTGAACACATCTTTCAGACAGCACCACAGCCAGGAGTCACACGGATTAAGATAACACGGATTGAGATCAGGTGATCGGGACGGCCAGGCTGCAGGGACATGGCGGCTGATAATTCTAGCGTTTCCGAAATGGCGTTTCAGCAGCTGCTTAACTAGACTTGCCATATGCGGAGGTGCGCCATCTTGCAAAAAAAAAAAAAAAAAAAAAAAAAAAGAAAAGAAAACTATCCCACGCACATATCCACGCTGTTGGAGAGCTGGAATGACGTGGTTCCGCAAAAGACATAGCGCTTACCAGTGACGGTACAAGTAGCAGGAGCGGAAGTACCTGTCTCTTCGAAAAAAACATGGCCCTATGATAAATGAAGCTGTAAACCCGCACCACACAGTGACCTTTTCAGGATGAAGTGGTACTGGTTGATTTGCGTGTGGATTTTCCGTTGCCCATATTCGACAATTCTATGTATTGACATGTCCTGTCAGATGAAAGTAGGCTTCGTCTGCCCGCAACTCGTGCACATGGGTAATTTTGAATGGATAGCAAAGAAGGATGTTCCGTAGTATTTTACGCACCGTGCTCACAGGTATGTCCGATGTTGGGGCAGTTCTCCGTGCACTACACGTTTGCACACCACCACTCGTCTCCTCCTGCATTGCTGCGGTCGTTAATTCCGCAGACGCCGAATTAATTCGTTTCCTCCCTCTGCCAGGCTGCACACCAAACGAACCCGTCTTTTCGAATTTCCGAGTCATTTTCTCCCTACCCACGGCAGTCATCGGACCAACGCCTTTTTTCAAATCCTTCAGTGTCCGGTAATTCTGCAGAGCGACGTGTGCACAGTCATCATTCTTGTAATACAGAACGTGATCCTGCATTGAGACAGCCATGGTGAACGTCGCAGGCGCAAATGGAAGGAAAAGCCGTGTACCCGGCGTGTTTATACCAACATCAATGAGTCGTGTGCATGACAGGTGTTTTCATTTACGTACTCTGACACATACAGCGTCATCTGTTAATCAATTTTTACACTATTTTTTTTCTTCTGCCATACGTTTTCCCCCTTCTCCGATAATATTCCGTTGCAATTTGACGTCATTCCGACCAGTGGTGTTATTTCCACAGCGTTTTTAATGTTCAACTTTAATTATAATCACACTGTAGATCAGAAGCCTACAGCTCGATGTATGTGAAGAAGTCGAACAGTAACACACATTAAACTCACATTCACATTTATTCATAAACACATTTATGAAATTAACATATGAGTGAATAACCAAAACCTGTAATAATTAGCTCTATCCTAATTTATACAGGATTGTCCATTGCTAGTGACCGGGCCAAATATCTCACGAAATAAGAATCAAACGAAAAAACTACAAAGAACGAAACTCGTCTAGCTTGAAGGGGGAAACCAGATGGCGCTATGGTTGGCCCGCTAGATGGCGCTGCCATAGGTCAAACGGACATCAACTGCGTTTTTTTTAAAGTAGGAACCCCCATTTTTATTACATATTCGTGTAGTACGTAAAGAAATATGAATGTTTTAGTTGGACCACTTTTTTCGCTTTGTGATAGATAGCGCTGTAATAGTCACAAACATATAAGTACGTGGTATCACGTAACATTCCGCCAGTGCGGACGGTATTTGCTTCATGATACATTATCCGTGTTAAAACGGAACGTTTATAAATTGCGGAAAAGGTCGATATCGTGTTGATGTATGGCTATTGTGATCAAAATCCCCAACGGGCGTGTGCTATGCTGCTTGGTATCCTGGACGACATCATCCAAGTGTCCGGACTGTTCGCTGGATTGTTACGTTATTTAAGGAAACAGGAAGTGTTCAACCACATGTGAAACGTCAACCACGACCTGCAACAAATGAGGATGCCCAAGTAGGTGTCTTAGCTGCTGTCGCGGCTAATTCGCACATCAGTAGCAGACAAATTGCGCGAGAATCGGGAATCTCAAAAACGTCGGTGTTGAGAACGCTACATCAACATCGATTGCACCTGTACCATATTTCTATGCATCAGAAATTGTATGACGACGACTTTGAACGTCGTGTACAGTTCTGCCACTGGGTACAAGAGAAATTACGGGACGATGACAGATTTTTTGCACGCGTTTTATTTAGCGACGAAGCGCCATTCACCAACAGTGGTAACGTAAACCGACATAATATGCACTATTGGGCAACAGAAAATCCACAATGGCTGCGACAAGTGGAACATCAACGACCTTGGCGGGTTAATGTATAGTGTGGCATTATGGGAGGAAGGATAATTGGGCCCCATTTTATCGATGGCAATCTAAATGGTGCATTGTATGCTGATTTCCTACGTAATGTTCTACCGATGTTACTACAAGATGTTTCAGTGCATGACAGAATGGCGATGTACTTCCAACGTGATGGATGTCCGGCACATAGCTCGCGTGCGGTTGAAGCGGTATTGAATAGCATGTTTCATGATAGGTGGATTGGTCGTCGAAGCACCATACCACGGCCCGCACGTTCACCAGGTCTTACGTCCCAGGATTTCTTTCTGTGGGGAAAGTTGAAGGATATTTGCTGTTGTGATCCACCGACAACGCCTGACGACATGCGTCAGCGAATTTGTCAGTGCATGTGCGAACGTTACGGAAGGCGAACTACTCGCTGTTGAGAGGAATGTCGTTACACGTATTGCCAAATGCATTGAGGTTGACGGACATCATTTTGAGCATTTATTGCATTAACGTGGTATTTACAGGTAACCACGCTGTAACAGCATGCGTTCTCAGAAATGATAAGTTCACATTGGTACATGTATCACATTGGAACAACTGAAGTAAAATGTTCAAACGTATCTACGTTCTGTATTTTAATTTAAAAAACTTACCTGTTACCAACTGTTCGTCTAAAATTGTGAGCCATATGTATGTGACTATTACAGCGCCATCTATCACAAAGCAAAAAAAGTGGTCCAGCTAAAACATTTATATTTCTTTACGTACTACACGAATATGTAATAAAAAATGAGGGTTCCTACTTTAAAAAAAAACGTAGTTGATAACCATTTTACTTGTGGCAGCGCCATCTAGTGGGCGAACCATAGCGCTATCTGATTTCCTCCTTCAAGCTAGACAAGTTTCGCTCTTTGTCATTTTTTCGTTTGATGCTTATTTCGTGAGATATTTGGCCCAGTCACGATCAATGGACCACCCTGTATAACGATTTAATGGAAAGCTGTGTCACTTCCCTATCAGTTATTACTTCTTGCCCCCTTAAGAATTTACTCTCTCCCAATGTTTGATGGTGACTGACAACTTTTAAATTCCACAATGCTTGATTGGATCTCCCCTCCCTCACGCGAATCCTGTATGACCTTATTCCGTTCTCCCACCTCCTCCTTTTCCTCGAACGCATACGGATCCTCTACACCTCCTGCAAACTCGATCCTCCTCAACCGCTGGTCTCTCCCATCGTCTCCCGCCCCTGTCCACTGCCGCGCCTGTATTCCCACGTCCCACCTACTCTCCATCTCTCCACTTTCCTTACCCTCTCCCAAGGTGGCTTCCAACAGCTCCCCCTCCCTGATGATGCCCTCCTCCCCTCCATCTACCCCTCCTACCAACTTTGATCCTCCCCTCCCCCTTCCTGTGTTTTTTCCTTTGGGCACCCTCCTTCCCTTCTCTCTCCTTTTCCCTCCATCTCCCCTTCCTCCACCCTCTTCCCCCGGGCTTCCCCTACCCCCCCTTCTCCCTTCTTTCCACCACCCTACCTCCCCTGC
This sequence comes from Schistocerca serialis cubense, assembly GCF_023864345.2. Classification (NCBI taxonomy): domain Eukaryota; kingdom Metazoa; phylum Arthropoda; class Insecta; order Orthoptera; family Acrididae; genus Schistocerca; species Schistocerca serialis. The sequence goes on along the minus strand of NC_064647.1, from coordinate 225,515,046 downwards.
CCTTGGCATCTCTGCTCTCCCCTCTCCCTCTCCCACCCCCCTCCTCCTCTCTTAGCAGGTCCCTGGACTTGCACACATTAAGTGGACATTCGCGTGCTGGATATCATCGCCATCAGTTTCTCGTGTGTGTGCCATCGTGTTTGTGTTTAGTGTTCTTCGCTGTCACGCTCCTTCGTTCACCTGTGCCGTCGAAGTTGTCAGTGTTTGTGCGCTGTGCTGACAGTTTTTAGTGGTTTTTTTTTCGTCGAGTGTGAACGGCTTCATGTTCTTTGTTTCTGTGTCTACGGTATTTTTGACCACCGCTTTGTATTGTATCTTCTGTGTCTCCTTTGTATTTTCATTGTACAACTTGAGGCTGAAGAGCAGCATAATATACTGCTGCCAGCCCACCTTATGTAAGGTGTTAAAATGACAATAAAGGAAAAAAAAATACTTGATTGGAACAGTGACTAGAAGGTGGTGACTAAAATCAAGATGATCAGACATTCATTATCAGTGCAAAGGAGATGAGACAGGCGATCATCCTGGATTCTCCAAATGTGAAATCAGTTTAAGTATTCTAATGGTGCTGACAATTATATGCAGTATAAGACTGGGATGCGTCTAGCTGCAAGGTGACGAATCGTCAGCGACTGTGGAGGACACCCAAGATGCGGCACCCTCTGCCGCGTTTCTACGCCAAGTATATCTGGACACTCTCTCATCCCACCTGCAAGTGCTTGTCCGATGTGCACACCTTCGTATCCTCCCACCCAGCGGCTATCATGTGGCTCTCACTCCCGCCCTGCGTATTCCTTGCCACTGAAACGCTGCCAATTGCCAATCGCTAAATTACGGACCACTGTGGCTTAATAACGTGAATTCCCTACAACAAAAATTGCCTCCGAACATAGCGCGCGCGTCTTCTCCAACCTCCAACGACAACATGAAACTCTCCCCTGCTACCAAAATACACTGAAGAGCCAAAGCATATACCTTCCTAATATCGTGCAGGGACATTGCGGGACGTAAAAGTGCCGCAACACGACGTGGCATGCACTCGATTAATGTCTGAAGTAGCGGAGGGAACTGACACCGTGAATCCTGCAGTGATGTCCACATGTCTCTCAGAGTACGAGGGGGTGGAGATCTCTTCTGAACAGCACGTTACAAAGCATCCCAAATATGCTCAATAATGTTCATGTCTGGGGAGTTCGGTAGCCAGCGGAAGTGTTTAAACTCAGAAGAGTGTTCCTGGAGCCACTCTGTAGTAATTCTGGACATGTTGGGTGTCGCACTGTCTTGTTGGAATTGTCCACAGGCACTGTTGCCCGAAGGACAGGGAGTGTTCGACCACGGTCAAATACAGCAGCAGATGACCGCCACATTGCGCAACAGGCAAGAAAGGACGCGGGTGCGACTGTGACCACATTGAACAGGACTGCAAGACACTCCGCTGTGGCACGGAGAATCCTAAAAGGTGGTCTCCATGCCCGACGGCCAATCGGTAGTGTTCCATTGGCACCCTCACATCGGCGTTACCGTTTACGATGGTGCCAACAACACAGAGACTGGACCAACGAGGAGTCGACTCACGTACTCACCTTTGATAACAGAGTCTGTCTGAGTAGTGATTCTCGTCGTACCCTCACATGGCAAGATGCGGGAATAAGTAATGCACCCGGGAATGTTGTCGAACCTGATTATTTTGGCAGTCCAACGTGTTATAGTATGAGGGGCCATTAAGTTGCGTGGGCGTACTCACCCCCAAATCTTCGGACATGGGACACTCACCAGTCAACGTTATCGTGATGCAATTGTAGTATTACCCTTCGTCTGTCATTTTTTTCTCTTAGCACAAGTGTTTACTCGTAACCACCCGAGTTATATATGGCTCAAAGACTCATTCCCACTGCGATAGACAAACAGATTATCTCTGACTCATGATATAGAAAGTCTGTGGATAGAATGTGGAATATTACGTGTACTATGGACGTACCTACTTCTGATTTAGGATTGCAGGGAGTAGCACCACAGCAGAACTGTGATTAGTGGCATTGTTGTAAGCTGGCATTTCGAATATTGGATGTAATTTGTTCAAAGAGATTTTTTGGGATTGTAGCCAGTCGTCGTAATCTTCATTCCATGATATTTTGGCTTGGGAAACTGCCAGCCATCTTTAGGCGGGCTGAACGAGGACTAACAAAGAGGTTTTTTTTCCCCTTTATTGTGATTTCATGCCTCAGCTGAGGTGGTCCGGCAGTGGCCTACATACGCCGCTCTTCGGCCAAAAGACACAACATAAATACCCGGAAGGCATAGAAAACATGAAAAACATGGTAAACACAAGATGAACACTGCACAAGAAATCAGAAGTCGTTCGACTGAAGCCACTGTAGTGAAGGGTGGCACCAGTTGAAAACAGATGAAGACGACCAGGTGGAGGCACGAACGTAGTAGAAAACACAGACGAAGACACTGTACACAAACGGAGAGACACTGGTGACGATCATTGGCGAAGCACTCACACTTACAAAGGGGGGGGGAGGGACTGACTCCAGGTGAAAGGGAGAGGTAGGAGGGCAGGAAGGGGGGGTGGAGCCAGTGGGAGAGAGAAAGGAGAGTGGGGGGAGGAGAGAGGGGGGGTTGGAAGCCTGGGGAGGGGGTGGAAGCGACAGACTTGGGAGAGAGGAAGGGACAAAAGGAAGGTGAGGAGGGAGAGAGGGAACTGTGGGGGAAAAAAGAGGGGGAACGGGAGGGGAGAGTCAGAGCTGGTAGGAGGGGTAGATGGATGGGACAAGGATATCATCAGGGAGGGGGAGTTGGTGGAAGCCACTATGGGAAAGAGTATGGGGGGTGTGAAGATGGAGGGCAGGTGGGATGCAAGAATACAGGTGCGGCAGTGGGCGGGGATGGGCGAGGATGGGAAGACAAAGAGGTTCTCTGCTCTGTTTTATATAGTGCGCTGATGGTACTGCTGCGCATGCGTCGAAGTCGCGGAGACAGAAGGACCACACCGCCCAGCGGCAGTGCCCTCGCTGGTGGAACTGCAAGACTCAGCTGCCGTCGGTATTGTCGCTGGCCACAGGTATCGAAGTCTTCTGGTGTTTTCGTCTCGAGCAAATTTCGGAGATGAAGGGATTCCACGCGTTATTCAATTGGTAACCACTGTCATGGTACATCAGATTACCTGCAATGCGTATTTCTACGGATTCTTTGATGATGGAGTCCCAAAAGATTGTTGCTGTGGCCAAAATCGAAGTTTTGTCATACTCCATTGAATGTCCGTTGGAAATACAATGTTCCGCAACTGCAGACTTACTGGGTTGAAGTAGGCGAGTGCAACATTGATGTTCCGTACAACGCTCTTCCACTGTACACGTTGTCTGTCCTATATAGGCCATTCCACATTGACACTGTGTTTTGTAAATTTCCGCCTTCCACAGTAACAAATCATTCTTCACTGATACCAGCAGATCTGAAATCTTAGAAGGTGGACGAAAAACCACTTTCTCATGAAAATTATTAAGAATCCTCGCTATTTTAAAAGGACATATTTCTAACGAAGGGAAGAAAAGCTAGGGTTTTGGTTGGCGCGTTCTCCTCTTTATCCACTTCCCAGTTCCTGGCTTTAGTTGAGAAGGCCCTGTTAATTTGCCGGGTCGAGTATCCATTGTCTCTGAACATCGTCCTTAAATGTGCAAATTCCTTAGGCAAATTCTCTGCATCCTATTTGATCAATTATCGTTTCATCTCATACCGGCTGTTCAGAAAGTAACTATGCAGTCCCATGTTATGGTGTGCTAAGTAATGACTCGTGTGATTGTCAATTAATAATACAATATTTTCCATTGTTTAACGTATTTGAACCTTATCTAAACCATATTTGACCAGGTATTTGTATTTTTTCGCAGGTCCGGTTTGCATGAAGGCCAATGTCTTGTGTAACATCACTGTGATCCAGGTCATCATGCTGATGATTGAACAAAGAGTGTTTCTTGTGGATCATGTGATCCACAATGGATACAAGTTTACCTCAGCAGTAAAAGCTGCAGTTTCAGCAAAGTTCCCAGAAGTGAAGACACCTAACTACAATGCTGTATGGAACCTCATCATCAGGTTTCGAAAGACCGGAAGCCTTCATAATGCTCCAAAATCAGGCAGGCCATCCACATCCGAAGAGAAGGTGGCGGAGGTCCAAGACATGATGGTGCAAAGTCCAAAGTAATAGGTTAGCCAACTAGCTCAGCAGGCCAACGTGTCCGTGTGTTCCACTCACAGGATTTTCCGGACGTCACTGTCCATGTATCAGTAAAAATGTCGACCGTGCATGAACTGAGACACACCTATCACCCAGCGCGTGTAAACTGTTGCAACTGGTTTCTGTCCTTCCTGCAGGATAATGGTGTGGGAAATCTTGACAGAACGCCGGCCGCTTTGGCCGAGTGGTTTTAGGCGCTTTAGTCCCAAACCGTGCTGCTGCTATGGTCACAGGTTCGAATTCTGCCTCAGGCATGGATGTGTGTGATGTCCTTAGGTTAGTTAGGTTGAAGTAGTTCCATGTCTAGGGGGCTGATGACCTCAAATGTTAAGTCCCATAGTGCTTAGAGCCATCTGAACCATTTTAATCTTGACACAACGTTTTTCAAGGATGAAGCATGGCTTCACCTCTCCAGTTACATGAATAGCCAGAATAGTTGTGTGTGGACTACGGAGAATCCACACAAATTTAAGGTGTCCCCACTACACGATCAAAAGTTTGGTGTTTGGTGCGCCGTGCCTCGTAAACGCATCATTGGGCCAATCTTCTTTCTTCTTCTTCTTCTTCTGTAGTGGTCAATCCAAGGATTGGTCTGAAATAGCTACAATGGCAGTTTGTCTCCATTCTGTGCGTCTTTCAGCTTTTCTCTTCATTTCTTTATAGGTGTTACATCCCACATCTTTCACGATTTGATCCATGTACCTCAGTCGTGGTCTTCCTCTCGGTCTTTTTCCCTCGACATTTTCCCTCTATGATTGTGTTCAGGAGTCCTTTATGTCTTAATAGATGGCCTGTAAATTGCACTCTTCTTTTAACAATGAAACTCCAGAAGCTTCTCTTCTCACCTGCTCTTTCCAGAACCACTTCGTTTGTGACCTTGTCGATACATTTTATTTTGAGCATGCGTCTATAGCACCACATTTCAAAAGAACTTAGCTTCTGGTCTTCCTCTGTCCCGAGAGTTCATGTTTCACACCCATAGCATGCCACTCCACACATATGATTTCAAAAATCTTTTCCTGATTTCAAGGCTGATGCTCAAATGCAGAACGGTACTGCACCCGCTTTCTGGAGGCTTTCCTAGATGCACTGAATGAGGACGAAATTGAGTATACCTGGTTCCAACAGTTATCAGGTGGCTGCACATACTGCCCACAAGGCGATGAACTTTTTAAAGGACATCTTCAGCGACCGCATCATCTCTCGAGGACTCTGGCCTACACGTTCACCGGAATTGGCTCCACTGGATTACTTTTTATGGGGTACTTTGATGAGAAAGGCCTATGAAGGTAATCCGCACACCATGGAAGATCTACAAGCTGCACTGACATGTCACATTTGGAACATCACTCCCGATGTTCTGCACAACGTCTTCAGGAACATGCAGAAAAGTATGCAACTGCATCTTCAAGTACAAGAGGATCACTACCAGCATCTCTTATAACTTCCATGACTTTAATACGGGAAATTATGAACTGCATAGCTACTTATTGAACATTCTGTACAAGAGGATGATGTACCATTAAATGTAGCTATGATGATCATTTACGCAAAAAATACGAGGGTTGTTTTTTAAGTAAGGGCCGTTTTTATTTTTTAAAAAAGATACAAATACTTTTGTAAAAAAAAATTTTATTTTCTGATTCTACACACTTTTACCTATTTCTCTACATAGTTGCTTTGTTTATTTAAGCACTTGTCATACCGTACAACTAAGTTTTTAATTCCCTCTTCAAAGAATTTGGCCGGCTGCTCCGACAACCAAGAGTTCACGGCCGCTTTCACTTCATCGTCGTCATTGAAGCGCTGCCCGCCAAGATGGTGTTTCAGGTACCGGAAAAGGTGAAAATCGCTAGGAGCAAGATCAGGGCTGTATGGTGCATGGTCCAAAACTTCCCAGCCAAAAGAATCAATCAAATCCCGAGTCTTTTGAGAGGTGTGAGGCCTAGCGTTATCGTGCAGGAGCAAAACTCCTTTTGTCAGCATGCCGCGCCTTTTGTTTTGAATTGCTCTGCGGAGCTTCTTTAGAGTTGTACAGTAGGCATCTGATTGTCGTTCCTCGTGGCATAAAGTCCACTAGCAAAACACCGCGCCGATCCCAGAACACAGCTGCCATAATCTTGCGCTTTGACAGCGTCTGTTTGGCTTTGACCTTGACGGGTGAGGTTGTGTGTCGCCATTCCATTGATTGTCGCTTGCTTTCGGAAGTGATATTGGATACCCATGTTTCATCTCCAGAGACAATTTGACTCAACATGTCATCCCCTTCTTCCTCGTAACGAATCGAAAAGTCCAATGAAGTGGCAAATCTCTTCCCTTTGTGGTCCTCTGTGAGGAGTCTGGGTACCCACTGAGAACACAGTTTCTTAAAGTTTAGGTTTTCAGACACAATTTTGTACAAAACCGATCTCGAAACTTGTGGCAATTCCAAAGAAAGAGTCGAAATTGTGAATCTTCTGTCCTCACGAATCTTTGTTTCGACTGCAGCCACCAAATCATCAGTGATCACAGAGGGCTGGCCTGAGCGTTCTTCGACATGGACGTTTCGACGGCCATTTTTAAACTCTCTAACCCACTGACGCACTTTACCTTCACTCATTGCATTCAAGCCATAAACTTCTGTTAACTGACATTGAATTTCTGCAGCTGATAGGCTTCTCGCGGTCAAAAAACGTATCACCGACCGTATCTCACACGCGGCGGGCGATTCAATAACCGTAAACATTATAAAGTAGCACAGCGATGCGTACACGTCAGCTACAGAGCTGCAACTTGCATCAGTGTGAACGGGAAGGATGCCGGCAAGTGGCGCGGTGGCTTGTTGCGGCGTCCGCGCGAACTACGGGACTATACGCGCGAACGACCCTTATTTAAAAAACAGCCCTCGTACAATTTTAAGAACATAAAAGGTTATTTTAACTTTTCTCTTGCATGTGGCTCGGGATATTATTTGGCGTCGTAACTCGCAGAGAAAATTGGAAATTTGTGGTAAAATCTTATGGGACCAAACTGCTGAGGTCATCAGTCTCTAAGCTTACACACTACTTAATCTAACTTAAACTAACTTACGCTAAGGACAACACACACATCCATGTCTGAGGGAGGACTAAAACCTCCGATGGGGGGGGAGCCGCCCGGGAACTCGTAGAGAACTTTGTATCCCGGGAAATCAGCAAAGCCTGAGCCACGGTCGTTTATGCTCTATTTTTAGAGATTAATTTCTCGACTTTTATCGAAATTAACACACAACTTGGACACTGATTGCTATGCTGCAGAGTGAGTACGTCATAGTGCTCGGAGAAGGCTTCCTCCATGGCGTGCCTCTGACTACTTTAAGAATTTTCAGAGTCGACGATTGATGAAATTCTGCAGAGCCACAGAAATTTTATTCCAGGCTCTCACTTCGACATCGCGAGGCCGACAAAGTATGATTATGAACTGTAACTGCATAACAACATTGTTGTCCACCCCTGGTAGCTGAGTGGTCAGTGTGGCGGAATGTCATACGTAACGGCCCGGGTTCGATTCCCGGCTGGGTCGGAGATTTTCTCCCCTCAGGGACTGGGTGTTGTGCTGTTCTTATCATGATTTCATCCCCATCGACACGCAAGTCACCGAAGTAGCGTCAACTCGAAAGGCTTGCACCAGGCGAACGAACGATCTACCCGACGGGAGGCCCTCGCCACACGGCATTTCCATTTTATCATTTTGTTTTATACACTTGAGAATTCAAATAGTAATTAATTTCATAAATGCGAGTGTGCGAGATATTTGTGTTAAAATCTTGGGGAAGCGACTTCTCTCGCCCAAAAGTTTACATTCAGGTAACTAGATATCATTCAGTCATAATAATTTAACTTCAGTTTAATGTGGAGAGAAGTTAAACAGTACTCCAGCCCATGTGTGACTTTCCAAGGGTGCATACCGCTCTGTTGACAACGCGAGAAATCATCGAACACTGCAGGTGGAGCAGCTCTTAGAACGAGAGGATGTTCGGCATATGCACTAATCCACCCGTTCACCTTATGTGTGTCGTGTGTTGAACCGGAGACCTAGAAACGACGGAGAGGCTTCGTCCTTCTGTAGCCCTCAGTGGTTCACAACTCCACAACAGGCCACAGCGGTCCACCCACCCCTGCAGCCCCACACCGAACCCTGCAGGGTTATTGTGCGGTTTGGCCCTCAGTAGACCTCCCCCCCCCCCCCCCTTCCCCATCCCTCTGGGAACGTCTCATACCAGACGAGTGTAACCCCAAATGTTTGTACGGTAGAGTAATTATGGTGTACACGCACATGTAGGGTGTTTACGCAGCAATCACCGAGATAGTTAACTGAGGCGGAATAAGGGAACCAACTCGCATTCGCCGATGCAGATGGAAAACCGCCTTAAAACCACCCACAGGCTGGCCGGCTCACCGGACCTCGACAGTAACCGCTGGGCGAATTCGTGCCGTGGACTGGCACGCCTTCCCGCTCGGGAAGCAGCGCGTTAGACCGTGCGGCTAGCCGGGCGAGCTGCCCGTTCGCCTGACTTAAGTCCCATCGAACTCTTGTGGAATGCGTCGGAGAGACGGATTGCAGCACGTCCAAGTGCAGCAACGAGCGTCCAGTAATTGTCAACCGCACTCGTGGACGGATGGAGAGCACAGGCCTACTACCACAGGAATTCATTACCAACCTTGTATCCAGAGCGTGGCCACATTGAAGAGCAGGCAGCGCCGACCCTGGTGATCACACGCACCGATGAGAACATGTCCTACCGTTTGTAATATTCCAGGGAACATCATAAATCACGATGTCGTCAAAGTAATTATTGTCTTTGAATAAAGATGTCATTTCTGTCGGTTTCATTCCGTGTTTCTCTCAGTTACCTTCTGTATCACACTGTAGCAGTTCTTTCTACGTGTGATCCATGTTTCATCGAGCTGTGTTACGTTGCAGTGACACATTATGTGAAAGTTACTTTCCCTAAGTTTTGCTCTCCGTTTGTAGGTAACTTTCACTGATTAAGTTGCAGATAATCCGAAAATTAAGCACCTGTTGAAAAAGCTAATGTTACCACGAAAAGCTGGTGAAATTTTGGTGCTAACTAATGCAATGAGGTACAACATTTATGGTAGTGATAAGCTTAATGTAATTGATGTTCGTTACAAAGTTCACCCGAAACCAATGGAAAACGTTATGTTAGATTTACTAACTAAAAACACAAACAAGCTTGCATTTTTAGGATCTCAAAGGAATCAGCGCACCTTCACTAGTAACGTAAAGTGGTTAGAGGGGTAGTTTTATAATAAAACGTGCAGTATGTATTGTTTTGTGTTTTTGCAATGAAAGATGGAGGCCGTGCAAGTGCAACAACATACCAAAATACACACATCAAACAAGTTTTGCATCACCCCAGACCTCCTACAGACAGACGTTGACAGCGGATGTTGTATCACAGACACAGTCCCTCCGACTGTCCAGAGATGTCACTAAACCCGCCCAAAGGTGTAAACAACCATGCATGAGCAGCGACTATTAGATGGAGGGGATCCCACAGCCGATCAGTTCCAATCATTCCACCAGGAAGGAGGTACACTGCTCGTTGTCTGTAGCGAAACCTTGCCTAGACCGTCAATACCGTGGTTAAATCGCGTACGCATTGTTACTTTGTGCCAGGAAGGTCTCTCAACAAGGGAAGTGTCCAGGCATCCTGGAGTGAAGCAAAGTGATGTTTGGACATGGAGGAGATACAGAGAGACAGGAACTGTCGATGACATGCTTCGCTCAGGCCGCCCAAGGGCTACTACTGCAGTGGATGACCGCTACCTACGGATTATGGCTCGGAGGAATCCTGACAGAAACGCCCCCATGTTGAATAATGCTTTTCGTTCAGCCACAAGACGTCGTGTTATGACTCAAACTGTGGGCAATAGGCTGTATGATGCGCAACTTCACTCACGACGTCCATGGCGAGGTCCACCTTTGCAACCACGACACCCTGCAGCGCGGTACAGAAGGGCCCAACAGCATGCCAAATGGACCGTTCAGGACTGTCATCACGTTCTCTTCACCGATGAGTGACTCGTATGCCTTCAACCAGACAATCGTCGGAGACGTGTTTGGAGGCAACCCGGTCATGCTGAAGGCCTTAGACACGCTGTCCAGCGAGTGTAGCAAGGTGGAGGTCCCCTGCTGTTTTGGGGTGGCATTACGTGGGCCGACGTACGCCGCTAGTGGTCATGGAAGGCGCCGTAACGGCTGTGCGATACGTGAATCGCATACTCCGATCGATAGTGCAACCATATCGGTAACATATTGGCGAGGCATTTGTCTTCATGGACGACAACTTGCGCCCCCATCGTGCACATCTTGTGAATGACTTCCTTCAGGATAATGATATCGCTTGACTAGAGTGACCAGCGTGTTCTCCAGACAGGAACACTATCGAACATGCCTTGGATAGATTGAAAAGGACTGTTTATGGACGACGTGACTCACCAATCACTCTGAGACATCGAGGCCGAATCGCAGTTGAGGAATGTTACAATCTGGACCAATAGTGCCTCGATGAACTTGTGGATAGTGTGCACGAATCAATGCAAGAGGACGTGCTACTGGGTATTAGATGTACCGGTGTGTACAGCAATCTGGACCATCACCTCTGATGGTTCAAATGATTCAAATGGCTCTGAGCACTATGGGACTTAACATCTGAGGTCATCAGTCCCCTAGAACTTAAAACTACTTAAACCTAACTAACCTAAGGACATCACACACATCCATGCCCGAGGCAGGATTCGAACCTGCGACCGTAGCAGTCGCGCGGTTCCGGACTACAGCGCCTAGAACCGCATGGCCACCGCGGCCGGCCATCACCTCTGAAGGTGTCGCTCTATAGTGGTACAACATGCAATGAGTGGTTTTCATGAGCAATAAAAAGGGCGGAAATAATGTTTATGTTGATATCTATTCGAATTTTCTGTACAGGTTCTGGAACTCTAGGAACGGAGGTGATCAAAACTTTTTTATGTGTGTATATTTGTATTTAGCAGTAGACTTTCCTTCAACAGCAGACAAAGTTAGAAATTACTAGCGAATGATGACAGTGAAATAGTGTCATTAGTTTTAAATTACATCCGGAACCGTGCGACTGCTACGGTCGCAGGTTCGAATCCTGCCTCGGGCATGGATGTGTGTGACGTCTTTAGGTTAGTTAGGTTTAAGTAGTTCTAAGTTCTAGGGGACTGATGACCACAGCAGTTGAGTCCCATAGTGCTCAGAGCCATTTTTTTTTTTTTTTTAAATTACAGCACAGCGGGCACAGTCAAGATTGTAAGGAAATTCTACTGCGAAGACGACGGAATAGTACAGAAAGTATTTCCGACCAAAGCTGTTATTGCCGAAAACGTAAGAAATTTGTCATCACATCAATATTGTAGCCAAAAAATGAAGATTTCACTGAAAGAAATTGTGAGGAACATTGTGGAAAGAATTAAAAAGATTTACTACGCTCGTGACTCCATAGAGTACGTCGAGGATACTTATAGTCAATTGTATCCTGTAGAACTGTTACATTCATTACATCCGGCAAAATTACCACCGCATAGACGTATAATACGAGAAAACGTTATTGTCATATTGATAAGAAACGACTCTCAGTGGAGTACACAAGGTTGTAACAAAAGTCAATGAATTTATAATTTGGCCGTGCGGTTCTAGGCACTGCAGTCCGGAACCGCGGAACTGCTACGGTCGCAGGTTCGAATCCTGCCTCGGGCATGCATGTGTGTGATGTCCTTAGGTTAATTAGGTTTAAGTAGTTCTAAGTTCTAGGGGACTGATGACCTAAGATGTTAAGTCCCATAGTGCTCAGAGCCATTTGATTTTTGAATTTACAATTAATGCTCAGCTGATTGACACCGGGGAAACTGTTATAAAACCACAAATAACTTAACACCATCGGATTCAAGCATGTGTTTTCAGTTGAGGATGAGGAGGTTAGTATTTAACGTCCCGCTGACTACGATGTCATTAGGGAGAGAGCGCAAACTCGGATTAGGGAATGATGGGGAAGGAAACCGGCCATGCCTTTTCAAAGGAGCCATCCCGGATTTGCCTGAAGTGATTTAGAGAAATTACGGGAAACCTAAATCAGGATGGCCCGGCGCAGGTTTGAACCATCGTCCTCCCGAAGGCGAGTCCAGTGTGCTAACCACTGCGCCGTCTCGTTCGGTGCCTTTTCAACTGACAAGAAGACAGTTCGCTATTAAAACTGTATTTGAGACCACTATAAACAAGTCGCAGGGACATACGCTTCAAACAGCAGGATCGTATTTACCAAATCCCGTTCTTACTCACGGACAATTGTAAGAGGGTGAATCAAATGAAAAAAAAAAAAAAAATAATCGAACTTCCGCGCCGTTATCCTGTAAGTTGGTAAGCGTGCTACAAACAGCGTGCAGAATGGCCTGTAGGGGGCAGCATAGTGCAGATGCACACATACCGTAGCAGTATCAGTATAAATATGGCCGCCCCACTTGCGACTTGCACCAGGGAAGAACAGCGTTCTATTATTCGGTTTTTGCGTAGTGAAGGTTTGAAACCTGCTGAAATTCATCGACGAATGAAGGTTCAGTACAGTGATGCATGTTTGTCACAGCAGCAAGTCTACGAATGGAGTAGGAAGTTCGCAAATGGTGTGACTTCAGTGGAAGATGCTCCTCGTCCAGGTCAGCCACAAAGAGTTGTGACTCCACAGAACATTGCAGCAGTTGAAGCCATAGTGAAGGAAAACCGCCGAGTGACACTTAATGACACTGCAGCATGTTTACAGATTAGTCATGGGTCAGCACACTACATTGTGCATGATGTGCTCCAGCTTCGCAAAGTGTCTGCAAGATGGGTGCCACGGCAGGTGACTCCTGGAATGAGAGAACGACTTGTCGATGCTTGTGAAGATCTTCTTCGACGCTCTGAACGAGAAAATGATGGCTTCCTTGCAATAATCGTTACTGTGAATGAAACCTGGGTTCACTTCCACCAACCGGAAATGAAGAGAGCGAGCAAGGAATGGTGCCATTCTTCATCACCAAAACCAAAGTAGTTTTGAACAGAACCATCAGCAGGGAAGGTTATGCTGACTCTCTTTTGGGACGAAAAAGGCGTCATTTTGGAGCATTACATGCCTAGAGGGACCACTGCCACCAGTGCATCATACACAGATCTCCTAAAAAACCATCTGCGGCCTGCAATCAAATCAGAGCGACGTGGATTGCTGTCAGCAGGTGTCCTTTTGCAACATGACAATGCAAAGCCCAACACAGCCCGTACAACAGTTGCAACAATCACAGACCTGGATTTTGAGTGTCTTCCTCATCCACCATACTCACCAGACATTGCCCCAAGTGATTTCCATATGTTTGGACCACTCAAAGACGCAATGGGAGGAAAGAAGTTCCGTTCTGATGAAGAGGTACGCCACGCGGTGCACGAATGGTGGTTCTGAGCACTATGGGACTAAACTTCTATGGCCATCAGTCCCCTAGAAGTTAGAACTACTTAAACCTAACTAACCTAAGGACATCACACAACACCCAGTCATCACGAGGCAGAGAAAATCCCTGACCCCGCCGGGAATCGAACCCGGGAAGGTGCACGAGTGGTTGCGCGGACTACCAAAGGAATTTTTGAATTTTTTTCTAAAGGAATTTATGCACTTTGTAAGCGCTGGAGGACTTGCATTGAGCGTGGGGGAGATTATGTTGAAAAGTGATACAGCTTTGTACCACTTCTGCACAATAAGTAATATTTTTAAAAAAATTTAAGGTTTTCATTTGACTCACCCTCGTATATAGCCATTTCAAGGGTAACTAAATCAACTAGAGTTTTTGCATCTCTTAAAGAATACGAAAAAACAAAAAGTATACAAAGATTAGATTCTTGCGTCAAATATTGTTTGTAATGGTCTGTAAAGAATTTTGTTCAAAATTACATGTATGGAAATGTATGTACAAGGATGTATCATAAATTCATCATACCCTTATCCCAGTAACTACAGTTGTTCCAAATATTGCCATTATTCAACACTATAAAAGTGTGCAAGTTTCGCACAGGTCCCATGGTCTTGTGCAAATCTCGAGGAACGAAGACCTTGCCACATGACACTTGTAACTCCAGAGGGAAGCACTCTATAGCACATCCACCATACGCCATTTAGTAATGAACGTTTGAAACATTTTCTCAAAGATTTAAGACTTCGTAAATAAGTACCGAGAACACAACAGCACCGACAACGCGTTTCGTGATTAAAATGTCTCTTAGAACGTTTGAAACTTCCACCCTTCACTCTATCATTTCGCCTACCCTATTCGTGCCCGCAATTTAACCAAGTTGTACGAAGTGAATAGAACAGTAACAGGGTAACGCGACAGTTGTGTTTCCGTGTCCTTGAGTCCTACTGAGCCAACTTCATTAACCCGTTGTACAAATAAAGAGTCTGAGTTAGTACCTCGCAGTGGTATCATTTCCCGAAAGCGTCGCCAAGCGAGGGCACTGGCCGATATGTGCCCAGGTGATTCTGTCGTCTCCCCACTGGCACAGGCGGACGGATGCTCCCCACCCGTCGTCTTCTTCGGCGGGAGTTGCACTGGACAGCAACCAGCTGGACATCTTGCTTGTGTTGGTGCGACCGCCACTGACCGATTCTGCGCTGCGGACTTCAGTGTGTCGGCGATGCGGTTTATTTATTTTTATTTATTTATTTATTGTTCCGTGGGACCAAATTAAGGAGAAGTCTCCATGGTCATGGAACGAGTCAATACATGAAATTATAACACGATATTAGAAACAGATAAAATGAAATATAAAACAACATATTCAGGTGACAAGTCGTAAGTTTAAATAAAGAAAATCAACAATGTAACACTGGAATTTGCTTAATTTTTTATCTCTTCCGGGAGCTCCTCGACAGAATAGAAGGAGTGAGCCATGAGGAAACTCTTCAGTTTAGACTTAAAAGCGTTTGGGCTACTGCCACGATTTTTTTCTTGCGGTAGCTTATTGAAAATGGTTGCAGCAGAATAGTGCACTCCTTTCTGCACAAGAGTCAAGGGAGTGTAAGCCATATGCAGATTTGATTTCTGCTTAGTATTAACTGAGTGAAAACTGCTAACTCTTGGGAATAGGCTAATATTGCTAACAACAAACGACATTAAAGAAAATATATACTGTGAGGGCAATATCAGAATTTCCAGACTATTGAATAGGGGTCGACAAGAGGTTCTCGAACTTGCACCACATATAGAATGTCACAGAATGTTGCCGGTTTCTTCCCGTCGCACTTACTTATATTTCGGATCGGTTGCTGTTTGAAGTAATCGGTTTCGAAGATATCTGACTGATTACGTAAAGGGGAGATTGAATGCCCTGTGCTGCCAATGTTAACACTTTGCCGTCGCTTGGCGCCGGCAGCGCTAAATCGGATTACTCGTCTTGTCGCCGGCCGTTTGTCAACTTTCCGTTGATCACAAGCTTCAAACACATTGACTTTTGAGCGCTTTAATTTTTCCAGAAATCCTCTATTTTGCCGTATCGTTCCACAAACTCGAATTTTCTTTTCAAGTAACTTCTCTGCAAGTTCTACACTGTTATAATAATTATCCATGTAGAGGTGATGCTACTTTCCATAAGAAGATGTCAATAGTTCCATCACTATTTTTGATAAATGTTGTCCAGCGCCGGAATATTTCTTCAGTGAGGAAATGAATCCCGTACTCGAATCACATAGCATCCGAATGAGTATGCCATATTTCGTAATTTTCGACGGATTGTAAACTTTAAAATTCAACTGTCCACGCTACGGTATCATTCCTTCATCAATTGAAATGTTTTGACTTAGATTAAACGTTTCTTTGAACTTTTTGGACCAATAATCAATTACGAATCGCACTTTGAAAAGCCGGTAGGCATTACCCGCTTTATTGTTGTAGTCGGAAAAATGTAAAAATGATAATTTGTCTGAATTGGTTGCGGGACATTGTTTTGCGAAACATCGGTGTGTCTATCAACGGATTCGTTGACCAGTAGTCATCGATCCTTGCTGTTTTTTACAATTCCCATAAGGATAGCAAGCCCAAACCATTTTCAAAGCACGCGTCCCGTAACGTCGACAAATTTGGTATTTTTTTCATCCAGTTTTCTTCTATGGCAATGTTGACTGAAATACTTGTTGGTTTCGTTGCTAATACACGCAAATAGATAGTTCCCAATATATAATTCTACGATATCCACGACGCTCTGTGTATCTCTGGGAAATATGTGTGGACCTGGAGATCCTTCAAATTTACTACTGGTCCTCAGTAGATCATAGTCTGATTCATTCGAATCAGTTGCCAACTGTAGCGTTCGCCGAATCCTTCTTGCACGTATTTCACTATCTTCCGACGATTCTGCTTCACTTTTATCTTTTTGATATCCATTATCTTCTTCCCAATCAGCCAAGTCGTCCGGAACGTCATACAAGACGTCCGCGCATTCATCGTAAATAATCGCATCGTCTCTTTCGTCTCCCGTGATGAAAGTGCACAAGTACTTACAAAAACAAAAAAACTTGTTGACGTGTGTAATTTATTGTTACCTAAACAAAGTACCAACAGAATGAAAAAGATACTAAAGTGCTGTCACCGGCCGCTGAGCGTTACTATGCACAGGAAATGGTTCAAATGCCTCGAAGCACTATGGGACTTAACATCGGAGGTCGTCAGTCCCCTAGACTTAGAACTACTTAAACCTAACTAAGCTAGGACCATCACACACATCTATCCTCGAGGTAGGATTCGAACCTGCGACGGTAGCAGCCACGTGGTTCCGGACTGAAGCGTCTAGAACCGCTCGACCACAGCGGCCGGGTTATACGCACGCCACCACTGTGGTGTCGCCGGACGGCAAAGTGTTAAATAATCAAACTTCGTGACCCGTTATCTCGGAAGGTTTTTAAGACACCGACTTCCAATTTTCCAAATTAATGAATGTGGGTTTGTGGATATACTGAACTAGAATTATTGTAAACATTATTTTACGAGGGCTGTTGTGGTTTCTTCGCAAACTCTTAATTTCTCTGGCATAATGTAGTAAATAAATGAACGTAATGAATGCAAAACAAAGGATATTTTTATTTTTCTAGTTTCGCATGTGTTGAATCTTATTCTTGGCAAGCTGAAAAAATTTCATGTTTCTACCTTCAGTAATTTTTGAGATAGCGGGTCATTTATAACAAAAAAGTAGTTCTGAGACACTAAGATTGAAAGCTCTTTTAATTACAAAATTGTATACATTCTTAGACTTCTGATTCTTTCTGGGTTATCATTTGTGTCCTTTTCAGTGTCACGATCGCTAAACGGTTGCCTTCTTCGGGTCTTTCTCGATTCTTTTGCTATTTACTGAGCAACAAACTCTGTTTGGACTACACGCAGCACATCCAGTTCTCGCAAGCGTCTAGCTGTATTCTGCTTTAACTTCACGCCTGCCCTCCCTGGAACCTTCAGTCTTTTATAATTCCATCGTCGAAAGTTAACATCAGACACTGCTAACTTTAGAATCATGAAGCCGTCAAACCGTTTTTAGGCACATGGCACCACACAACATTACTAAAGGATTCATTCATTTTATGGGTCTTCCCTTACAAACATTTCTTTAATACCTTTGCATTTACCAAATTTTTGAATATAGGTTTCACTACCACTATTACTGCCAAAGATTACCAGGAAATTCAGCTTCCTTATACTTACACCAGGCACTAGAGGGCGTGGTCACTCTCCTCCCGAACAGGCCATGAAGGCCCAAAGTCACCGACCGGCCGCCGTGTCATCCTCAGCCGCATGTCAGTTTCTCAATTAGGTAGCTTCTCAGATTGCCTCACAAGGGCTGAGTGCACCCCGCTGGCCAGCAGCGCTCGGCAGACCGGATGGTCACCCATCCAAGTGCTAGCCCAGCCCAACAGCGCTTAACTTCGATGATCTGACGGGAACCGGTGTTACCACCGCGGCAAGGCCGTTGGCACGTGGTCACTCCAGACACATTATTCTCTTCATTGTTTGCAAGTGTTCTCTACAACTTCAGACGCAAATTCGGATTTGACACATCTGTTACCCCCAAATTTGTGTTAATTGAAAATACTTTTACACCTACTCATTTTATATACGTGTAAGAGAGCGGTATATGGAAGTACATTACAGAAAACGCTGGCTGGCACATTATTTTCATGTAGGACTAATATAGAGCCAACAAAAAGAAAAGCTTTGTCTGATTGTAATGCTAGCCTCTGAGGACAGTGGCATCCAAACAAGGCAATTCACAGCCTTCGAGACTGTATAGTTGCTAAGATATGACTGTTCAACTCCGGCACTAATAGGAGCTGCCGAAAATTGTCTGTCGCTTGTCAAATTTAAAATAAATATTTGAAGGTCTTAAAATTATCTGTTTTTAGTGTATGTTACACCAAAATGTTCAGTAGAGTTTAAAGCACTTTATGGAACAGAAAATAGCAAATGTCAAATTTCATCTGATTTGATATACAATATCCCCTTAATTCCGTTATTATAGTCACAAACCGTAAGTAGCGATTCTGTTTTAGTACTCTCCTCGAGAAATCTTTTCATGTCCTTGATGATATTGTCTAATAACATCTGTGACTTAACTGGTACCCCGCCCACCCTGGTAGCCGCGATGTCTAACGCCCTGCTTCCCGAGCGGGAAGGCGTGCCGGTCCCCGGCAGGAATCCGCCCGGTGGATTAGTGTCGAGGTCCGGTGTGATGGCCAGCCTGTGGATGGCTTTTAAGGCACTTTTCCATCTGCCTCGGCGAATGGGGGCTGGTTCCCCTTGTTCCGCCTTAGTTACACTATGTCAGCAATTGTTGCGCAAACACTGTCTCCATGTACGCGTACACCATAATTACTCAACCATGCAAACATTTGGACGTTCCCGGGTGGGGGGGGGGGGGGGGGGGGGGGTGCAGTCCGCTGGGGGCCCAATCGCCCAATAATTCTGGTTCGGTGTGGGGCGGCGGTGGATTCGGTGGACTGATGTGGCCTGTTATGGGGTTGTGAGCCACTGAGGGCTATGACGGGACGAAGCCTCTCCATCCTTTCTAGGTCCCCGGTTTCACACCCAATACACACACACGAACTGTCACCCTTGCTAGTCTCGTGCACAACGTTATTTTGGAGTCATGAAACATTTTTCACAACGGCTTACACACACTAGAACACCCTGAAGTGGAGGGGGAAACGAAATGAAACTTCAAAGGTTGAGAGCGTATGTGATGTTATTTTAATGATTACAATATCGTATCAAATCTACAAAACACTATGGCTGTACCCACTGTGGGCTGAATGCGTGCACTATTGCAGTTGGGAATGGCTTCATAAAGTCGTTGTATCCTCTCCTGATGCATGCTGGTCTACAACTGTTGTACCTGATTCTTGATATCGTACATACTGACACAGGGGTGGACCTGACGTCCAAGTTGGTCGCAGAGGTACCTCACCATCACACAGACAGTTCGCAGAGATACCTGCCAAGGCCGGCCGGTGTGGCCGTGCGGTTCTAGGCGCTTCAGTCCGGAACCGTGTGACCGCTACGGTCGCAGGTTCGAATCCTGCCTCGGGCATGGATGTGTGTGATGTCCTTAGGTTAGTTAGGTTTAAGTAGTTCTAAGTTCTACGGGACTGATGACCACAGATGTTAAGTCCCATAGTGCTCAGAGCCATTTGAACCAGGATATCTGCCATTGCGGTCGAGCATTTTCCTATTGAAAAATGACGCCATGATACTCTCGCTTGAGAGGTAACACTTCGGGACGCAGGATATCTGTAACGTACCAATATAACGTAACAGTTTCCTCAATCGCTACCAGCTATGAGTCATGGGCAGCGGCTCCCCACACCATAACGTCAGCAGTAACACCGCTGTTCCTCTCCAAAACTCTGGAAGAATGTGACCTCTCTCCAGGTCGGAGCCACACTCACCGATGGTGGTCATCCAGAGCAGTCAAGAGCTACAGTTCATCACTGAACATAGTGCAGTGCCATTCATCAGTAATACGTTCTTCCCAGTCACGACATCAACTGCAACAACTGTTATGTGAATACACGGTATCCGTTCTTTCGGACATGTCCGAATGAACAGACACCATGCATTCACACAACTGAATCGCCTCAATGGAATATCAAAGTAGCGAGCATGGAGGACATGCACGGGGACTGCCGACAGGTGGAGCCAGGTGGGAGTGTGGGTGGCCAGATAGTCCGCGGATTTGCAATAAACACAGTGTCCCGGTGGTGCAGTGGTTAACGCAACTGCTGAGTAAGCAGAGGGTCCCGGGTTCGAATCCCAGGCTGGCACATATTTTCACTCGTCGCCGCTGATTCCGCATAATGACCCGACGCAGCTGACATCAATATTCCCTTCCCTTTCCTTTCCTTTCTCTCCCATCCACCTTTAATTTACGCAACTGTCTGTCTTGTGGCGTTAATGGCAGTCGAGGTAATTCCATACTCCACTTGCTGTTTGTTAGTCACAGAGCAGGGTGCAGAATGATGCTGTGAGTCTGGTCAATGGTGGCCGAGCAATTCGTTCGTCACAATACGCCAGTCACTACTCTTGATGAACTGTGGTATCGTGTTGAAGCTGCATGGGCAGCTGTACCTGTACACGCCATCCAAGCTCTGTTAGACTCAGGCGTATCAAGGCCGTTATTACGGCCAGAGGTGGTTGTTCTGGGTACTGATTTCTCAGGATCTATGCACCCAAACCGCGTGAAAATGTAATCACATGTTAGTTCTAGTATAATATATTTGTCCAATGAATACCCGTCTATCATCTGCGTTTCTTCTGGTGCAGCAATTTTAATGGCCAGTAGTGCAATTTGTGTTAGTATTTTGCAACCATGACTTATTAAACTAGTAGTTCGGTAATATTCACACCTGTCAGGAATGTTTCAATGTTGAATTCTCAGTCTGGGACGAATGAGGCAGGCCAGCGTATATGTTTCAATTATCTTCAGTAATGTTTACTAAACCTGACGTGAATTATCGTAAAATATAATACACGCTATCAGCACAGTTCTGCCACTCGCATTTTGGCCGGTATCAGAAATATTCGAAGCCTTTCCGAATAATAAGAAACACGGCGTCAATCTTAGCACCACTGCCCTTTGACTTCTGGATCTCAAGAACGAGCAGAACAGACTGTGTTTCGCAGAATCTGGGCTTGCAAGACGTGAGGAAAAATTCCAGCACTGACGAGACGTTAAGACAGACAGAGATCGCAGTGCTGTAACCCACCTTTAGGACTCCCGGTGCGCGTCGAAGCAGCAGACATGCGAGTTGCTTCACGTCGAACTTCACCGTACGTAGACGCACTCAGAAGCACGTGGCTTCGCGGACGCCATGATACACAGGCGTGCGTCGCCATACTGCCGCCTTCTGCGCTACGTTATCATTCATTATCAGCTGACTTCTGACGCGCTAATCCTCCAGAACTGATAGTTGCGCGAACGATCCATGGCCGCTGGTAGAGATTTCGAGAAACACTGTTTGCATCGACACACCCTTCCGACCGCTGTGTTCTTTTATAATCACATTTTAGTCTGTTTGTTGGTCACAAATTTTGCAGTTGATTTCAAAATAGCTGCCCGATGAACTAGAGATCTGAAACCGTGAACATAGCTCAGAACTGGACTACAATGCAACATTAGCTCGGTTTGTTGCCTGGTGTGTGGCGGAGAATTGTTTACACTATTATTTTCCGATGAGCTAGGGGTTTGAAACTTGGAACATACTCGTAGCTCAGAACTGAATGACAATGCAATATTAACCCGCTTTCGTGTCTGGTATGTGGCGGAGCGTACTTTGTTCATCATTATCATTTCATGATGAGTTAGAGACTTGAAACGTTCAGAAAATCTCAGATCTCGATAACCCTGCAATATTAAACTCTTTCGTCTGGTGTGTGGCGGAGAGTATCTTGCATACCACTCCCACTTCCCTTCTTCCTGTTCCACTTGCGAACGTTTCGTGATAAGAACGGTTGCTGGTAAGTACCGTGTGAACTCGACTCGCTAATTATTACTTTAGAGGTATTTTGTGAGATAGCACAGTAGAAAGCAATGTGTTGGGTGCCACAGATGAAGAGAAATTGAAATAATTCTGAAATTTATCACATGTCTCTGTTGTAATGTCATCAAAATATTTGAAATCGATTGAAAAATTTGACACAGACAAGATTAAAAAGCAAAAAATAATTATTTCAATAAAAAACCTTTTAATATAACACGTTTTTAAAACTGATCACGAAGTATAAAATAATTTATCCCAGCCCCATACAGATTTCTAACCCCATGCAGTTAGTACTGAAAATTTGAGCTTGGGAATTTTTAATAGCTATGAAAACACTTAGAAGTCAAAAGGTTCAAATGGTTCAAATGGCTCTGAGCACTATGCGACTTAACTTATGAGGTCATTAGTCGCCTAGAACTTAGAACTAATTAAACCTAACTAACCTAAGGACATCACACACATCCATGCCCGAGGCAGGATTCGAACCTGCGACCGTAGCAGTCCCGCGGTTCCGAAGTCAAAAGGAAAAAAAGTGGAGTACATACAATACATAACTGATGCATCAATGTTTTACCTCCTCACTACTAGTTGTTACATATCCTCCACGTTTTTTGTTTTAAATTCTACAAGTATTTTCATAGCTATTAAAAATTCACAGGCACAAATTTCCAGGACCATCTGTATGGGGTTAGCAGTGTGTACGTCGCTAGGATAAACTGTTTTTCACTCTTTAGTCGATTTTAAAAAGTGTTATATTAAAAAGTTTTTTATTTAAATAATTATTTCGTGATTCAATACTTGGGGCTGTCTATGGTGTGTAATAGTAGCGATCATTTTCAACTCTTTAAGGAACAAGGGTATCTGACGTATACACCTACACCTGTATCCATTACGCGCAAACCACCTTGAAGTGCATGGTCTAGGGTACGTCCCATTGTACCAGTTATCAGGGCTTGTACCGGTTCCAGTCATGTATGGAGCGTGGGAAGAATGACTGATAAAAAAACCTCTGTGCGATCTGTGATTAATCTAGTATTATCCTCGCGATATCTATAGGAACGAAGGGATTGTAGTATATTCCTAGATTCGCAATGTAAAGCTGGTTTTTGAAACATTATAACTCACCTTTTTTGGGATAGTCCGCATCTCCAAGCGTCTGCCGCTTTAGTTCTCCAGAATCTCCGTGACACATTTCCACGGGTCAAATGCACGTATGACCATTCGAGCTTCCCTCCTTTGTATACGTTCAATATCCCCTGTTAGTCCTACTTGGTATGGACCCCACACACTTGAGAAATATTCTAAGATGGGTGCCACTAGCATTTGGCAAGCAATCTCCGTTGTAGACCAATTGCATTTTTCAATAATTCTGCCGGCTTTACCTATGAATGAGCCAATGTGATCGCTCCGTTTCACATTTCTACAGATTGTTTCACCTAGGTGTTTGTATGAGCTGGCCAGTTCCAACTGTGACTCGTCGATACTGTCCTCAAAGCGTACTACATTTTTCGTTTTGTGAAGTGCCCAGTTTTACATAAATGGGCATCTAAACCAAGTTTCCAATCTCTACATATCTTCCAATTCTTTCAAGATCCAAATGAATATTTGCGGAGCTTTTCCTTTGCCTTTAGGGAAGACCGTTAATTGTCTGAAACTCTACACAACATTTTTCGTTAGATTTTTATTGTTACGTAATCATCTTGACTTGTATAATAATTCCCTTTTTGCAAAGTTAACTTTTTTGGGCAGGCTTGGCCTTTATATTGGGAACACACAAAAACTGGCCTAATTTATGTTTGCAGTAGCACTAGTACTGGGGACGAGATGGAAAAAGAAAAATATTGATATTCTACTCACTAGTAGTGTTCTACGACTTGTATCGTACTCGCGAAAGTAATTAAAGAAAACCTTGGGCGAAGGGGATATCCAGGCGTCTAAAAAACGAAGTTGGCAGAAGGTAAAGTGTAACAAAGCAAGAATGGCTAGACGATAAATGCGGAACTGTAGAATCAGGAATGAATTCAGGAAAAGTAGATGCCATACATAGCAACAGCAAAGAAATTTTTGGAGAAAAGAGAAGCAATTGTGTAAATATTAATAGCTCTGACGTGAAACCAGCACTAAGCGAAGACGGAACGGCTGAGAGGTGGAAAGAGTATCTACAAGGTCTATAAAAAAGGAAAGAAACCTGAAGGCAGTATTACAGAAAGTAATGAGGCTAATGAGATTGGGGATGTGACACTGCGAGATTAATTTGACAGAGTACTAAAAGGGTCAAATTGAAACATGGCATCTGGAAAAGACACAATTACCTCAGATTTGTTAATATTTGGAAGAACTAACTGTGACAAAATTATTTCGTCTCGCATGCAAGATATAGGAGACAAGTTTAGTTGTAGAGAGCCAGGTAGGAACGCGCGAGGCGTTGTTGTTCCTGTGGCTTATTTTAGAAGGTTGGTTAAGGAAAGGAAAGAAAGGGTCTCTAGAATTTATAGATTTAGAGGAAGTTTTTGACAGCGTTGACAGGTATACACTCTTGGAGATTCTGGAGGTAGCAGGGATAAAATACAGAGAGGGTAAGGTTGTCTACAACTTGTGTAGAAAACAGACCGCAGGAATCAGAATCGAAGCATCTGAAAGGGAAGTAGTAACCGAGGTGTGAGTGTGTCAGGATAGTAGTTTCTACCCGATGGTATTCAATCTGCACAGTCGTCAAGAATTAAAGGAAACCAAGGAGAATCGGATGTGAATTAATGTTTTAGGAGAAAAATTAAAGCTACTGAGGTATTCCGATGGCTCTGTAATGGAATGGATACTGTCTGGAAAAAGCCAACTAAAGTAAAAAAAAAAAAGTGCAATAGAAAACAGCCGAATA
This sequence comes from Schistocerca serialis cubense, assembly GCF_023864345.2. Taxonomy (NCBI): domain Eukaryota; kingdom Metazoa; phylum Arthropoda; class Insecta; order Orthoptera; family Acrididae; genus Schistocerca; species Schistocerca serialis. The sequence goes on along the minus strand of NC_064647.1, from coordinate 225,489,831 downwards.
AATCAGGCGATGCTGAGAGAATTACATTACAAAATGAGATATTTAATATAGAAGAACAGTTTTGTTGTTTGAGCAGCAAAACAACTAATGAGGTCAGAAGTCACATTAAGTTGACAATCGGTCAAAAGCCTGAAAAACTGCCTTTTGCAGGGAGCACCCCTGCGAGACGTGCAGGAAGAGAGTCAGTCAGGTTCCGGGATGTACCGACTGGAATATGAACCCGTGCGATGGGCAACTGCATTACGTTTCTCGATTGAGCATGCATGGTGCGAATGGCCTGATTGAGATAATCCCACCGATTCTCGACTGCTTCTATATCTGGGGAGTTTGGCGGTCAGGATTGTGATGGGTCCACTCGTACGTGGAGCAAGATTTTGTAATACAATTAATGAACAATGGCGTGAAAGGGGTATCACATGCAGAACAGATTGTATCTTTGACACCACTGAACCAAAGATGTTGACTGAGTGGCAGAATTGATTGTAAGTAGGGGCGTGCAGAGCGCAGTAGTAGTTGCCGTTGCACTCTGTTAAAGGTAGGATGTAAGACTTAAAGCTAGTGGCTGGCTGTGAGAATTTAGCTGTTGATCTTGGACGCAGCGTAATACAGTATTGTAAGGTAATGAAATCATGTATATTTAGTTTTAAGTATGCAGCAACGCTATGTCGATCTTGCTAATTTTACAGTACTGACACTTCATTGTAGGAACCAAATATTTGCCATTACGTTTAATGTATAGGTTGATTAGATATACCTGATTTGTAATATTTTGTGTGTTTTCTTATGCTGATACAGGAAAGTTAAAATTTGGAACCTATTTTGTTAAGCGATGTTAGACTTATTGTGACCTAACAATCCAAGGTTGTTTAACTACGTCAGTAAGCGAGAATTGTAGAACAGTTGAAAAGTTCAATAATTTTGAATTTAACGTACAATGTTTCATGTCAGATTTTGTAAAGGAGAAACTTTATTATCAATCCAATTTTTGAACTAAAGAATTTGGTCTTAGCATGTCCCCTTATCAGTACCTCATCCACTTCCGTGTCGTGTTTGTTTAAATCTAATGAACATGTTTTAAAAGAAATGATTTTTCAATCACAGTCATAAAAATATTAATGTGCCAGAATCAGAAAAGAATTAATGTTTGTAACAGCCTTAATGCGGGCATCACTGTACAGCACTGAGCCAATATCCAAAATCACTGAACATTTGCAAGGTTTTTCATTTATCAACTAGTCTACTGGCATTATATATATGAAGCTATTTTACAACCGGCATTGCACTTCGCTGAGCCAAGATTGAATTTTTTGTATGCCTACTATGGAGGGAACTGAATACCAAGATTACATCTGTTGCGACTCAAGAGCTAAAAAAATGTATTTCATTGTTTACCTGCAAAGGGAATTTTATCATTTTATTGCTCAGGGCGGTTATGAGACTGAGTAAATTTCAGAGGGATTGATTCATTATAGGTATTAGTAACTGGTGTTCCAAATTAAATTGTTTAATTTTTCTTTGGTTTACAGTAAAACTGATTAAGCGCACCATTTGCACAACACAAGGTAAATTTGGATACTACAAAATATATTTTTTAAAGAACGTTACAGGGTATAACACTATCTTTATATGGCTCATCAAATTTTTTATAGTTTTTGTGCTTTAAAATTTTCGGATATTGGTTATATATTTTCTGTACATGTAAAGTAAAGTGTACTATACTGGAGGTTGAAGCTCTTTGCATTGTTTGTGAGTAATGTACGTAAAATACTATGTAAATTGTTTATTACATTAAATAATTTTCTGATCACATTTCGTATTTAAAAATATTTGTGTGTATAAACTGTTCATGTTGGCGTAAATTTTGACAATTGTAAGAAATGGTAATACTTAGGAACAATGTAAGAAATAGGTGTTATGTAAAAGCTTTTGTTTGAAACGAAGTGGCTCTGGGGAGTGGAAAAGGTGGCAAGGGCAAATTGGTGCACAGTCTGTAGGTAGCAGTGATTGAGGCAACACCGTTGTGGAGCAAGAGAAGCTTTGCCTGCAAATTTGCACAAAATTGCCTCAGATGAAGACTGCAAACGGACTTCTCAAAGGAGAATAAAACGTTTGACCCTGAGTGCATACCTGCCCCTGATGTAGGCAACCTGTGCTAACAAAATGCACTGGCTCCGACCTTGCCCCACTACTTGCAAGATTTTCGAGAATGTTTTAATTTCTGTAATATAAATGTGACATATAATCAGGCAGGAGGCAGGCGACCATTATTATAATAATCAACAGTTCTGCATTCTGGCTGACTGGGTTGGTGTTATCCAGTCAGCGTGAATGCAGAACTATTGATTGTTTTACTTTCATTTTTGACGTTGAATAACAAATGACAAAATATTTTTTTCGTGTGATATAATTACAATTAACAGTGTTCGGATTTCTTCCTTTACTTGCGCTGTGAAACCTTGCTTCTTGCCAAATTTCATTATTCTAGGCCAACAGGAAGTACCCTGTAGGCTTTAATGAGTGACTTTGCGAGTGTCAAACTGTATGACATAAACGGCTGTAGCTTTTGGTTGCATTGACTTAGAAGGTTACATTAATTACACCGCCAAAGGGGTATAGACATTGATATGTGACATAAATTTCAATTGATAGATCTAACCATTTCTGTAAAAAAAAGGGTCTTACCAGACGGACGAATAGACAGTCAGATAAGAAATGACAAAAAAAATTTTCTCGCATCATGTGATTAAAAATTTACAGGTTCTGGATTTTTCCTTTCGGCTGTACTGTGAAGCCTTCGTTTTTGGCAAATTTCATCGCTGTATATCAACAGGAAGCACCCTATGGGTTTTGATGAGGGAGTTTGTGAGTATCTACATCTACGTGGATACTCTGCAAATCACACAAGTGTCTGGTAGAGGGTTCATCGAACCACCTTCTCAATAATTCTCTATTATTGAAAATATCATACAGCATGCGGTAAAAACAAAGACCTATATTTTTCCGTGTGAGCTCTGATTTCCCTTATTTTATTATGATGGTAGTTTCTCTCTACATAGGTCAGTGTCAACAAAATATTTTCGAATTTGGAGGAGAAAACTGGTGTTTAAATTTCGTGAGAAGATTCTGCAGCAACGAAAAACGCCGTTTGTTTTAATGTTGTCCACCCCAAATCCTATCTCATTTCAGTGACACTCTCTCCCCTATTTCGTGATAATACAAAATGTACCATGCAGGGTAGCTGCATGGTCTGAGGCGTCTTGACATGGTGCACGCGGCTAGCCCCCGTCAGAAGTTCGAGTCCTCCCTCGGACATGAGTGTGTGTGTTGTTCTTAGCGTAAGTTAGTTTAAGTTAGATTAAGTAGTGTGTAAGTCTAGGGACTGATGACCTCAGTAGTTTGGTCCCACATTAAGATACCACAAATTTCCAAAAAACAAAATGTTGTGCTCTTCTTTGAACTTTCTCAATGCACTTTCTCAATCCATCTGGTAAGGATCCCACACCACACAGCAGTAATCTAAAAGAGGACGGACAAGCGTAGTGTAGGAAGTCTCTATAGTAGATCTGTTACGTTGTCCTGTCAATAAAAAGCAGTCTTTGGTTAGCCTTCCCCAAACATTTTCTACATGTTCCTTTCAATTCAAGTTGTTCTTAATTGTACTTCCTAGGTATTTAGTTGTATTTACAGCCTTTAGATTTGACTGATTTATCGTATATCCGATTCCTTTTAGCACTCATTTGTAGTTATTTAGGGGCAATTGCCAATTTTTGCGCCATACAGATATCTTTTCTAAATCGTTTGCAATCTGTTCGTCAGACTAACCGGGGAGGCCTTACCTGCGGCCCCCTGGGAAGTCTTTCACCGTGTGCCAAGCCCTGAGGCGACCTCCCACTCGATCACAGGAGAGGGGCAGCCTCAATGCGAACAGTAACTGGGCTGGCCACCAGTAAAGACCAGTCGGAGGACTTACGCATGCCGGACATCTGCTGGATCCCCATAGCCAGCCCACAACAGTAACGTCCATCCACTGCAGGTTCAAGCTATGTAACTGAAGCTGTCACATCCTGGAGCTGAGAGTGAAGTGTGACCGACTTGGCTTCCACCCGCACACAACAATCACAGTCCTTATCCATACTAAAGTCTGTGGAAAACTTTACTACTCAGAAAAACGGACTAGTGACACATGCTGCGGAACTCTCCTTTAGACCCTGACAAAATCACAAGCAGTTTGTCTAATAAATTAGATTAATACACAGAGATTCAAAAACCTAACTACGGATACACTCAGGTGAGACTAAATAATTCGCTCCTGATTTGGAAAGTGTAATGTGTCACAAAATCGGTTTGCTTTCCAACACAAACGAAAACTCGAGAACCATGTCTATTAGACACTAAATTAACACGCAAAACCCAAGAAATTAAACTGTCATGACACACAGACGAAATTATACAATTATCTCCTGGTTAGGACCGAGATTTAGGAACCAGGTTTTAAATTGTAAGACATTTCCAGTGCCAGATGTGGACTCTGACCACAATCTATTGGTTATGACCTGTAGATTAAAACTGAAGAAACTGCAACAAGGTGGGAACTTAAGGAGATGGGACCTGGATAAACTGAAAGAACCAGAGGTTGTACAGAGTTTCAGGGAGAGCATAAGGGAACAATTGACAAGAATGGGGGAAAGAAATACAGTAGAAGAAGAATGGGTAGCTTTGAGAGATGAAGTAGTGAAGGCAGCAGAGGATCAAGTAGGTAAAAAGACGATGGCTAGTAGAAATCCTTGGGTGACAGAAGAAATACTGAATTTAATTGATGAAAGGAGAAAATATAAAAATGCAGTAAATGAAGCAGGCAAAAAGGAATAAAACCGTCTCAAAAATGGGATCGGCTGAAAGTGCAAAATGGCTAAGCAGGCATGGCTAGAGGACAAATGTAAGGATGTAGAGGCTTATCTCACTAGGGGAAAGAAAGATAATGCCTACAGGAAAATTAAAGAGACCTTTGGAGAAAAGAGAACGACTTGTGTGAATATCAAGAGCTCAGATGGGAACCCGGTTCTAAGCAAAGAAGGGAAAGCAGAAAGATGGAAGGATTATATAGAGGGTCTATACAAGGGCGATGTTCTTGAGGATAATATTATAGACATGGAAGAGGATGTAGATGAAGATGCAATGGGAGACATGACACTGCGTGAAGAGTTTGACAGAGCACTGAAAGACCTAAGTCGAAACAAGGCCCCGGGAGTAGACAACATTCCATTAGACCTACTGACAGCCTTGGGAGAGGCAGTCCTGACAAAACTCTACCATCTGGTGAGGAAAATGTATGAGACAGGCGAAATACCCTCAGACTTCAAGAAGAATATAATAATTCCAATCCCAAAGAAAGCAGGTGTTGACAGATGTGAAAATTGCCGAACGATCAGTTTAATAAGTCACACTTGCAAAATACTAACGCGAATTCTTTACAGACGAATGGAAAAACTGGTAGAAGCCAACCTCGGGGAGGATCAGTTTGGATACCGTAGAAATATTGGAACACGTGAGGCAATACTGACCCTACGACGTACCTTAGAAGAAAGATTAAGAAAAGGCAAACCTACGTTTCTAGCATTTGTAGACATAGAGAAAGCTTTTGACAATGTTGACTGGAATACTCTATTTAAAATTCTGAAGGTGGCAGGCGTAAAATACAGGGACCGAAACGCTATTTACAATTTGTATAGAAACTACATGGCAGTTATAAGAGTCGAGGGACATGAAAGGGAAGCAGTGGTTGGGGAGCGAGGCAGGGTTGTAGCCTCTCCCCGATGTTATTCAATCTGTATATTGAGCAAGCAGTAAAGGAAACAAAAGAAAAATTCGGAGTAGGTATTAAAATCCATGGAGAAGAAATAAAAACTTTGAGGTTCGCCGATGACATTGTAATTCTGTCAGGGACAGCAAAGGACTTGGAAGAGCAGTTGAACGGAATGGACAGTGTCATGAAAGGAGGATATAAGATGAACATCAACAAAAGCAAAACGAGAATAATGGAATGTAGTCGAGTTAACTGGGGTGATGCTGAGGGAATTAGATTAGGGAATGAGCCACTTAAAGTAGTAAAGGAGTTTTGCTATTTGGGGAGCGATATAACTGATAATGGTCGAAGTAGAGAGGATATAAAATGTAGACTGGCAATGGCAAGGAAATCGTTTCTGAAGAAGAGAAATTTGTTACCATCGAGTATAGATTTAAGTGTCAGGAAATCGTTTCTGGAAGTATTTGTATGGAGTGTAGCCATGTATGGAAGTGAAACATGGATGATAAATAGTTTGGACAGGAATAGAAGCTTTCGAAATGTCGTGTTACAGAAGAATACTGAAGATAAGGTGGGTAGATCACACAACTGATGAGGACGTATTGAATACAATTGGGAGAAGAGGAGTTTGTGGCACAACTTGACTAGAAGAAGGGATCGGTTGGTAGGGCATGTTCTTCTGAGGCATTAAGGGATCACCAATTTAGCATTGGAGGGCAGCGTGGAGGGTACAAATCGTAGAGGGAGACCAAGAGATGAATACACTAAGCAGATTCAGAAGGATGTAGGTTGCAGTAGGTACTGGGAGATGAAGAAGCTTGCACAGGATAGAGTAACATGGAGAGCTGCATCAAACCAGTCTCAGGACTGAAGACCACAACAACAACAACACCAACATAGGAACTCGCAAAAGTCACTAAATCAGTAACTTCCCTGTGGCTGCTTCTGTCTCAGCCGCCTGGTGCTGCCTGACTGTTTAACTTAGAAGCTAAGGTTTGTTATGTTATAGACCTTACCTTGTGGCATAAATGTCAGTCTGGGATGTCTACCCGTTCCTGAGAAAAAGACATCTTTAACAGACGGACAGACAGACTGGCACTCTGATAACAAATAAGAAAAGTTTTGTTTTTGTGTGATTTAATTCAAAATTTCTGGTTTTCGGATTTTTTCCATTCTTTGTAATGTAAAACCTTGTCTCTCTCCAAATGTCAAGATTTTAGGCCAACGGGAAGTACCCTAGAGGTTTTGATGAGTGTGTTTGCGAGTATTAAAATATATGACGTCAATCGCGGTATGCAAGCATGCATGTCTGAAGGAACATTGCATCGTAATTTTGAACAACACTGTAATATCGTATGGTGTACAATTCTAAACGTACACTATCTGATCAAAAATGTATGGACACTGCTATTTATTGCGGAATTTACCACTAGATGTCACAAGATGTGAGCTCGCACATATAAAAGGCGGGTGGGGGGGGGGGGGCGGTGTTGGGTTGTTAGTAGAGGAGCAGTGGGTTGGTCTGGAGAGCTCAGTGACTTCAGTGGACGAGTCGCTAGATGTCTCCTGATTGACAAATCTATCAGGGACATTTCAACCAACTAGAGCTGCCCAAGTCGACTGCTGCTGACAAGACTGTGAAGGTGAGAAGTAACAACCGTAGCTAGACCAAGGTCAAGCAGCTCTCTTGTACTGACAGATAGGGACTGTCGAGAATAGCTGAAGATGATTGTAAAAAAAAATTGCATGAAATCAGCGGAAGAAGTTACTCGTGAGTTCCAAAGAGGTACCAGCAGTCCAGCTAGCACAATGACTGAGCGTAGAGAGTTAAAAAGGGATGTAGTGGTCGACAACACCTCATAAGCCACACATTTATGTAGTCAATGGAAAGAGCTATGGGTGAAGAGCGATGCCACTGTACAGTTTATAATTGGAAACGAGTGATTTGGTTTGATGGATCACCTTATACCCTGTAACAGTGCGATGGGAGGGTTTGGATTTGGATAATGCCTGTCATCAAGTGTAGTGTGAACATTGAAATATGGAGGAGGTGATGTTATAGTATATGGGTGTTTTTAGTGGTCTCCTTATTGTGCTTAAGAAAACGCTTAACTGCAGAAGGTTATGAACATATTTTACGGCATTTTGTACTGTGTACAGAAGAGCTGCAGTTCGTAGATGCTAATTAATTGTATTAGCATGCCAATGCACCCTGTAATAAAGCCCTCTCCATGTGGCAATCATTTGTGGACAATGTTGTTGTTGTGGTGGTCTTCAGTCCTGAGACTGGTTTGATGTAGCTCTCCATGCTGCTCTATCCTGTGCAAGCTTCTTCATCTCCCAGTATCTACTGCAGCCTACATCCTTCTGAATCTGCTTAGTGTATACATCTCTTGATCTCCATCTTCGATTTTTACCCTCCACGCTGCCCTCCAATACTAAATTGTTGATCCCTCGATGTCTCAGAATATGTCCTATCAACCGATCCCTTCTTCTAGTCAAGTTGTGGACAATAACATTCGTTAAATGGAGTGACCTGCCTGGACTCCGAACCTGAACCTAATGGAACACATTTGGGAATGAGCTAGAATGTCATCTTCAGTCCAGGCCACAGCATTCAACATCTCTGTCTTTTTTGGTTTCGGATCATAAGGAACAAAGCGCTACCATTCCTGCACAAAAATTCAGACACCTCATTGAAAGCGTCCCAAGCAAAAAAAGAAAAAGAAAAAGGTTCAAATGGCTCTGAGCACTATGAGACTTGACATCTGTGGTCATCAGTCCCGTAGAACTTAGTACTACTTAAACCGAACTAACCTAAGGACATCACACACATCCATGCCCGAGGCAGGATTCGAACCTGCGAGCATAGCGGTCACGCGGCTCCAGACTGAAGCGCCTAGAGCCGCACGGCCACACCGGCCGGCTCCCAAGCAGAAACAAAATGTTATAAAGACGATGGGTGGACATACCCCACGTTAATGTCCACTGACAAGTGTCCGAAAACCTTTGAGCAGATAGTGCAGCCTTGGCCAATGTTAGTGCTGTCCAAGACACCAAGCATGGTGAATGCTGCTCGCCCAGCTAGCCGCGCGATCTAATGCACTGCTTCCCGAACGGGACGGTGTGCCAGTCCCTGTGTCGAGGTCTGGTGTGCCGACCAGCCTGTGGATGGTTTCTATGGCGGTATTCCATCTGCCTCGGCGAATATGGGTTGGTTCTCCGTATTCCGCCTCAGTTACACTATGTCAGTAAATGCTGGACAAACACTGTCTCCACTTATACGTACACCATAATTACCACGCAAACATTTGGGGTTACATTTGTCTCGTAGGAGACGTTCCCGGAGGGGGGTGGGGGGGGGGGGGGGGAGGGGAGGGATCCACTGGGGGCCGAACTAATTGCGCAATAACCCTGGGTTCGTTGTGGGGCAGTGGTTGGGTGGGTGCACTGCTGTGGCCTATGTGGGGCTGTGAACCACTGAGGGCTACAGTGGGACGAAGCCTTCTGTAGTTTCTAGGTCCCCGGTTCAATACACAATACAGAATGCTGAATGTTATTTATTTTAAGGAGGCAGAGATTTACAGCTTCTGCTGCAAGTATTTTTTGAAAAACATCATCATTTGCACAACAACTGTATGTCACTTTATTAAAAACCACAAGTTTCGTTCAGTCAACAGACCATCCTCAGGAATAAAACATCAGCTACAGGAAATTAAAGACCAGGTGCATCCAGACAATAGAATGCAGGAAATTGTTTAACTCGCTCTTTAGATAACAAGCTAATGTCATGAGCTTGATTCTTTTGGACTTGGAAAATAAGGTTCAAGCTTGTGACTCTCCCATCCTCCTTCTATTCGAAGGTACAGTAGATCGTTTATAATGCTAACATTTCTCCATATGTTTTATACATGTACAAATTTGTGCTGGGCACTGTGCGAATGGCAAGAGAACACTACGCCCACGACTCCGGTCAGCGGGCCCTCAGCGTGGCCCTGCGTAGTCGCTGCCCTGGAGGGCTGCCTCGGTCCACTGACGCAAGCGGCGCTGGATGTCCTCCGACAGGACTTGCTTCCCCTCTCCGACCTGTCCTCTCCGCATAAACTTTGTGGAGGAGGGCAAAGGCTGCAGGTTGTAGTCTGCGCGCAGCTGCTCCACCACGGGGTCGTAGTTGACAGCCGGGTTGTTGCGCATCTTGTCGAAGCTCAGGTAGTCCACCAGCTCAGCCACCTGCCTCTCTGTGATCGTCTTCTGCAGGAAGGTGGCCACTCTGCGGATCACCGAAGCCAGATCCTGCCAATAGTACCACAAGGTTCGAGACTGCACACTGCCGCAAACTACATCAGCGTAACAGAACAGTGGGTGTGTATTCTACACACATACCTTGCAATACTAAATCTACGAGTGTTAGTCATAAAGTTTTAATTATCGAATAAACCAAGCTATCACCATGAAACTTGGTGATCGTTTTAGTCTAGAAAACTGAGGATGCGCTATATGACGACCAGTTTGGCTTTAGGAAAGGTAAAGGCATGAGAGAGGCAATTCTGACGTTGCGGTTGATAATGGAAGCAAGACTAAAGATAAATCAAGAAACGTTCATAGGATTTGTCGACCAGGAAACAGCGTTCGGCAGTATAAAGTGTGCAAGATGTTGGAAATTCTGAGAAAAATAGGGGTGACCTATAGGAAGAGAAGGGGTAATATGCAATACGTGCAGGAGCCACGAAGGAATGATAGTGGACGGCAAGAACGAAGTGCTCGGATTAAAAAGGGTGTAAGACAGGGATGTAGTCTTTCGCCCCTACTGTTCAATCTGTACATAGAAGACGCAGTGATGGGAATAAAAGGAAGATTCAGAGGTGGAACTAAAATTCAAGTTGAAACTCATCAGTGATACGATTCGCTGATGACATTGCTATCCTGAGTGAAAGTGAAGAAGAATTAGAATGACATGATCTGCTGAATGGAATGGACAGTCTAGCGAGTACAGAATGTGGACTGAGAGTAAATGGAAGACAGACGAAAGTAATGAGAAGTAGCAGAAATGAGAACAGCGAGAAACTAAACATCACGATTGATGGTCACGAAGTAGATGGAGTTAAGGAATTCTGCTACCTAGGCAGCAAAATAACCAATGACGGACGGAGCAAGGAGGACATCAAAAGCAGACTATCAGTGGCATTCCTGGCCAACAGAAGTCTACTAGTATCAAACATTCTGAGAATATAAGTTTGGAGCCTAGCATTGTATGGTAATGAAACATGGGCTGTGGGAAAACTGGAACAGAAGACAATCGAAGCATTTGAGATGTGGTTCTACAGACGAAAGTTGAAAATTAGGTGGACTGATAAGGTAAGGAATGAGGAGGTTCTGCGCAGAATCGGAGAGGAATATGTGGAACACACAGACAAGGAGAAGGGCAGGATGATAGGACATCTGTTAAGACATCAGGGAATGACTCCTATGGTACTAGAGAGACCCGTAGAGGGCAAAAACTGTAGAGGAAGACAGAGATTGGGTTACATCCAGCAAATAATTGAGGATGTAGGTTGCAAATGCTACTCTGAGATGAAAATGTTGGCACAGGAGAGAAAATTCGTGGCAGGCCTCATCAAACCAGTCAGACGACTGATGACTACAAAAAACAGGAATTGTACTTTTACTTAAAGTTTTTAAGCAGTATGGAACACATTCACGAAAGGCTACTATAAGTTTTGAATGTCATTTTTCATCTGCTGATTATGTTGTATGACAACAGATGTACTGCAATTTTGTGTTCCTTGCTACAAATGGGTCACGCATTGAAGATGTCCATCTCTGTAATGAGCATTTACAAATTTATATTACTTCCATGACAAAATTTATACCGTAGGAGCTGATCGCTATGAGTCCTCCACGTCCGTTAGTTGTCAGTACTGGATGACAAACAATAAAACATTCCCCATCTCACACCCTCTAACCCCACAGTGGCTTTGGTGCTTACCCCTCAGCCTCTGAGGTAAGAGGCCAACTTTACTTAGCTCACAGCTGTATTCACCAACATCAATTAAAATGCATCGCACCTTAAAATACTACTCTCTCTGTAAGTATATTTGTTTGTTACTGAGCAGGGAAACTACTCTCTTAACCCTCGTAAAACCAACGGATTTTCCATAACGTGCATTGCCAAGGGGAGGAGAGAGGTGTACTTTACGCCAACTCTAAAAAAAAATGTAAAAAAGTAAAATTATTTAACTGTTCTTGACTTACATTAACAACATTCTTTTACTGATATTAAAGTAGAGTATAGAGTCCAAAAATTTCATTTTGCACCATTTTGGCAAAATCAAGGCACTTTCAGTTACGTGTATCACCAATTGTATTACGAGCACCACAAAAATTTTTAAAATACAAATCTCGTTATTTTCTTAACTTTTACTCATATCATGTATTTAAAGAAGTGTTGATGGGTAAGTAATATCCAGAAACTGAAAATATTAAATACGCCATTCACTGGGAAAGGAGACATCTACTGCTAAGACGAAATTTTAGGTTATGTTTAACTGAAAATATTAAAACATTTCTGGAATCTGGTAGAACATTTTATTAAAAACGATGAATGTTTTTTCAGAATTTTGAAATATAAAAACTGACTGGATTACTGTATATTCAAAAGTTGGGCATAATGTACTCCACCCCTCCCCCCCTCCCCCCCCCCCCCCCGCCCTTACCCTACCGTATATGGAGGGTTAAGAAGCTCTTAACGGTAGTTAACGTTTCTTGGATTCGGCTGTTACTTCATAGATGAATACTGCGAGGGTTGCCCAGAAAATAATGCACCGCATTTTTTTTCTCAGCCAAAAACAGTGTTACAAATGGGAAACGCTTCGTATGTATTAACTGAAGCCTCCTGAGTGAGCGCGGCAAGTTTCCGTCCCTTCCGACAGATGGCGTAGCTGCAGGACAGTTTCAAAATGGCGTCTGTAGGTGATGTACGTTACAAGCAACGTGCCGTCATTGAATTTCTCACTGCAGAGAAAGAAACCGTGGAGAATATTCACAAACACTTGTGCAAAGTCTGTGGATCATCTGCTGACGACAGAAGTACAGTTAGTGGCTGGGAACGGAGGGTGAGGTCGTCAGAAGGCGGTTCAGGAGCTCCATGAACTGCAGCGGCCAGAGAGACCATCCATGGCTGTCACATCTGACACACCTGACCTAACCCCGTGGACCTCCATCCGTGGAAGACATTTTGATGTCGATGAAGAGGTGATTCATACAGCGAAGCACTGGCCCCGCCAGCAGGACAAGGATTGGTACCGACAGAGCATACACGCCCTTGTTTCGCACTGGAGGAAGGCCATAGAATGGGATGAAGATTACGTGAAAAAATAGGGTGTGTAGATAAAAGACTATTCTTTCGTGTGTGTAATTCTTATTATGTTCAATAAAGAATTGTCGAAGAAAAAAAATGCTGTGCATTACTTTCTGGGCAACCCTCGCATTGTAAAATGTAGCTGAGAACGTGGCACATGCGATTACTTGATCCAGGTGACTTGCAGTCATCGGCCGCAGCTTGATGACCACTATTTTAGTCCCTCTGAATACTGACCCTTCAAGATGACACGTTTTTTTTTCCAACGGTGGGGAAAAATGTTAATATAAATGTCTGTCGTGATATTGGCTGGGATAACCCACGGAGTAGGTTCAGCGACCTAATATGGACAGGATGTTCTTCCTCCATGCTTATTGGCCCCTTTCCTTGCAGATATCTGAATGTTATGTTGTGTATGGATTTGTAGAGTGTAGATGAATGTAACTGTAATGGATAAATGTAGAGTGTGTTGTTAAGTTTGTGTCACATGATGATGATGATGATGATGATGATGATGATGACGAGAAGGGAGAATGAAACCCAGTGCTGACAAGTAGCCTACTCCCCTCGGACGGTACCAAGGGGGCTGAAAAGCTCAACATCCCCAACCAACATATGGATCACCATGTTATATGTTAGATGTGGGGAGACCAAAAAATTTTTGAGCTGTTGCTTAGCGCCGTTAAGGATCATGGAATTACCATCAGCCTAATGAAGACAGAATTCAGGCATGAGGAAATAGGATTCCTGAGTGATGTAATTTCTGCGGCTGGCATCTGGCCAGATCCAGTAAAACTCAAGGGCATTACTCCTTACCGAGAACAAAAAGATAAGTACGCGCATTGCGTCTCAACAATTTTTACAGGTCTTTCACAAAGGAAGCACTCATGACAAAAATTTGTGGCGTTTGACAGGGAAGAACGTCATGTGGAGTTGGATAGAAAGTGACCTGCTGGAATTTGTGCAAATGAAAGAAGCCTTGTTGAGAGCTCCGCTTCTATTCCACCCTGATTTGATTTTCCAAGAGGTGGAACAAGGCGGAGAACGTTGTATCTTGAGTAACGCAAAAAAGAATTACTCAGTGACTGAGCTGGAGGAATGGCAGTGGTTTGGGGTTTACCAGGATTAAATGTATTTTAGTGGGATGAATGACAAAAGTTTACAGTGAACATAAAGCTGTGACATTTTTAATGAGTGCGAATCTGACACATGGACTGATCGCACACTGGGCACTAGCACTCCGTCTTCAGGCCACAAGTGGCCCATCGGAACCATCCGACCGCCGTGTCATCCTAAGGTGAGGATGCAGATAAGAGGGGGCTTGTGTTCAGCACACCACTCTCCCAGTCGTTATGATGGTTTTCTTTGACCGGGGCCGCTGCTGTTCGGTCGAGTAGCTCCTCAATTGGCATCACGAGGCTGAGTGCACCCCGAAAAATGGCAACAGCGCACCGCGGCCTGGATGGTCACCCATCCAAGTGCCAGCAGTGCTTAACTTTGGTGACCTCACGGGAACCGGTGTATCCACTGTGGCAAGGTCATTGCCTCACTGGGCACTATATGTGCACGAATTCTGGTTCCATGTCATGGCGAGTGCGTAATCAAAAGCGCACAGTGGGTTAACATACGAGAATGGCAACGAACTTACGAAGACAACTTTTTATATAATGTATGTGAAGAAAGTAACGTTGGAAAGATTTGTGGAGGCCACACACCTAGATATTGGCAAAGAACAAGACAAAGATCTCACCCTGACAGACATCAAACTGACATGGCAAGCCGGTCGGGGTGACCGAGCGGTTCTAGGCGCTACAGTCCTGAACCTCGCGACCGCTGCGGTCGCACGTTCGAATCCTGCCTCGGGCATGGATGTGTGTGATGTCTTTAGGTTAGTCAGGTTTAAGTAGTTCGAAGTTCTAGGGGACTGATGACCTCAGAAGTTTAGTCCCGTAGCGCTCAGAGCCATTTGAACCATTTTGACATGGTAAGGTGGCAAAGCGGTAAATATCAGGCAATAATACCTAATTAGGCATAATGTATTGTTCCGGCGTACCAACTGGATGAAAGCGATTGATTAGTGTGTATGCTAGAAGGGTCTGTCAACAAGTTCAAGTGGAAAATTCACTTGAATCTTGCACATTTTGGGGCACGAAAATGTTGCAACAAATTAAAGAAATCTAAATGTTTTAGTAATATGGATAGTGCATTAGAGATGAAGTAAGTATATGTGTACCCTGCCAAAAGGTCAAACCAGCGACAGCCTGACCATCGATTTCTCCAGATCTCTCCCCAACTGAGAACTTTTGGAACATTATGGGCAGGGCTCTCCAACCATCTCGGGATTTTGACGTTGTAACGCGCCAGTTGGATAGAGTTTGGAACTAAATCCTTCAGGAGGACATCCAACAATTCTGCCAATCAATGCCAAGCCGGATAACTGCTTGTATAAGGATCAGAGTTGGACCATCGTGTTACTGACTTGTTCAATTTGTGAAGCTCTTTCTCTTGAATAAATCACCCAATTTTTCTGAAATTGTTATCATTTGTTTGTCAGTAGATGTATATGGCATGTACCAATTTCTGTCCCTTTAGAATAATTACTTCATGGTTAGTCTTTTCTTTTTTTTTCTTTTTTTTCTTGTGGTTGCAGCTTCAACACCAAGCATATGGTGAAGGAGAATTCCCACAAATCACTCTCTAATCGTTCCATTTCCTCTTGTGTGAGTATGAATCAGTGTAACTTGGAGCACAAGGATGATTGTAGTCAGTTCCGCCTAAACCAGAGAGTATCTTAGTGCGGTAGGTCTGTGGTAACAACATAACTTCTTCTCTGTCTTGAGCTAGGTCCACAGACGTCTCCTTGTAATGGCAAGTGGTCGCTCCACCACCGCGTGAAGTGCAGGTAGTGACAACTATTGCTCTTCCTCCCTTCTCCAACTGTCCGGTTTTGGATGCGCTTGGATGTGTTGGCCGCACGTTCTCCTTGGCTTCGTGAGTTACACACATGCTTTGTTATCTGTTGCTGAACAAAGTGTTTGGTAATTAGGATCAGAATGACATTCCCGATAGTTCAATTCAATTATTAAAAAAATGGTTCAAATGGCTCTGATCACTATGGGACTTAACATCTGAGGCCATCAGTCCCCTACAACTTAGAACTACTTAAACCTAACTAACCTAAGGACATCAAGCACATCCATGTCCGAGGCAGGATTCGAACCTGCGACCGTAGCAGTCTCGCGGTTCCAGACTGTAGCGCCTAGAACCGCTCGGCCACACCGGCCGGCTCAATTCAATTACATATCGTGGTAATGTGCAGTGATTGGGAATGATAATTATTTAACAATTTGGATGTAAATCAATGCGAATAAGGTAAAATCCTTAAATTTTGCTTTGTTGTTGAATATCAAATGGTTCAAATGGCTCTGAGCACTGTGTAATTTAAAAAAAAAAATAGCTCTGAGCACTGTGGGACTCAACTTCTGAGGTCATTAGTCCCCTAGAACTTAGAATTAGTTAAACCTAACTAACCTAAGGATATCACACACATCCATGCCCGAGGCAGGATTCGAACCTACGACCGTAGCGGTCTCGCGGTTCCAGACTGCAGCGCCTAGAACCGCACGGCCACTTCGGCCGACAGTTGAATATCACCATTAGGCTTCAAAGTTCAGCAGTAGCGTACGAGATGTTGTGAAAGGGAATCATGTTTGCCTTATTTTTTATTGTGTTAATGAATTTCAGTTTTGTTTGCTTGCCTTTGCTAATATCCGATGGCGTTTCTTCGTCCAGTTGACAGGTGTGGGTGGCTATCAGCCATTGGGTGTATATGAATTCTGACCTATCTCAGCTTTGTTCTAATAATCGCAAAGATCTTATATTTGTCAGGTCAATGAAGTTCATGTGTGCGAATTAGCTGAATATTTTACACGAGTTACAGAGCTTCAAGTGATTGATAGTTTTGACCTTCAGCCATCAGATGTTCTTAAAGATTAAACCAACGAATTTTTTATGATTTAGTTACAGAGATCTTTTCTTTCTGAACTCAGTGATGATATTTAGGCTTCTGTAAATTGACGTGCTACAGTGGTTTCAGGAGCATTATAATGAACTCTCGTTGATGTCTCGTCGAGCAAATTCACCCGATGTAAAACCCGTCTGGGTCTCTGCTGGGCGCCATCACTGTGTATGCGAATTACACGACCTGTGCGTAGGTATCCGCTGCTACATACCTCCAAAAAGTTACCAACCGACTGTCGGATTACTGGTACGCAGAATTAGTGACGTATTTCGTTCCAAAGGCTGACAAATAAGCTATTAAACACGCGGTCATAACGCTTTGGCTCATTAGTATAAGTTTGATCTTAGTTGAAGGGAGCGAAATACACTAGATGCAAGCCATCACATCCATTAGAGAAAACGGCGAGAGAATTTGCATATCACAGAATATCAGTGCAAGCTCTGAAAAAACAAAAGAGCATCCACGGGCGTAGTGGATGATGGGAATCGAACTAGGCTATAAACAGCGGTGTTTCTGGTGTCCAGGCAGCGAGTACATGTAACAACAAAACTTGCAGTACGTGAAGTAGACGGCTCGATCGGTGGCCGAAATATTTTACGCATAATGGAAACAACTCGGCAGAACAGCCGAAAGCACGCCACTGATCAGTCACACAGAGAAAACCTGAGAGATCGCAACTGCACTACTGCTGTATCATCAAGTACGTACCTTCTTCATGTCTTCGTAAGAGTAGAAGAGGACATTGGGCTCATTCCGCAGGTTCCAGAAGGGGAGCACGTGGTCCCAGTATGGGCAGTACATGACTGAAACAGAAACACATTGTGCTTTAACCCTCTGCGGACGATCTCGACAAATTTGTAACGCTTACAATGTATCGGCATAGTGAGAATCATTTTCTCGCAGTCGCCGTGCGTATAAGATTTGTAATACTTCAGACTAAAAAACAGTATATGAAGTTGCACTGAACTGTGTGAATTTCTTCAACCACTGGAACAGATGAGTCTTTGGAATTCTGAGTAGCGTGGACGCGTATATTTGAGCTGTTGATATTTATTATTACCAATCTTGAAAAATGTCAGTTATCAACTGACGTGGCGGAGGCAGTTTTGAGGTACATGTGGATAACAAAATGATTATTGTAGACATTATTCCTAGAATTTCTGAGCCTATTTGTTAAACGTTGCAAATTTGTCAACTTAGGCACTTGCAAGCAACATGTTCTTTTTTTAGATAATGAATTCTGTAGTATGTTATGGAAAGAAGAGGAGTATTATCGCTTGTGAGTCTGATGGACAGGTTGGTGACTGTTTCATCAGTGCCTCCTCTAGTGATACCACTATGTGATGTGAACCGATTGGATAAGAAGACCAAAGAAATGTTTGAAGTATACTGTCCATCAATTATTCTTCTCTAGAATGAGTTTTAGCAGGAATGGATCTTTTATACACACTAATTGCATTATACAGAATCAACATTAGATCAGAGAAGTGTTACCATCGGCTATTTTCTCACTTCGTTGACACGATGGTAGTAAATACATGGCAATTGCACAGGAGAGACTGTAGCTTTCTTGGTGTGTCAAAAACAATACGAGGCCACTTCGACAGTTCAAAGCTGAAATAGCTGATGCCCTGTGCAAAATTAGTAAGGACGTAAGTAGGAAAAAGCGGGAAAGACCTTATTCAAGTATAGATAATGAATACGCAAACAAGAAGAAAAAAGCGTGTATCAAAGTCAGTTCTCGAGAGGGTTGTTCGTCAGGACAATGTTGGAGATTGGCCAGTTGTGTCTGCGAAGAGGGGTAGATGCAATATGCCAAACTGGGAAGGAAGTCCATCAATTATCTGTCAGACGTGTAATATTAATTTCTGCGCCGAGGTGAAAAGAAAGTGTTTTCTGGACTTTCATAAAGAACAAGAACTATGAAGGTCAACAGTTCCCAATTGTTGAATATTTCCATATGTCGGAAAGCATAAATGTAATTACTGACAAGTCACAATTTAATTTATCCGTATCCTTAAGTACCTAAAGTAAAAAACATATAACGCTACAAAATGCATTATACACTCCTGGAAATTGAAATAAGAACACCGTGAATTCATTGTCCCAGGAAGGGGAAACTTTATTAACACATTCCTGGGGTCAGATACATCACATGATCACACTGACAGAACCACAGGCACATAGACACAGGCAACAGAGCATGCACAATGTCGGCACTAGTACAGTGTATATCCACCTTTTGCATCAATGCAGGCTGCTATTCTCCCATGGAGACGATCGTAGAGATGCTGGATGTAGTCCTGTGGAACGGCTTGCCATGCCATTTCCACCTGGCGCCTCAGTTGGACCAGCGTTCGTGCTGGACGTGCAGACCGCGTGAGACGACGCTTCATCCAGTCCCAAACATGCTCAATGGGGGACAGATCCGGAGATCTTGCTGGCCAGGGTAGTTGACTTACACCTTCTAGAGCACGTTGGGTGGCACGGGATACATGCGGACGTGCATTGTCCTGTTGGAACAGCAAGTTCCCTTGCCGGTCTAGGAATGGTAGAACGATGGGTTCGATGACGGTTTGGATGGACCGTGCACTATTCAGTGTCCCCTCGACGATCACCAGTGGTGTACGGCCAGTGTAGGAGATCGCTCCCCACACCATGATGCCGGGTGTTGGCCCTGTGTGCCTCGGTCGTATGCAGTCCTGATTGTGGCGCTCACCTGCACGGCGCCAAACACGCATACGAGCATCATTGGCACCAAGGCAGAAGCGACTCTCATCGCTGAAGACGACACGTCTCCATTCGTCCCTCCATTCACGCCTGTCGCGACACCACTGGAGGCGGGCTGCACGATGTTGGGGCGTGAGCGGAAGACGGCCTAACGGTGTGCGGGACCGTAGCCCAGCTTCATGGAGACGGTTGCGAATGGTCCTCGCCGATACCCCAGGAGCAACAGTGTCCCTAATTTGCTGGGAAGTGGCGGTGCGGTCCCCTACGGCACTGCGTAGGATCCTACGGTCTTGGCGTGCATCCCTGCGTCGCTGCGGTCCGGTCCCAGGTCGACGGGCACGTGCACCTTCCACCGACCACTGGCAACAACATCGATGTACTGTCGAGACCTCACGCCCCACGTGTTGAGCAATTTGGCGGTACGTCCACCCGGCCTCCCGCATGCCCACTATACGCCCTCGCTCAAAGTCCGTCAACTGCACATACGGTTCACGTCCACGCTGTCGTGGCATGTTACCAGTGTTAAAGACTGCGATGGAGCTCCGTATGCCACGGCAAACTGGCTGACTCTGACGGCGGCGGTGCACAAATGCTGCGCAGCTAGCGCCATTCGACGGCCAACACCGCGGTTCCTGGTGTGTCCGCTGTGCCGTGCGTGTGATCATTGCTTGTACAGCCCTCTCGCAGTGTCCGGAGCAAGTATGGTGGGTCTGACACACCGGTGTCAATGTGTTCTTTTTTCCATTTCCAGGAGTGTATTTTTTGTTAATACACATTTATTGTGACCCTAAAGTAACACAAATATAGCATTTAGAATTTTTTGCCTTCACTGATTCTTAATTTGGTCCGTAGAGGGTTCATAGCGGAAACCATTCTAGACGTTATGTAATGAAACAGGATTACCGTAGCATGCACAATGCTAGCTGCGTTGTCTACGGTTACAACCACTTGCTGAGTATGCGGGGCACTGCTTGAGACAGCGCACTTTAAACCACATATGACTGTTACCATTGATTTTTGTAATAGAGCAATGAGGATACACCAATACTTCAAAAACAGCATATCGCCTATTGTGATTTTTATTGTATCACTGCAGTATTCTCTTAGATGAACTCAGATACTGTGGTAAAAGGTGTACATCAGATGACTGTTCAAATGCTGGCCACCTATCAGTATGGAAACAATAAGAACTTTGACAGTGGACCAGAAACATCACCACTACTACCGAGGGATGTGGCGCAGTGGTTAGACACTGGACTCGCATTTGGGAGGACGACGGTTCAATCCCGCGTCCGGCCATCCTGATTTAGTTTTTCCGTGATTTCCCTCAATCTCTCTAAGCAAATGCCGGGATGGTTCCTTTCAAAGGGCACGGCCGACTTCCTTCCCCGTCCTTCCCTAATCCGATGAGACCGATGACCTCGCTGTCTGGTCTCCTTCCCCCAAAACCAACCAACCAACCAACCATCACCACTACTCTTATTTTATCATGTTATTTCTGAATTACCTACCATCACATAACGAAGAGGCCAAATAATCTTTTGGTGAGACTAAAAATGCAGTTGTGATGTGTAGTGCAGATATTTTTCCACCATAGGCTGGCCTATTTACACTAGTGACCATTTAAATCGCAACCCCATCAAGGCGACAACAGCAAACGTAAAATTCGATTTTAGTGTACAGCATGCTTGAAAATGCAATGATTTGCACTTCACACAACGTACATAGATGTAACATCATTTACGTTCAATATACAGGGTGATTCAAAAAGAATACCACAACTTTAGGAATTTAAAACTCTGCAACGACAAAAGGCAGAGCTAAGCACTATCTGTCGGCGAATTAAGGGAGCTATAAAGTTTCAATTAGTTGTACATTTGTTCGCCATTTCAGCCAATAAAGTTTTTGGTCCCTTTTTCTTCGAAGGTGCTACTGTAACTGGACTACAGACCCTGGAGATGTTAGAGAATTGGCTGTTCCCTCAGCTCGAACAAGAAGCACAACAAAATTTATTTCAGCAGGATGGAGCGCCACCACATTGGCACTTATCTGTCCGTAACTACCCGAACGTCAACTACCCGAGGCGATGGATCGGCCGCCAGGCAGCCCGTGACAGAGCACTTCATCACTGGCCTCCAAGAAGCCCTGATCTTACCCCCTGCGATTTTTTCTTATGGGGGTATGTTAAGGATATGGTGTTTCGGCCACCTCTCCCAGCCACCATTGATGATTTGAAACGAGAAATAACAGCAGCTATCCAAACTGTTACGCCTGATATGCTACAGAGAGTGTGGAACGAGTTGGAGTATCGGGTTGATATTGCTCGTGTGTCTGGAGGGGGCCATATTGAACATCTCTGAACTTGTTTTTGAGTGAAAAAAAAAACCTTTTTAAATACTCTTTGTAATGATGTATAACAGAAGGTTATATTATGTTTCTTTCATTAAATACACATTTCTAAAGTTGTGGTATTCTTTTTGAATCACCCTGTATAAGGAGAGGTCGCACAGTGAGTTCTTCCATTTGAATGTTGGTTTCCTGTGTTGTAACTCGTGAGAGCCACTAAAATGAGTGTAGTACAACTGGTGTTTGATTGGCATCGAAAGCTTAAATAGGGCACGAATGTAATCATTAGCCTATGTTACAGGTCAGTCTGTTACCAAAACCTTTACCTGCCATTCAAATTAGTTGACTTCTGTGGTGTCACCGCCAGACAACACACTTGCTAGGTGGTAGATTAAATCGGCCGCGGTCCATTTAGTACATGTCGGACCCGCGTGTCGCCACTGTGTGATCGCAGACCTAGCGCCACCACAAGGCAGGTCTCGTGATACGAACAAGCACTCGTCCCAGTTGTACGACGACATTGCTAGCGACAATACGGACGAAGCCTTCCTCTCATTTGCCGAGAGACAGTTAGAATAGCCTTCTGCTAAGTCCATGGCTACGACCTAGCAAGGCGCCATTAGCCTTACCTACTTTGAGAGTTATAGTATAAATGTCTCAAGAAGAACGCTGTATTCATCACATAATAAAAGTTAAGTATAAAGCAGCTACGTACTTTTCTTGCTACCATTCAATAGTTATCCTGTTCCAGAATTGACGCCAGTCGGCGTGTGTGTACGCGTGCCTTTCTTTCGGCTACCTCAAATGGCGTAACAGTCTTGTTACGTCACTACAGATTGGCGACGAGTCTACAAAGGATCTTGTGTTTTACTTTGCTTACGCTTATTTGTGTCATGGCTTCGCCACAATCTCCAGATGTACTGTCCGAATTTTATCGCTTGCAGAATCAGCAGACGCAAGCGTTATTGGATGCTCTTGGACAGCTCGTCCAGGGTCAACGTGCGCTGCACACCAATGCGGCCGCCGCCGCTTCATCGCTACCGCAGCCACAACATGCTGTTGCACCTCAATTCCGACCCTTTGATGCAACCCACGAGTCCTGGCAAGAGTGGTCCCGTCAATTCGCCTTCCACCTCGCCGCCTACAGAATTCAAGGTAATGAGCGGCAGCCGTTTTTGCTTTCTTGTGTCGGTGTGTCCACCTACCGTGTGATAGTGAAATTGATCCCCGACACGACGTAGCAACTCTGTCCTACGAGGAAATTTTGTCTGCTTTAGATGCCTATTTCAAAGAAACAGTTAATGTGGTTGCAAAGCGGTATACGTTTTTTTGTACAAAACGTACGGCCGGTCAAACTAATAGGGAGTGGGTAGCAACATTGCAAGGACATACTAGGGACTGTGCCTTTGACTGTGACTGTGGTCTTTCTTATTCAGATACAATGGTGCGTGATGCAATTGCACAGAACGTTTCTGAAGTTCGCATACGGGAGCAAATTTTGAAACTAGTTAATCCCTCCCTTCAACAAGTGATAGACATATTGGATAGACAGGACACACTTGACTGTGCTCAGGAATCTTTTGAAACTTCGCCAGCTGTGTGTAACATTAACCGGCCCGCCGGGCGCTCTCGAGCTGCGTGGCCCGGTAAACTGCCCTCGCACACGTCCGTGCAGCTGCCGCCACGCTATAAACCAGGTGTGCCGCGCCAGCACACAAATGCAGTGAAATCATGCCCGCGGTGTGCTACTAGACATTCGCGTGAACATTGCCCGTCACGCCAAGCTATTTGATTTTTCTGCAATAAGAAAGGACATGTTCAAAGTGTTTGCCAGAAAAAGCTCAGATCAATCACAATCATTCCAGGCCCTTTGCTTCGCGCCGGAATCGAACCAGGGACACTCAGGCTCGTGGACCTTCGCCCATGGACATTCATGTCGTTACTTCCACCCCGTCCGGTGCCACTCTTTCTAACAGTGACTGTGTTCGTCCCGCAAAAAGAGTGCGTCAACATCGCCGGAAATCACGTCCATTAGCAAGTGATTCTGTACCAGTGTCTGTTCAAATTGCACGAGACAGTCGCTCTTGTCGTCAGCAGGACAATAAACTTTTTGTAGATTTGGACTTTAATGGCAAGGTCATACCATTCCAGCTCGATACCGGAGCTGCAGTTTCATTGCTCAATCACGACACGTACAAACAACTGGGCGCACCTCCATTGCGTGCCGCAAATGTTAAGTTACATAGTTATTCAGGACAGAATATACCTGTGTTAGGACAGTGCAGCCTTCTTGCCACATACAAGGGACAAACAAAACTTGTGTCATTTTATGTTCTTCGTTCTTCTTTTGCAGTGAACTTGTTTGGTTTAGATTTATTTCAGTTGTTTAACATGTCTATTGTAAATCAGGTCCTATCAGTCAATCAGACTGTGCCTTCAGACAGTGTTTCTCGCTTATGTGATGAATTTGCAGACATTTTTGCACCGGGCTTAGGTTGCGCTAAAAACTATGAAGCACATTTGGAACTGAAGGTCAACGCGCAACCGCAATTTTTCAGAGCGCGCAATGTTCCTCACGCATTGCGTCATGAGGTCGCAAGAACATTGAACAATGTAGAATCACAAGGTGTTAGTGGATGTGCGCAATGCCTCTTCTCTTTCAGCTCCGCTTCCTCGCTTACGCCGTAAAGGTGTTCCGTTCGTCTGGACGACGGCATGCGAAAGCGCCTTTCGCCAGTTGAAATCGGCGTTGCTTTCTAATACTTGCCTTACGCCATTCGATCCCCAGAAACCCCTTTTGTTGATGGTAGATGCATCGGATTTCGGGATCGGTGCTGTGCTTGCGCACAAAGTTGGCTCGCATGATCGCCCTATTGCCATTGCGTCAAAATTGCTCTCATCTGCGCAAAGAAATTATTCCCAGATAGAGAAAGAAGCTTTGGCTCTCGTGTTTGGTGTTACTAAGTTCCATGATTTCTTGTATGGTCGTCACTTTACCATCATCACAGACCACAAACCTTTGACATCGCTTTTTCATCCGACAAGCCTGTACCTCCGCGTACAGCGCAGAAATTCATTCGCTGGTCTCTTTTCCTCTCGCAGTACCGCTACGATATCTTGTATCGGTCCACTGCTAAGCACGGAAACGCCGATGCGTTGTCCCGTTTGCCTGTTGCTGAGGATAAAGCATTCGATTCTTCCGAACTTGCTTGCATGTTCATTGATTCGGAAACCGATGAAGTGGTCGAATCGTTTCCGATTGATTTTCGTCGTGTAGCTACAGCCATAGCTGCTGACCCTGTCCTTGCTACTGTTTTGCGTTTTGTTGCTACGCAATGGCCTTTGTCAAAGTCTCGGATTGCGGATCCGTTGGTTCGCCGATTTTTTGCTCACAAGGAGAGACTTTTTGTTCGACGTGGTGTTTTGTTGTTGCGTTCTGATAATGATCAGTCCCGAGTCGTGGTCCCACGTTCGTTACAGTCCTCTGTCTTACGGCTTCTTCACCAAGGACATTGGGGTATAGTGCGAACGAAACAACTTGCTCGTCAGCACTGTACTTGGTTCGGAATCGATGCTGCGATTACGAATATGTGTTCTTCTTGCATGGCGTGTGCCGAACAACAATCCGCACCGCCGCAGAAAGTCTTTGCATGGCCAAAAGCCACTTCCCCTTGGCAACGCTTGCACATTGATTTTGCTGGTCCATTCTGGAATGCTCGATGGTTGGTTCTGGTCGATGCCTTCAGTAATTTTCCTTTTGTTGTCCGGATGTCTTCCACGACGTCCTCCGCCACCATCCAAGCGTTGTCTGCTATCTTTTGCATAGAAGGTCTTCCGCAGACTATTGTTTCCGACAATGGCCCACAATTCATGTCCGCAGAATTTCAGTCATTCTGCCAGGCCAATGGTATTCAACATCTGACATCCGCGCCGTTTTCGCCTCAGTCAAACGGTGCCGCTGAACGATTGGTCCGGACTTTCAAGTCACAGATGTTGAAATTGAAAGAGTCGCATTCTCGGGAGGACGCATTGTTGCTCTTTTTGTCTTCGTATCGCTCTCAGCCCCGAGATGGTCGCTCGCCGGCTGAGTTGCTCCAAGGTCGTCCTCATCGCACCTTGATTTCTTTGCTGCATCCGCCGCATCAAGGTCCAGTGCAGCGGCAGACTCCTGCTTTTGCTCCAGGCGACGTTGTATTTTATCGCAACTATCGAGGTTCACGGCGTTTGCTCGCAGGGCGCATTCTTCGCTGCCTCGGCCGCGCGATGTATTTGGTTTTGGGGGCCTCTGGTGAGGTGCGTCGGCATCTCAATCAGCTGCACCTCTGTCGTCGCACGGGTTCTGCCGCTCCCCGTCTGCTTTCAGCGACGGTGCCGTCCGGTCAGCGCCCTGGGGACCCATCTACTGGCTCGCCTCATCCCCAGGTGTTACCGACGATGCCTTCCATTTTGCCCCATGGCGACGCGCCGCCGCAGCAGCCGCCGTCGCCGCCTGTTCTCCCGCCGTCGCCGCCCGCATTCGACGCTTCGCTGCAGCCGCCAAGCGCCTCCCAGGGTCACGCGCCGCCGATCGCTTCCCGTGACCAGCTGTCCTCCGCCATGGAACTCTTGCCCGCTCCGGACCATATGACGTCATCGCGCGTCGGGTACCCCGACGCAATGGAGGTCGACCCTTCGGCCCCTCCTGTCTCATTACGGGCGCATACACCGCATGTTGACGTGCACCCTGGACTAGGTTTTCAGGCGTTTCCTAGCTCCCCTCGGACCGAATGGCCGGGTGCGGGTGGCACAGCCTCGCCTGTTGTTAGGCTCCCCACCTTATCACATACGTCAACATGGGGTCCTCCCCACGGCGGGCGGACGCCTTATCTAACGACCGTTCGCCGATTTGCGGGGGAGGAATGTGGTGTCACCGCCAGACACCACACTTGCTAGGTGGTAGATTAAATCGGCCGCGGTCCATTTAGTACATGTCGGACCCGCGTGTCGCCACTGTGTGATCGCAGACCTAGCGCCACCACAAGGCAGGTCTCGTGATACGAACAAGCACTCGTCCCAGTTGTACGACGACATTGCTAGCGACAATACGGACGAAGCCTTCCTCTCATTTGCCGAGAGACAGTTAGAATAGCTTTCTGC
The DNA here is from genome assembly GCF_023864345.2 of Schistocerca serialis cubense. Classification (NCBI taxonomy): domain Eukaryota; kingdom Metazoa; phylum Arthropoda; class Insecta; order Orthoptera; family Acrididae; genus Schistocerca; species Schistocerca serialis. The sequence continues at coordinate 225,462,438 of NC_064647.1, read as the reverse complement.
TAAGTCCATGGCTACGACCTAGCAAGGCGCCATTAGCCTTACCTACTTTGAGAGTTATAGTATAAATGTCTCAAGAAGAACGCTGTATTCATCACATAATAAAAGTTAAGTATAAAGCAGCTACGTACTTTTCTTGCTACCATTCAATAGTTATCCTGTTCCAGAATTGACGCCAGTCGGCGTGTGTGTACGCGTGCCTTTCTTTCGGCTACCTCAAGTGGCGTAACAGTCTTGTTACGTCACTACAACTTCACCAACTCTAACCAGATTATCACCTTTCACAATAACTTAGACGTCAGGCTACGCTAGAGATCAATCTTTCAGCAGAATGAAGTTGACCAGATTCAACAGTGCTAGCTCGTTACTCATACTACTATTTCTCTTACACAACTGCTGTTCTGGCAGAAAGAGCTAATAAACATATACAATACGTGATCAAAAGTATCCGGACACCCCCAAAAACATATGCTTTTCATATTAGGTGCATTGTGCTGCCACCTACTGCCAGGTACTCCATATCAGCGACCTCAGTGGTCATTAGACATCGTGAGAGACCAGAACGGGTCGCTCCGCGGAACTCACGGACTTCGAACGTGGTTAGGTGGATAGGAGTCACTTGTGTGATACGTCTGTACGCGAGATTTCCAAACTGCTAAACATCCCTAGGTGTACTGTTTCCGATGTGACATCGAATTGGAAACGTGAAGGGACATGTACAATACAAAAGCGTACAGGCCGAACTCGTCTGTTGACTGACAGAGACCGCCGAGATCTATCCAGACCATTACACAGGAATTCCACACTGCATCAGGATCCTTTGCAACTACTATGACAGTTAGACGGGAGGTGAGAAAACTTGGTTTTCACGGTCGAGCGGCTGTTCATAAGCCACACATCACGCCAGTAAATGATAACCGACAACTCGCTGGGTGTAAGGAGTGTAAACATTGGACGATTGAACAGTGGAAAAACGTTGTGTGGAGTGACGAATCACGTTACACAAAGTGGCGATCCGATGGCAGGCTGTGGGTATGGTGAATGCCCGCTGAACATAATCTACCAGCTTGTGTAGTGCCAACAGTAAAATTCGGAGGCGGTGGTGTTATGGTGTGGTCGTGTTTTTCATGGAAGGAGATTGCACCCCTTGTTGTTTTCGGTGGTACTATCACAGCACAGATCTACATTGATGTTTTAAGCAACTTTTTGCTTCCTATTGTTGAAGAGCAATTCGGGGATGGCGATTGCATCTTTCAACATGATCGAACATCTGTTCATAGTGCACGGCCTGTGGCGGAGTGGTTGCACGACAATAACATCCCTGTAATGGACTGGCCTGCACAGAGTCCTGACCTGAATCCTATAGAACACCTCTGGGATGTTTTGGAACGCTGACTCCGTGCCAGGCCTCACCGACGGACATCGATACCTCTCCTCAGTGCAGCACTTAGTGAAGAGTGGGCTCCCATTCCCCAAGAAACCTTCCACCAGCTGATTGAACGTATGCCGACGAGAGGCTAAGGGTGGGCCAACACCATACTAAATTCCAGGAATACCGATGGGGCCCCCACGAACGTGTAAGTCAGCCAGGTGTCCGGACACTTTTGATCACATGGTGTATGTAAAAAAAAGAGAAAGAAAAAACCGAAACCGGTCATATGAATAATAAAAAAATTTGCAATCAAGACGGATTTTAAGTAACATTATAAAATCACTGATTGCTGTTATCCCATAAGACATTATGTCTGGTTTTGCAAAAAAAAAAAAAAAAAAAAAAAAAAAAAAAAAAAAAAAAAAAAAAAAAAAAAAAAACGAAGTTGATTCTTGTATTCTGGTGGCTAACGAATTTGCGGCAAAGTACCGGCTTTTGTTTCACGAGTCCGTTGGCGCTATTCACCTAAGTGAAAAGAGATTACAATCAGCTTCACAGATGAACAACTATTTGACGTGATTTGTACATATGTGAAAAGTACGAGTTAGACATTGTAAATACATTATCCGAGAAACCTTTAAGAACAAAGTACTCATCTAAGTTGCCACGAGGTGAAAGGAGAAGCACTGGTGTGCCAAACTTGAGGACGCGAGCAGCCTTCGCAGGATGCGTCTCTGCCAAGGAACGTACCTCAATGAAACTTTGACCACACATGGTAAGAAATGTTACTGTGTCATACAGAAGAAAACTAAAAGAAATAAACAGTCAGACAACGGAAATGACAGTTTTATTCAAAGACAGTAACTATACTGAAGTCACCGCGATTCATGTTCGTCCCCTCGACGTACAAACGACTTTACACGGTTCTTAGTTGGGTGCGAGATCACGAAGGACGGCAATGCATGCTCTGTAACGTGCTCCCACGCTGGCCACGAAGTTGAGCCTTCCATTCCTCCACAAGCGAGGTTCACAACTCCTGAATGGTCGTTGGTGCACGTGGATGTGATCGATGGGATTTAAGTTGAGGGAATGGGCAGACCAGTCCCCACGTTCCAAGAGCTCATCCACCTGCACTGTTCGATGCGGTCATGCATTGTCATCCATACAGATTACGTCAGGCTGAATCTATCTCTGAAAAGACGCTCATGAGTGCTATCGACAGGGGATGTCAAATTGATTGCATAGTTTTAGATTTCCAGAAGGCTTTCAACACCGTTCCGCACAAGCGTCTTCTAACCAAACTGCGTGCCTGTGGAATGTCGCCTCAGTTGTGCGACTGGATTCGTGATTTTGTGTCAGAAAGGCCACAGTTCGTTGTAATGGACGGAAAGTCATCGAGTAGAACAGAAATAACATCCGGCGTTCCCCAAGGAAGTGTTATAGGGCGTCTATTGTTCCTCATCTTTATTAATGACATAGGAAACAATCTGAGTAGACATATTAGATTGTTTGCAGATGATGCTGGCATTTACCATCTTGCAAAGTCATCAGATGACCAAAACGATTTGCAAAACGATTTAGATAAGGTATCTATATGGTGCGAAAAGTGGCAGGTGACCCTGAATAAAGAAAAGTGTGAAGTTATTCTCATGAGTCCTAAAAGAAAATCCGCTAAATTTCGATTATGTGAGAAGTCACACAAATCTGAAAGCTGTAAATTCAACTAAATACTTAGGGATTACAATTATAAATACCCTAAATTGGAACGATCACATACATAATGTGGGTAGAGCCGACCGAAGACTGCGATTCATTGGCAGAACACTTATAAGGTGCAACAGGTCTACTAAAGAGACTGCTTACACCACACTTGTACGCCCTATTCTGGAGTACTGCTGTGCGGTGTGGGATCCGCATCAGGGGGATTGACGGATGACATCGAGAAAGTTCAAAGAAGGGCAGCTCGTTTTGCATTATCGCGAAATAGGGGAGATAATGCTACAGACATGACACGTGAATTGGAGTGGCAATCATTAAAACAAAGACGGTTTTCGTTGCGACAGGATCTTCTCATGAAATTTCAATCAACAATTTTCTCCTCCGATTGCGAAAACATTCTGGTGGCACCCATCTACATAGGAAGGAATGATCATCACGATAAAATAACAGAACTCAGGTACAGAAAAATTTAAGTGCTCGTTTTTCCCGTGTGCCGTTCGAGAGTGGAATGGTAGGGAAAGAGCTTGAAGGAGGTTCATTGAACCCTCTTCGAGAGACTTTATTGTCAGTAGCACGGAAATGACGTAGATGTAGATGGAGAAGGAGTACAGTGCCACAATAACGTTGATCAGTGAGTGGATCATGCTCTCATTTTTGGAGGTCAGTGTATCTTTGCAACATTAAGCCTTCCCATAACACCTGAAACACCAAAACGATTCTGTTCTACATTACTCGTGTATGCATTATGTGCTCCCACCTCTCACCATATGAGGGTGCATCCAGTACTGTCTAACATAGTCGTTTTCGTGAACTCTGTGTTATGGTGCGGGGAGTCATAATTGGCATTCATTCATTCATTCTTTCTTTTCCGTGTCCGCTTAGCATTTCCAGAAGGTAGCAACTCCGATGGCCTTGTTGGTTCCCTCGATCAGGTCCTGCGTTGTGCAGGTGGGCCGGGTCTTGTGTTGTTCCGCATTCGCAGGTTGTATCTCCATGAGCTGGAACAATGCCCCATTTTCGCATGTTGGTCTTGCGTAGAGCAACGCCCATCCTAAGACGATTGAGCAATCTCCAAATAGGGTAGGGCAAGTCGTTTCCTGGAGCTAGCTCTTCCTTTACAGGGATATCAGGTGGTAGCTTTGTCTTCCATCTGGTGATGCGGTTAGACTCTGGTGTTCCCTCTAGTGGTTGAGTCCTGGAGATGAAGCTCTTTGGTCGGCCGGTGTGGCCGTGCGGTTCTAGGCGCTTCAGTCTGGAACCGCGTGACCGCTACGGTCGCAGGTTAGAATCCTGCCTCGGGCATGGATGCGTGTGATGTCCTTAGGTTAGTTAGGTTTAAGTAGTTCTACCTTCTAGGGGACTGATGACCACAGATGTTAAGTCCCATTGTGCTCAGAGCCATTTGAACCATTTTTAACCATTTTTTAAGCTGTTTCTCGACTTCAGTCGACGGACTACAGCCTGATGATCATGCAGTGGATGTCGGGGATCATAAGTTTGCTTAGCCCTCTCTACATCAGCAGCAACAGCCTTCTAATCGTCGGGGGAGCTATTCCAACAATCGGGTAGATTTTGTCGACTGAAGTTGGCTTCATACACCCCAACAAGAACCAGCAGCCAGTAAGTACTTTTGAAAACACATTGTAACCATCAGCTGTTTTGATTAACCTATATATCTAAATTAGTGACATCCAAATCTTCGAACACGGTACAATTACCAATCAACATTATTGTCACGCTGTAACCCTTGACTATATGCGTCATGTGAGGGGTGTATTCGGCGCTGACTTAATTTTTATGGGTGACAATATGTGACCGCATGGAACAGTGGAGATGGAGGAGCCCTCGAAACGAGACGATATTCGACGAATGGACTGACCTGCCTTTCCCCTGACTTACATCCCATCGAGCACATGTGGAATTCATTGGAGAAACGTATTGTAGCACCTAAACTTGCACTAGCGACCATTCAGCAGTTGTTATCCAAGCTGGTGGATGAATGGAACGCCCTAACACGAGAACTCCTTGTCAGCTGCTCGTGGTCTGGTGGCTAGCGTTGCTGCCTCTGGATCACAGGGTCCTGAGTTTGATTCCAGGTCGGGTTGGAGATTTTATCTGTCCAGGGACTGGGTTTTTGTGTTGTCCTCATCATTTCATCATCATCATCATCATCATCATCATTCGTGACTGTGGTTAGATTGGACTGTGTTCAAAAATTGGGCTGTGAAAAAAAATTGGGACATTGTACGGGTGTTGATGACCCTGCAGTTGAGCGCCCCACAAACCAAACACCATCATCACAAGAGCTCCGTATCAACCTTTCGGGTAACACTTTACATAGCACGTATTGCCATCTGTAGTGATCGCACATTGTACTAAGGACCACGGTCCCCTTTTGTAACGTCCAGGGGACTGTCATAAATGGCGGTAACTTCAGTGTAATTATTGTCTTTGGTCAAAACTGTCATTTTTGTTCTTCTCGTCGCACTTATCTTTCATTTACTTTATGTCCTATACTGTACCACTTATTTCTGCATGCTGGCCGAATTTCGTCGAGCTGTATGTTACTTGGCCAGTGAAACACCGTGCGAAAGCTACTTTCGTCTTAAGAGTTGCACACCAGGGTATCAGATTAACTACATTTCGGTAAACAGAGATACAGGGCGAAAAATGAGGGCTACAAGAGTCCATGTGCTGGCACTAACAGCGATGTAATCTAATACTGAAGATATGTCAGCTGAATTTCTAGAAGATAATGAGAAAGCCTCAATTATTACTGTTTTTGTTTCGTCTTAGACTTACTCCTGATGTTGGAGACATCCACAACATCTACAAAGGCAATTGTGTAGCACGTATGAACAATTTAGCTGCTGAGATTGTTTCATTCCGAAAAGCAAATGACGAAGTTCTTGTAGTCTCTGATTGTGCCTCTAGCGTCAGGATACAAATCGTTAGACACAAAAACATATCCTAGTCCAAGGTCTAATGGCAATATAACTCAAGTCACCGAGAATGTAAATAACAATCTTCAAAGGCTACAGTGTATGAACCGGTCACAGAGTTTGTCTACCAACTTATCTGATCCTGCTTACTCAAGTCGTCCATGAAGCACTCCGCAAACTGGTCGAGTGTGAGGTCGCAGTCCCCCCACAGCTTGTAGTGGTGGTAGAACGACACGATCGCGTCCTGCACGCTGCGCACGACGTATATCACCTGAAAGGCGCAAGGAAACATAAATATTTATCTATGGTACGGGATCGCGTATTGTAATTACGTTAACACTTAAACTGTCTACCATCAAATGGCTCTAAGCACTATGGGACTTAACATCTGAGGTCATTAGTCCTCTAGACCTAGAACTAATCCAACCTAACTAACCTAAGGAAATCACACACATACATGCCCGAGGCACGATTCGAACCAGCGACCGTAGCTGCTGTGCGGTTCCGGACTGAAGCGCCTAGAACCGCTCGGCCACAGCAACCGGCTTATTCTGTAATCCTCATGGTGATTTGTGCCATTGTCTACCTGCCCTCTTTATTGTTCTTTGGTTCGTACCCGACTGTCAGAGTTTTACTCGGTCAGCTCTTTGGTCGTAAATATAGGCAGTAGTATTATACTAAGACAGTAGTTGTCGTTTGAAAATTTGTCCCGCTGTTATATTGCCTTTCCTTCCTGGTTTGTACCATACCATTAATGTTCTAGTTAATCAGCTCTTGGTCGTAAATACAGCCGGAACAATTGTACTAAGGCACAGGTTGCCGTTAAACAAAAGAAGGGCCTTGTGGTTAGATTTAGCTGTTAACCGGTTCAATTCTTTGATTGTAATTGCATTTCTCAGTCATTAGTTATAATCTGAACAACCTGTTGTACTAAGCTGTTCGTTTCTGTGTTTGAAAGACCGAGTCACATTATTGGTGTATTTTAGCTGGATCTTGTGGTTCCTCCGAGTGAGTTCTCTTGTACTCTTGTAATAAGTGTTCACAAGTGATGTTTTAAGACGTACCTTCAGAGCGGTCCTTATAACTGACAATCAGTTTGGCTTTGAAAATATTAACAGCCAACTGTCACCAGGACTTTAGTCAAAATAAGATGGTCAGAAGGGACAGGTGGAGATACAGTCGCACCTTGGTTGCCCACAGAAATTAAGAAGTTGGTGGCTTTGAAGTAAGCATTATCATTCTCATATTGTTTGCTAATCTGTTTAACCTTCAAGCACAGTGAGCATCATAACCCCTAACCTTTCGACATATAGCTTTCAAATTAAAAGTTAAGTCATCTGTTTTAAGTAATTGAATCACTCTTGTCATCAAAGGTGCTTATATAGCTTTCATGAGTTGCAGTAATATTGTTTGCTGTTTTGCAGTATAGCACTTCAGATTTATTTTGCAAAGATTAAAAGCTTAATCAGCTTAAGGTTTAAGGTCAAAAGTATTTTGCAAATTTGTTCATTTTCTTAAAGAAAATTTTATGGTTAAATGCTTCGATTATCTGTAAAACACAGTTTATATATTGTTAAATAAACAGGTTGTGTGAAAAGTTATATTGGTGGGTCCTCCCTTCCATGTTTTTCTTAATTCCAGTAAGTACCACGTATCTCTTCCACTATACCCTTTTGTATGTAATAATTTTCTCCTATTGTTAATTTTCGGTATGAAGTATTTCTCTGATTCAGGATGTTTAGATCACTTTCGATATTAGTGGAGTTGTGGTTTTTGTTTATTAGGTGTTCTGCGAAAGTAGAATGTGCGCTGTCAATCGTCAGAGCTCTCCTGTGCTCTGCTGTTTTGTCCTATGTACTGGGCCTCAAAAGAGTTACGTCAGAGTTGGTAAGTTGTGGCTCTGCTAAATTTGTCTGAGGTTCTTATGTCTGGTTTTAGCCTTTGTTGAACTGTGTTATTGGTCCTGAATTTACTGGGATGTCTTGCTTTTTCAGAATATTTCCAATTCTATGTGCTGTTCAGCAATGCTGGAATATACCAACTCAAACAGAAAAACGGCAACAAAAGAACGCGGAAAATATACCGGCAACAGTGGCAACAATCGTAAAACCATGCTGTGATGTATAGCAAATAAGGTATTATGAAATTATTCACAGGAAAAAAATATTTGGAATCAAACAGTACACACAAAATAATGTTTTACAATGTTTTATAAGAATGCTGGTTCTGCATGTTTTAGAATCAAAGAACCCACTGATGATGGTGGTATTTGTCGCTGAAGCTAGTTTTGAAATAAATAAACAAATAACAGAAGTGTTTCGCATCAAGGTGGACCCACAATCCCACATTGTTGTTTTGTGTGCAAACACGGACGAATGGAAGAGTTTCAAGATAAAATTATTGTTCATATTACGACCTTATGCAAGCTGTGGGCCCAGCAGGGAAGGAATTATAGAAAATAAATAAATAAATACACATGACACATGCAAGTCTTTTTTCCCTGTGGAGCAGGACAAGTATTGAGATGTGGATGCATGGATGTAAAATGGATAGTCTACTCTGAGAGGCATAGCCCACTTTGTGGTGCAATTACGACCGTGCAGAAAACATCGGGTAGTAAATTGTGTAACGCGTTTATGGGAAGACTATTAGATGCAGAAAAAAAAAAACAAGAAACATACTGAAATGGTTACATATTGAGGTACCAATTATCACAATATTTTTACCTATATCCCTAATGCCCTACATATGGGAACTAGATTTTCCTTCTCATTCGACAGAGAATAGTATTTGTTTGTATTGACTTACCTTGGGCTTCACAGTTTTAATCTGCTTAGGCAGCTGATCTAATGGTAAATGGCTTTTAATTAAGCGTGGTGAAACCATCCTTTCCACATGCTCTATTGAGTGAGGCATATTCCTTGTGAATTCAGGCATCAAAGGTGTTATCCTGAAAAATAAACAAAACAGACGTTATTAGCAGAAGTTGCCTTCACGTGCTGAAGCACATTGAGCGATGCGCTGCTGCTACTTACTCTAGATATGGGAACCTCTGTATCAGTGGGACCCGCTTTGCTTGCTCAACATCGCAGTTGTTCATCAGCAGCCATACCAGCTCCTGGCTCCACGTGGTGCCTGCCAACAGACATTCCAGTATTGTTACACAACTCGGAATTCATGATGGTAAAGTCCGCGCAGAATTAGGTGGCTAGTAGATGTGCAGTTGGCAGGGCATGTGAAGGGAGAGCGGTAGTGGTGGGGATTGCGTGAACGAGCTGCAGGGGAAATTCAGAGCGCTGGAGTGTATGTGCCATTCTAAACTGAAGCCTATGCTCACATTTTTTGTAAATATTACGTGGAGCCCCTCCAAGCCCACACTTGCATGGTGATCGCTCAAAAAGGTCTGTCACCTCTGCTTTGGATATTATCTAAAGAGAATTCCACTGGAAGTGCAACAAAAGCAGCGATTTATTTTCGCCTAGCTTGTTAACAATTTGTATCTTTCAGAAAAGCGACATGAGTGGCGAATTTTGACTAAGACCTACATATATCTCTTGCTGCCACGTCAAAACTTGCTTCTTTTGCCAAAGCACACCGGAGTTTACACAGCCTCACATCACTAACATGTCGTGCAGACACAATTGTGACCGAGCGAGGTGGCGCAGTGGTTAGCACACTCGACTCGCATTCGGGAGGACGACGGTTCAATCCCGCGTCCGGCCATCCTGATTTAGGTTTTCCATGATTTCCTTAAATCGCTCCAGGCAAATGCCGGGATGGTTCCTTTAAAAGGGCACGGCCGACTTCCTTCCCCGTCCTTCTGTAATCCGATGACCTCGCAGTTTGGTCTCTTCCCCCAAACAACCCAACCCAACCCAACCCAGACACAACTGTGACAGAATTCTGGTTTATTAAGTTTATTAAGTGAGGAGCTGAGGAAAAGTACGGTCAGAAACTTATGAAAAAGCACTCCCTCAGTACAAAATAAACATATAGTGTCTTCACTTATGGCGTTCCAAAACCCATAGCATTTCTCGTTTTACCAGCTGCCTACGGTTCTTACAAACCACATTCTTTCAATGAAAAAACAAAATGGTTCAAATGGCTCTGAGCACTATGGGACTTAACTTCTAAGGTCATCAGTCACCTAGAACTTAGAACTACTTAAACCAAACTAACCTAAGGATATCACACACATCCATGCCCGAGGCAGGATTCGAACCTGCGACCGTAGCGGTCGCGGATTTCCAGACTGAAGCGCCTAGAACCGCTCGGCCACAACTGGCCGGCCTTTCATTGAAAAAGTCTGTAGTTAGCGGAATAACATAGTAAATAAAGTTTTGCATTGTAAGCATATGGTTACGAAATGTGAGGGATGTTGTGGATGTTTCACTCTGGCTTTATCGCTGCCGCTCACTATCGCAATTGAGTGTCCTATGTCAGATAAGTTTTCTCTAGATCAGGGGCCTCCAAACTACGGCCCGCGGGCCTAAACCGGCCCGCGTTAGCTGGCCGGACATCCCTGGTATCCGGCCCGCCAAATATTTGAGGTGGTACCTATACTGCCAACAATCGAGTTTCAAGGCCTGTCGCGACCAAATACACCGCAGGATTGTCGCACATCCACCCAAATCTAAAGAAAAATTCGATATGTTAGCTACATTTCATGAGCAGCAACATGTCTTGTTATACGCGCCAAACGCAAAATCATAGCGATCCCTATTTTTCATTGCAAACTTTTTCGAATTTCGCTCGGAGTCTTACTTTCCAAGCAAATGTCACAATAACTATGACCATTAACGAAACGATGGTCATGAAGCTCACATGTGAAGCTATAAATAACGCAAAAATTAAATTGTTTTACCGAATAATTTCTGTAAAATCGTTTGAGAAAGATGTACGCATTGATTCTGTAATCGCCGACCGGCTGAAAGGGGTCAACACTTGTCGACCTCCCCTTCCGAACAAACGAATGAACTCTCCCAGCGCTTTGGACGAAAATTGATCACTGCGCATCGTTCACCCTATTGCCTGGCTAAGCGAACTGAAGATCCGGTTTGGGTAGCGGGGTCATCTTACTCACACCTAGGAAGCAGGCAGGGAGAAGTATAGTTCCAGTCACGAATGAAGGCGGTCGAGTGTGTGTGACAGCCAATGAGCGTTCAATAGTGAACTGAGCGCACTGTTGTGATTGTCGTAGCCGATGCAAGCATTAAGCATACCCCTAGCGAGATATTTAGTGAATTGTTATCTCATTTGTTGCGAGTTGTCATCGCTTATGGTGGTGGTAAGCGTCAAATCCTACACTACTGGCCGCTAAAATTGCTACACCAAGAAGAAATCCAGATGATAAACGGGTATTCATTGGACAAATATATTATACTAGAATTGACATGTGATTACATTTTCACGCAATTTGGGTGCATAGATCCTGACAAATCAGTACCCAGAACAACCACCTCTGGCCATAATAACAGCCTTGATACGCCTGGGCATTGAGTCAACCAGAGCTTGGATGGCGTGTACAGGTACAGCTGCCCATGCAGCTTCAACACGATACCACAGTTCATCAAGAATAATGACTGGCGTATTGTGACGAGCCAGTTGCTCGGCAACCATTGACCAAACGTTTTCAATTGGTGAGAGATCTCGAGAATGTGCTGGCCAGGGCAGCAGTCGAACATTTTCTGTATCCAGAAAGGCACATACAGGGCCTGCAACATGCGGTCGTGCATTATACTGCTGAAATGTAGGGTTTCGCAGGGATCGAATGAAGGGTAGAGCCACGGGTCGTAACTCATCTGAAATGTAACGTCCACTGTTCAACGTGCCGTCAATGCGAACAAGAGGTGACCGAGACGTGTAACCAATGGCACCCCATACCATCACGCCGGGTGATACGCCAGTGTGGCGATGACGAAAACACGCTTCCAATGTGCGTTCACCGAGATGTCGCCAAACACGGATGCGACCATCATGATGCTGTAAACAGAACCTGCATTCATCCGAAAAAATGACGTTTTGCCATTCGTACACTCAGATTCGTCGTCGAGTACACCATCGCAGGCGCTCCTGTTTGTGATGCAGCGTCAAGGGTAACCGCAGCCACGGTCTCCGAGCTGATAGTCCATGCTGCTGCAAACGTCGTAGAACTGTTCGTGCAGATGGTTGTTGTCTTGCAAACGTCCCGATCTGTTGACTCAGGGATCGAGACGTGGCTGCACGATCCGTTACAACCGTTCGGATAAGATGCCTGTCATCTCGACTGCTAGTGATACGAGGCCGTTGGGATCCAGCACGGCGTTCCTTATTACCCTCATGAACCCACCGATTCCATATTGTGCTAACAGTTATTGGATCTCGACCAACGCGAGCAGCAATGTCGCGATACGTCAAACCGCAATCACGATAGGCTACAATCCGACCTTTATCAAAATCGGAAACGTGATGGTACGCATTTCTCCTCCTTACACGAGGCATCACAACAACGTTTCACCAGGCAACGCCGGTCAACTACTGTTTGTGTTGTGTGAATGCTCTGAAAAGCTAATCATTTGCATATCACAGAATCTTCTTCCTCTCGGTTAAATTTCGCATCAGTAGCACGTCATCTTCGTGGTGTAGCAATTTTAATGGCCAGTAGTGTACATAAGCAAGCGAGAGGCGTAATTTGCAGGACACACGCTTTCTCCAAGCGCAATGCGCGTGAACGCGCGTACGGCGACAGTCGCTTGGACTGTCTGCACTACAATCGTCGTCGATGACTCGATCTGTGTGTTCCAACAATGTTCGTGAATCGCAGTATGGTCGGCAAACTTAAGAGCGAGATGCGCTTGTGATGAGTAAAGTGCCCTATGGCGGAAGAACGCCCCACCTGCCGTATGAGAGCACTAAGAAATAGTTTGCTGTCTGGCAGTGCGTGTGGTGATTTACAGACAGTTTGATGAAAGGCGTCTTTTGCGTTAGTTACACCTATACTACTAAATGGATAATCCAATTCATGGTACCCAATACCAGTTACAGATTACGTATCTAACACCTTCCAGGACAGAAAATAAATTCGGTATTTCATCTGTCCTCCTATGTAAGGACAGGTCGTTGTGTAATGTTGTTACCAAAAATCGCCAAAAGTGTACTTGAAAAATAAGCTTCACACGAAAATGTGTAGAATCCAAAGTTGAATATTTTCGAGAGGGACATCTCCTGGTGCTAAAACTAGCTCGCCACCCCAGCCCCCTGGGTATGGGGCGGGAGGCAACTCTGAACATCTATTATGGTGTGGATGCGATGCGGCTCTGTACTATGTTCTGGGACGATCTGTTGTTGCACGCCGGCTGCGGTGGTCTCGCGGTTCTAGGCGCGCAGTCCGGAACCGTGCGACTGCTACGGTTGCAGGTTCGAATCCTGCCTCGGGCATGGATGTATTTGATGTCCTTAGGTTAGTTAGGTTTAAGTAGTTCTAAGTTCTAGGGGACTGATGACACAGCTGTTCAGTCCCATAGTGCTCAGAGCCATTTGTTGTTGCACGCACATCATCCATTTCCGGACATTGCTCATAGGACCTTTTTCCTCCATTTATAGCCAGGAATCCGTCCCTGCAGTTTGTCGGTTTTATTAATGTTCATAAAGGGGAAACGTTGTTAGCAAATATCTCAAAAAGTTCTTGATCAATTAACTTCACAGTTTAACACGACACTCTAATAAACATGGGCTATTTTTTAACAATATCGTCCACGTTTTCTGTTAAAACCGAATGCGAGAAAGAAAGTGCTACAGTGTGCTGTGAAAATGTGCAATTTCACTGTCTCTCTCGTACGCTGTTTTAACTGCGATGGCAGAGCACTTAAACCATTAGACAACTAGTTTCTCTCAATATATTATTTCTCCTTATAATTAATTTAAACAAAAATTGTATACCCAACAATTTGCTGTCTTGCTCCCCTCCTCTCAAACCGTTTCAAAAGCAAACAAGAAAGTTATATTGATGGCTTATCAGCTTACGATTAGAACACTATTACGGAATATGAGTTAAAACTACGCGAAATACTTAACTGGAGCTAAAATCTTCACAGATCTAGCAGCTGCAGACGTATTTTTCGTACCCTATATACCAATGATCCCAGCCGATTTACCCATTCATTTTAAGCGGCTTCAATTCCCAATCAAGATTCCTTTTGCAGTAACAACAGACAAGACTCAAGGTCAGAAAGAGGGGGAAGAGGACATGACAGAGTAGCAAGAAGAGAAAAGGAGATAGAGAAGGGAAGGAGTAGATGGACAGAGAAAGGAGCAGGAGATAGAGACAGACAGAGAGAGAGGGGGGGGGGAGGGAGGGAGAGAGTGGGGTGGAGAAGATGAACAGACATAGTGGACATAGTGGAGAGGAAATGATTGACAGAGATTGGAGGGTGGAGGAGAAGATGGATAAAGTAAGGGGGGAGGAGAAAATGCGCACAGAAAGGGGGAGAAGCGCTTTAGGAGGTTTATCCAATCCCCGCACATATTTGGCAATTACAAAGCCTTGCCGGGTTCGCAAGTATAATTAATGTCCATTCCCTGAGTTCCGGAACCTCTACAGAAAACTGGAATAGAGATCAACATAGACATCACTCCCGCCATTTTTATTGCTCATGAAAACCACACACTGCATGTTGTACCACCGTATAGCGAGACGTTCGGAGGTGGAGGTCCACATTGCTATACACACCGGTACCTCTAATACCCAGTAGGAAGTTCGCTTGCATTGATGCATGCCTGTATTCATCAGTTCACTGTTGGTACAGATTATCCCACTCCTCGATGGTGATTTGGCGTACATCCCTCACAGTGGTTAGTGGGTCACGTCGTCCACAAATCTATCCTGAGCATGTTGAATAGGGTTCATGTCTGGAGAACATGCTGGCCACTCTAGTCAAGCGATGTCGTTATCCTGAAGGAAGTCAGTCTCAAGACGTGCACGATGGAGTCGCGAATTGTCATCCATGAAGACGATTGCCTCACCAATATGCTGCCGATATGGTGGCACTATCAGTCAGAGGAAGGCATTCACGTGTCGTACAGCCGTTACGGCGCCTTCCATGACCACCAGCGGCGTACATCGACCCACATAATGCCACCCCAAAACAGCGGGAAACCTCCGCCTTGCTGCACTCACTGGGCAGTATGCCTAAGGCGTTCAGCCTGACCTGGTTGCCTCCAAACACGTCTCCGACAATTACCTGGTTCAAGGCATGTGCGACACTCATCGGTGAAAAGAACGTGATGACACTCCTGAGCGTTCCATTCGGCATGTTGCCGCGCTGCATGGTGTCGTGGTTGCAATGATGAAACTCGCTAATGAAGTTGCGCATCATGTAACCTATTGTGCATAGTTTGAGTCGCAACACAACGTCCTGTGGCTGCACGAAAAGCATTATTCAACATGGTGGCGTTGCTGTCAGGGTTCCTCCTAGCCATAATCCGTAGGTAGCGGTCATCCACTGCAGTATCAGCAGTGCCTGCCTCTCTGTATCTCCTGTCCGAACGACATCGCTTTAGTTCATTCCGAGACTCCTGGACACTTCCCTTGTTGAGAGCCCTTCCTGGCAGAAAGTAACAATGCGGTCGGGATCGAACTGCGACATTGACCACCTAGGCATGGCTGAACTACAAACAACACGAGCCGTGTAACTCCTTCGAGGTAGAATGACTGGAACTGATCGCCTGTCGGATCCCCTCCGTCTAATAGGCGCTGCTCATCCACGGTTGTTTACATCTTTGGACAGGTTTAGTGACATCTCTGAACAGTCAAAGGGACTGTGTCTGTGATACAACATCCACAGTCAACGTCTATCTTCAGGACTCCTGGGAGCTGGGGTGATGTGTGCATTACAATTCTGGCTAGGTCTGCTCTTTAAGAAGTACAGGGTTACACAAAAATATGGAAGCGCCGTGTGAAATGGCTGCTTGAACATACTCTACTGGCCATTAAAATTGCTACACCAAGAAGAAATGCAGATGATTAACGGGTATTCATTGGACGAATATACACTCCTGGAAATTGAAATAAGAACACCGTGAATTCATTGTCCCAGGAAGGGGAAACTTTATTGACACATTCCTGGGGTCAGATACATCACATGATCACACTGACAGAACCACAGGCACATAGACACAGGCAACAGAGCATGCACAATGTAGGCACTAGTACAGTGTATATCCACCTTTCGCAGCAATGCAGGCTGCTATTCTCCCATGGAGACGATCGTAGAGATGCTGGAAGTAGTCCTGTGGAACGGCTTGCCATGCCATTTCCACCTGGCGCCTCAGTTGGACCAGCGTTCGTGCTGGACGTGCAGACCGCGTGAGACGACGCTTCATCCAGTCTCAAACATGCTCAATGGGGGACAGATCCGGAGATCTTGCTGGCCAGGGTAGTTGACTTACACCTTCTAGAGCACGTTGGGTGGCACGGGATACATGCGGACGTGCATTGTCCTGTTGGAACAGCAAGTTCCCTTGCCGGTCTAGGAATGGTAGAACGATGGGTTCGATGACGGTTTGGATGTACCGTGCACTATTCAGTGTCCCCTCGACGATCACCAGTGGTGTACGGCCAGTGTAGGAGATCGCTCCCCACACCATGATGCCGGGTGTTGGCCCTGTGTGCCTCGGTCGTATGCAGTCCTGATTGTGGCGCTCACCTGCACGGCGCCAAACACGTATACGACCATCATTGGCCCCAAGGCAGAAGCGACTCTCATCGCTGAAGACGACACGTCTCCATTCGTCCCTCCATTCACGCCTGTCGCGACACCACTGGAGGCGGGCTGCACGATGTTGGGGCGTGAGCGGAAGACGGCCTACCGGTGTGCGGGACCGTAGCCCAGCTTCATGGAGACGGTTGCGAATGGTCCTCGCCGATACCCCAGGAGCAACAGTGTCCCTAATTTGCTGGGAAGTGGCGGTGCGGTCCCCTACGGCACTGCGTAGGATCCTACGGTCTTGGCGTGCATCCGTGCGTCGCTGCGGTCCGGTCCCAGGTCGACGGGCACGTGCACCTTCCGCCGACCACTGGCGACAACATCGATGTACTGTGGAGACCTCACGCCCCACGTGTTGAGCAATTAGGCGGTACGTCCACCCGGCCTCCCGCATGCCCACTATACGCCCTCGCTCAAAGTCTGTCAACTGCACATATGGTTCACGTCCACGCTGTCACGGCATGCTACCAGTGTTAAAGACTGCGATGGAGCTCCGTATGCCACGGCAAACTGGCTGACACTGACGGCGGCGGTGCACAAACGCTGCTCAGCTAGCGCCATTCGACGGCCAACACCGCGGTTCCTGGTGTGTCCGCTGTGCCGTGCGTGTGATCATTGCTTGTACAGCCCTCTCGCAGTGTCCGGAGCAAGTATGGTGGGTCTGACACACCGGTGTCAATGTGTTCTTTTTTCCATTTCCAGGAGTGTATTATAGTAGAACTGATATGTGATTACATTTTCACGCAATTTGGGTGCATAGATCCTGACAATCAGTATCCAGAACAACCACCTCTGGCCGTAGTAACGCCCATGATACGCCTGGGCATTGACTCAAACAGAGCTTGGATGGCATGTACAGGTACAGCTGCCCATGCAGCTTCAACACGATACCACAATTCATCAAGAGTAGTGACTGGCGTATTGTGACGAGCCAGTTGCTCGGCCACCATTGACCAGACGTTTTCAATTGGTGAGAGATCTGGAGAAAGTGTTGGACAGGGCAGCAGTCGAACATTTTCTGTATCCAGAAAGGCCCGTACAGGACCTGCAACATGCGGTCGTGCATTATCCTGCTCAAATGTAGGGTTTCGCAGGGATCGAATGAAGGGTAGAGCCACGGGTCGGAACACATCTGAAATGTAACGTCCACTGTTAAACGTGCCGTCAGTGCGAACAAGAGGTGACCGAGATGTGTAACCAATGGCACCCCATACTATCACGCCGGGTGATACACCAGTATGGTGATGACGAAAACACGTTTCCAATGTGCGTTCACCGCGATATCGCCAAACACGGATGCGACCATCACAATTCTGTAAACAGAACCTGGATTCATCCGAAAAATGTTTTGCCATTCGTGCACCCAGGTTCGTAGTCGAGTACACCATCGCAGGCGCTCCTGTCTGTGATGCAGCGTCAGAGTTAACCGCAGCCACAGTCTCCGAGCTGATAGTCCATGCTGCTGCAAACGTCGTCGAACTGTTCGTGCAGATGGTTGTTGTCTTGCAAATGTCCCGATCTGTTGACTTAGGGATCGAGACGTGGCTGCACGATCCGTTACAGCATGCGAATAAGCTGCCTGTCATCTCGACTGCTAGTGATGCGAAGCCGTTGTGATCCAGCACGGCGTTCCGTATTACACTCCTCAACCCACCGATTCCATATTGTGCTAACAGTTATTGGATCTCGGTCAACGCGAGCAGCAATGTCGCGATACGTCAAAGCGCAATCGCGATAGGCTACAATCCGACCTTTATCAAAGTGGGAAACGTGATGGTACGCATTTCTCCTTACACGAGGCATCACAACAACGTTTCACCAGGCAACGCCGGTCAACTGCTGTTTGTGTTAGAGAAATCGGTTAGAAACTTTCCTCACGTCAGCACGTTGTAGGTGTCGCCAGTGTCTCATCCGCGACTATTTATAAAACCACACAGAGCCTACGTACATTCCGTAGCCCAGCTTTGGGAGGAAACTACCCTCAGAGCTACGTATATGAACAGGGGCCTAAGAGACAAAGTATCCACGCTGCCTCAGTGAACTGCACCAAAATAAGGTACTGGTTCTACCAGCAAAACTACTTTCCCTCTCCCAAGCTTTAAACACCAACTGCGGTGTCTCAATTCATCACGCAATGGGTCGGTATTCTATCCTACCTAGACGTACACATATCAACTTAGTCGGTAAGAGGTCTACTCGGAAAATAACTACCTTCTTACGTCATACAATAGGAACCATTTACACAAACAAACACGCAGCGCCACGCCAACTTTTGACAATTAATTAATTATTCGTTGATGCTGTCGGTTCTCTACGACAGCGGCCGGTTGCGGCGCGTCGCTCAGGCAACATCTCTGGACCCAGCGATGGCGAGTTGTTGCATCGCTGAAGTCGTGCGCGCTCACCACCTGTTTTTTTTTTTCCACTGACGTTCTCGGATCACCTATAACATGTTATGTCGCCCTTAATACATCGTACAAGTATATTTATAGTAACCACCAGGTATTATTCGCCATTTATCGGGTGTCGGATGCTCATCAATTGTAAAGGCGAACGTAATCCGTCCGTTTTGGCACAAGACAATTTGATCGGATGAGACTTGTTTCACAATAATTTCAACTTCTGACCGAGTTTAGGTCCCAAAAGTGAAACATGGCGGGAGTTCGGCGATGGTTTGGACAGCCATAACGTGGTATCCCATGGGCCGCATGTTTACTTTGCAAAGTTGTACATTACTTCTGCATCTGCATCTACACTCCGCAGGCCACCTTGCGGTGTGTGGCGGAGGGCACTTGACGTTGTAAGTGGGCTGTTTAGGTTTTCTTATTGGTAACGCCACGTAGCGCTCTGTATGAAAATCACTGGCTGTGCTGTGTGCAGTCCGTGGCTAGTTTGCATTGTTGTCTGCCATTGTAGTGTTGGGTAACTGGATGTAAACAGCGCATAGCGTTGGGCAGTTGGAGGTGAGCCGCCAGCAGTGGTGGATGTGGGGAGAGAAATGGCGGAGTTTTGAAATTTGTAAGACTTGATGTCATGAACTGCTATATACATTATGACTTTTGAACACTATTGAGGTAAATACATTGTTTGTTCTCTATCAAAATCTTTCATTTGCTAACTATGCCTATCAGTAGTTAGTGCCTTCTGTAGTTTGAATCTTTTATTTAGCTGGCAGTAGTGGCGCTCGCTGTATTGCAGTAGTTCGAGTAACCAAGATTTTTGTGAGGTAAGTGATTTGTGAAACGTATAGGTTAATGTTAGTCAGCGCCATTCTTTTGTAGGGATTTTTGAAAGTCAGATTGCGTTGCGCTAAAAATATTGTGTGTCAGTTTAAGCACAGTCTTGTATAATTGTTCAAAGGGGACGTTTCAACGTACCACTGCCTCTTGCCCCTTTACTGTTCCGGTCGCGAATAGTTCGCGGGAAGAACGATTGCCGATAAGCATCCATGTGTGCTCGAATCTCTCTGATTTTATCTTCATGGCTTTTTCAAAAGATATACGCAGGAGGAAGCAAAATGTTGGTCGACTCTTCTAGCAACGTACACTCTCGGAAATTTGATAATAAACCGCATCTCGATACACAACATCTTAACCGTACTGTCAGCGATTATGTGATCACTTTGTCTGGTCATGTGCATCCCATGATACGACGGTTGTTGCTCAATGGTGCTGCTAAGTTCCATGACGACGAGACTACAGTTCACACAGGTCGCCCCGTTCAGGACTGGTTTTTTAGCACGAGAATCTCAATAATACAGGGTGTCCACAATGAGACTCCAACATTTTAATATCCTACATCTTTCTCATTTCAGATGGTGCACCTGTGAATCCTCAAGGGGCAGACAGAGCAACTCAACAAGTTTGGGGTGCGCAAATTTGATATGCCAAGTGGTCGTAGTGGAGCTGCAATCAATTGTTTTAGCAAAATGGAGGATATGAAGGCGCGTGCACAAGTGGTCTGGTGGTATGCAGAGACAAAACCGGCGACCCAGGCGCAAAGAAACTTTCGTCGATTTTACAACAAAGCGCCCCCGTCGTTCAAGACTATAAAGAAGTGGTGTGATCAGTTTTTGGCTACTGGGAGTGTTGCGAAAGGGCATGGTGGTGGTAAGCCTGGGATCAGCGAATATCGTGTGGAACAAGTGGGGCGGTGATTCGAACAAAGTCCTCAGAAGTCAGTGCGACAGGCAGCACGAGAACTTCGTATGAAACGTTCAACAGTGCACAAAATGCTTCATCAGTGATTACGTTTGTACGCATATAAAGTGTAGGTTGTGCAAGAAATGAAGCCTGATGATCGACCAAAGAAGAAGAATTTGCATGTGTCATGTTAGATCGCACTGCCGCGGACGAGACATTTTTATCACGCGTAATGTTTACAGACAAGGCAACCTTTCACGTGTCAGTGGCTGTCAATCGTCACAATTTGCGCATCTGGGGGTCCGAAAATCCACATGCACCTAGGGAACACATGCGGACAGTCCGAAAGTTAATGTGTGGTGTGGTTTGATGATAAATCGCATTGTTGGGCCGTTTTTCTTTCAGGAGCCGACTGTGGATGGAGCCATCTGCATGGACATGTTGGAACAATTTGCCGTGCCACAGATAACAGACCTGCAGCCAAATGTGATGTTTCAACAGGACGGTGTACCACCCCATTGGAGCCTTGATTTCAGAAAATTTTTAAATGACACATTCCCGCAACGATGGATTGGTCGTGGAGGTCCAATTCCTTGGCCGCCACATTCGCCCGACATGACCCACCTCGATTTTTTCTTGCGGGGTTATGTGAAAGACTGGGTATACGCCACACCAGTAAAGGACCTGCAAGACTTGAAACAGCGCATAAGAATTGTCATCAACTCTGTCACAGAACAGATGCTCCGCAACACATGGCACGAAATCGATTATAGACTTGATATTCTTCACGCTACCCGTAGCGCCCATGTTCCACCTGTGTATGAAAACTTGATAAGCTGCTGTATGATTTCCCTGTATTTGTTCGTCAATAAATTCTGTTTCCTCTCAGATTGTATGAGTTCAAATGTTGGAGTCTCGTTGTGGACACCCTGTATAAGGATCAGTCAAATGAAGACGAGACAGACTATACACAAATGTCACGGGACGGTGATATTCACATACACAAATGGCGGCAGTATAGCCTACGGAAGGTATCAAATGGCAGTGCGTTGCTGGAGCTGTCATTTGTAGCCACGTGATTCATGTGAATGACATCGGAATTTCACTGAGCGTTTTGCGTATGATGTTGTGGTATATCGAGAGGTGTAACAATGAAAAATCGTACTGCAGGTGGATCTGCAGCGAATTGACGCATGGTGCAAGGAATGTCAATTGAATCTCAATGTAGAGAAGTGTAATGCGCTACGAATACATAGAAAGAAAGATCCCTTATCATTTAGCTACAATATAGCAGGTCAGCAACTGGAAGCAGTTAATTCCATAAATTATCTGGGAGTACGCATTAGGAGTGATTTAAAATGGAATGATCATATAAAGTTGATCGTCGGTAAAGCAGATGGCAGACTGAGATTCATTGGAAGAATCCTAAGGAAATGCAATCCGAAAACAAAGGAAGTAGGTTACAGTTCGCTTGTTCGCCCACTGCTTGAATACTGCTCAGCAGTGTAGGATCCGTACCAGATAGGGTCGATAGAAGAGATAGAGAAGATCCAACGGAGAGCAGCGTTACAGGATCATTTAGTAATCGCGAAAGCGTTACGATGATAGATGAACTCCAGTGGAAGACTCTACAGGAGAGACGCTCAGTAGCTCAGTACGGGCTTTTGTTGAAGTTTCGAGAACATACTTTCACCGAGGAGTCAAGCAGTATATTGCTCCCTCCTACGTATATCTCGCGAAGAGACCATGAGGATAAAATCAGAGAGATTAGAGCCCACACAGAAGCATACCGACAATCCTTCTTTCCACGAACAATACGGGACTGGAATAGAAGGCAGAACCGATAGAGGTACTCAAGGTACCCTCCGCCACACACCGTCAGGTGGCTTGCGGAGTATGGAAGTAGATGCAGATGTAGATGTAGATGTTGATGTAGATGTGAAAAGGTTTCCGACGCGATTATGGCCACGCGACGGAAATTAAGAGACTGAACGCGGAATGGTAGTTGGAGCTAGACGCATAGGACATTCTATTGCTAAATCGTTAGGGAATTCAATATTACGTGATCCACAGTGTCTAGAGTGTGCCGAGAATAACTGATTTCAGGCATTCCTCACACTATTGACAGCACAGTACTAACATTCTACGCGGTGTCTGTTTGTTCATATCGTGTCTTCCTACCACTTTCGCGCAACTACGCTCTGACCGCGTTTTTTAGGGAATTGACTAGTTTGAACCTGGGATCTGTTGCTGGTAAGGAGACGCCAGACCACACATGACATGTAGAGTTCAGTGAGACTAGCGATGATACAATCAAATACTTAATGATTTCAGCGTCAGCTCCACTGCACTCCCTGTAGAAGAATCTTAATACTGACTAAATTTAGTGGAAGGGGTTCAAGGCTTTCCTATTTTTAGTTAGCTGGTAAAATAACGTCGAAGAAGCAGTTAAGTTTACCATTGGAATTTTTATTCTACTCACAAAACATTGTATATAAATTGCACTGTTGAGAAAAGGAAATATTTTAATACAGGATGATAAAAACCAACTGTGTTCAACAAAAATGTGAACAAATATTCCCTGAATGGGTTTCCAAGTTCTATAATGGATCGAAGGATGACCTATGCCATATCACATTTATAATCTAGGTTTCAGTTAAGTTTCATAAAGGAGAATACTATCAAAATGGTCTACAGAGACCCTCAATTACCTTTAATTACTTATTTAACTTGTCGTAAATTACAGTGGCTGATGTGGCTTCTCAATAATTATATAACAGAAAAAACATAGCGTTTCAGATTTTAACTTCAAGTAGCAAGTGTGAATACCACGAAGTTTAATTGACGATCGACACTAGTATTACGTAAAAAGGGGATGTAACAGGTGAGACTTCTGCAGTTCTGAGTGAAGCCTTATGCGCTCTTATGCGGCATCGCGTGTGTTCATTACCTTGTCGGTGGTTAGGCAGCGTCAGGGGTGGCTGGCGGCGCAGCTCCACACACCTCACCAACTCGGTAGCAACTGTCTCGAACTTATCCTTACTACTGTTTACCAAAGTTGGTTTAAGAAAAAGGTATCTGGCTGTGTTTTCAACTGACCAATCAGGGTCTCAATGTTAACCTTAAGCTCCGCCTACAAAAATTCTGTCTATCCAATGAGAAACGTTATACTTTTTGGGGTGGGGCAATGTTTTTAATGTTTGCTACGTAACACAGACGCGTATAGTCTCACGCTAAAACTTGCAGCTGGTGTGGCCCTTTTAGTGTTATCGTAAGATCTATACTGTTCTTCTGGAGGGCTCTATCTTTTAACATGGGCTGGGGGGTGGACCTCCCGGCGATTGGCCGGCAATGTGGGTGGTGTCCCTTATCGTAGGGCCTTCTAGCCTACACGGCTCTGCTCTCGGCTTCTGTTCTCGTTTCTCCCCTCGGAACTGCGTCTGTTTCAAGGTGGGAAGGTATGACATGCTTTTAGGCACCCTTGTGTTAGTCTGTGGTATTCCATTTGCTCAGTCGTTGATCGTATTACTTTGGTTAATTTAATGTCAGGATTTATTCGGAGCTATGTGACATACTGCCAGATTTGCTGTCATGTCAGGGTTTTCATGGAAAGTGTTGGATTTGCCTTCACATAACGACCGAGAGCAGCGTCGTTTGTGTAAAGTTGTCAGACGGGCCACTCTGTGTGAAATAACCGCAGAAGTCAGTGTGGAACGTACGACGATCGTATCCGTTAGTACAGTGCGGCGAAATTTGGCGTTAAATGGCTACGACAGCAGACGACTGTCCCGAGTGCCTTTGCTAACAGCACGACATCGCCTGTAGCACCTCTCCTGGGCTTCTGACTATATCGATTAATCCCTAGAAACTGGAAAACAGTGGCCTGGTCAGATTGCCAATTTCAGTTGGTAAGAGCTGATGGCAGACTTCGAGTGTGACAAGGCCCCACGAAGCCATGTACCCAACTTATGAACGCGACACTGTGCAAGTTCATGGTAGCTTCATAACGGCGTGGGCAGTGTTTTCAAGAATGGATTGGGTCCTCTGGATGTTGGGCTACTTGGAAGACCATTTGCTGCCATTGATGGACGTCATGTTCCTTAATAACGATGGAATTTTTATGGATGACAATGCACCATCTCTCCGGCCAATAATTGTCGAAGGCTTTTTCCAGGTCGACAAATCCTATGAATGTCTCTTGATTTTTCTTTAGTCTCGCTTCCATTATCAACCGCAATGGCAGAATTGCCTCTCTGGTGCCTTTACCTTTCCTAAAGCCAAACTGATCGTTATCTAACACATCCTCAATTTTCTTTT
The DNA here is from genome assembly GCF_023864345.2 of Schistocerca serialis cubense. Lineage (NCBI taxonomy): Eukaryota > Metazoa > Arthropoda > Insecta > Orthoptera > Acrididae > Schistocerca > Schistocerca serialis. Next base: position 225,437,207 of record NC_064647.1, on the reverse strand, counting down.
CCATTCTTCTGTATATTATTCTTGTAACTTTTTTGCATGAGCTGTTAAGCTGATTGTGCTATAATTCTCGCACTTGTATGGAAGCGAACCTTGGATTACAAACAGTTCAGACTAGGTGAGAGTCTAATTTTTTGAACTTTGGTGCTGCAGAAGAATATTAAGCATTAGGTAGGTAGATCGAATAACTAAAGACGAGGTGCTGAATCGAATTTGGAGAAAAGGGGAATTTATCGCACAGCTTGATCAAAAGAAGGTGTCAGTTGAGAGGACTCATTCTGAGACGTAAGGAATGGACAATTTGATAATGGAGTAAAGTGTGGTGGTGAGAATTGTCGAGGGAGGCCAAGGCTGCACTATACTAAACAGGTTCAAATGGTTATAGCTTGTAGTAGTTATGAAGAGATGAAGAGGATTGTACGGGGTAGTGTGGAGACCTGTGTATAATCAGTCCTTGGACTGAAGAGAACAACAGTAAGAAAAACAATTTGCAACCCAATATGAAACAACAACTTTCTGGGGTTTATCATTTCTGCCACTGGTTTTCATTTTGTTGCTGGCACAGTGCTGGACGTTAGAGCTCCAATAGCGTCTGTCTCCACGCAATCTGGAGCGCTCTGGATGCATGCTTTAAAGTGGTTCAGTACACAGATCGAACGTCTCTACGATGATGGTAGTGTTGGTGCTGGTGATGATTCTATTTGTCAGTAGAAATATGAGATCTGTTGACACATGACCAGCACGAAATGAGAAAATTTCGTTCTTGTCGAACACAACTGACTCCTCATAAGCACGAAGTAATGACTGCTGGGATCTCAAGTTGTTTTAGTATTTCCAGAAGGCTTCTGAAACCGTTCCCTACAAACGTCTTCTGTCAAACTGATTGCCTACGGAGTTCAGTCTCAACTGTGCGACCGAATTCATAATTTGCTGGCAAAAACGCCACAGTTCGTAGTAACTGACGGGAAGTCGTCTAAAGAAAAGTGATGTCTGGGCTTCCCCCGGGGAGCACCATAGGCCGTCCGCTGTCTATAATTTATATAAACGATTGAGGAAACAATCTGAGAAGATCTCTTAGATTTTTTTACAGATAATGCTCTCTTTTACCGTCTCGTGAAGTCCCCAGAAGATCAAAACAAATTACAAAATAATTTAGACAAATACACAAATCAAAAAAAGATTTGCGTCACCCCGGTTCCCAGAACTCCTGAAGACAGACGTTGGCTGTGGGTATTGTATCACAGTCCCTTTGACTGTTCAGAGATGTCATTAAACCCGCCCAAGCCGGCCGAAGTGGCTGTGCGGTTCTGAGCACTGCAGTCTGGAACCGCGAGACCGCTACGGTCGCAGGTTCGAATCCTGCCTCGGGCATGGATGTGTGTGATGTCCTTAGGTTAGTTAGGTTTAACTAGTTCTAAGTTCTAGGGGACTAATGACCTCAGAAGTTGAGTCCCATACTGCTCAGAGCCATTTGAACCATTTGAACCAAACCCGCCCAAACATGTAAACAACCATGCATGAGCAGTACCTATTAGGCAGAGGGGTCCGACAGCAGATCAGTTCCAGGAGGTACACGGCTCGTGTTGTCTGTAGTTCAACCATGCCTAGACGATCAATACCGCGGTTCGATCGCATCCGCATTGTTACTTTGTGCCAGGAAGGGCTCGCAAGAAGGGAAATGATCTCGCGTCTCGGAATGAACCAAAGCGATGTTGTTCGGACATGGAGGAGATACAGAGAGACACGAACTGTCGATGACATGCCTCGCTCAGGTTGCCCAATGGCTACTACTGCAGTGGATGACAGCTACCTACGGATTATGGCTAGGAGGAACCCTGACAGCAACGCCGCCATGTTGAATAATGATTTTCCTGCAACCAGAGAACGTCGTGTTACGACTCAAACTGTGCGCAGTAGGCTGCATGATGCGCAATTTCACTGATGACGCCCATGGCGAGGTCCATCTTTGCAACCATGACACCGTGCAGCGCGGTACAGATGGACAGATGGGACCAGCAACATGCGAATGGACCGCTCAGGTTTGGCATCAAGTTCTCTTCACCGATGAGTGTCACATATGCCTTCAGCCAGCCAATCTCCAGAGACATGTTTGGAGGCAACCAGGTCAGGCTGAACGCCTTAGACACACTGTCCAGCGAGTGCAGCAAGGTGGAGGTTCCCTGCTGTTTTGGTGTGGCATTATGTGGCGCCAACGTACGCCGCTGGTGGTCATGGAAGGCGCCGTAACGGCTGTACGATACGTGAATTCCATACTCCGACCGATAGTGCAACCATATCGGCAGCATATTGGCAAAGCATTCGTGTTAATGGACGACAATTCGCGCTCCCATCGTGCACATCTTGTGAATGACTTCCTTCAGAATAACGACGCCGCTCGAGTAGAGTGGTCAGCAAGTTCTCCAGACATGAACGCTGTCGAACTAGCCAGGGATAGATTGCGAAGAGCTGTTTATGGACGACGTGACCTACCAACTACTCTGAGGGATCTACATCGAATCGCCGTTGAGGAGTGGGACAATCTGGACCAACAGTGCCTCGATGTACTTGTGGATAGTATGCCACGACGAATACAGGCATGCATCAGTGGAAAGAGGACGTGGTACTGGGTATTAGAGGTACCGGTGTGTACAGCAATGTGGACCACCACCTCTGAATGTCTCGCTGTATGGTGGTACAACATGCAATGCGTGGTTTTCATGAGCAATAAAGAGGGCGGGAGTGATGTTTATGTTGATCTCTACTCCAATTTTATGTACACGTTCGGGAACTCTCGGAACCGAGGTGATGCTAAAGTGTTTTTGATGTGTGTATTTGATTTGTACGAAAAGTGGCAGTTGGCTGTAAAAAAGGGTGATGTCATCCACATGGGTACAGAAAGGAATGCGTTAAAATTCGGTTACGCCATCAGTCACACAAGTTTTAAGGCTGTCAATTTAACTGCACACTTAGGGATTACAATTACGAACAGCCTGAGTAGGAATCTTCACGCAGAAAATACTGTAGGGAAGGGGAACCAAATAATGCATCTTTGCGTCTTATTGATAGAACACTTACAAAATTGTACAAATCTGCTAATGGCACTACCTGCACTATGCTTGTCCGTGTTCTTAGGGAGTACTGCTGCGCCGTATGGGACCATTACGATTAATATTGAGGGATGACACCGAAAAAGTTCAAGGAAGGGCAGCTCGTTTCGTGTTATCACGAAATAGTGGAGAAAGTGGCAGGGACATAATACTGGAGCTACGGTGGCAGTTGTTAACACAAAGGGTTTGTTCATTACAGCGAAATGTTTTCATAAAATTTTAATGTCCAACTTTGTCCCCCGATGGAAAAATGCACTCTAAGACAAAAAAGGACGCACCACGAAGGACATTGGTAGATGTGACGTACATACAAGGGTGAGTCAAATGAAAACAAATTTGTAATAACAAATCGAAATTTCGCGGCGTTATCGTGTAAGATGGTAAGCGTGCTACAAACAGCGTGCAGAATGGCCTTAGGTGGCAGCATAGTGCAGATGCACACATACTGTCGCAGTATCAGTATAAAGATAGCCGCCCCACTTGGGTCTTGCACCAGGAAAGAACAGCGTTCTGTTATTCGGTTTTTGCGTAGTGAAGGTGTGAAACCTATTGAAATTCATCGACAAATGGAGGTTCAGTACGGAGATGCATGTTTGTCTCAGCAACAAGTCTACGAAGGAAATAGGACGTTCGCAAATGGTGTGACTTCAGTGGAAGATGCTCCTCGTCCAGGTCAGACACAACAAGTTATGACTCCACAGAACATTGCAGCAGTTGAAGCCATAGTGAAGGAAAACAGCAGTGTGACACTGAATGACATTGCAGCATGTTTACAGATCACTCATGCGTCAGCACACCACATTGTGTATGATGTGCTCCAGTTTCACAAAGTGTCTGCAAGATGTGTGCCACGGCAGTTGACTCCTGAAATGAGACAGCGACGTGTTGGTGCTTGTGAAGAACTTCTTCGGCGCTCTGAACGAGAAAATGATGGCTTCCTTGCAATAATCGTTACTGTGAACGAAACCTGGGTTCACTTCCACCAACCGGAAATGAAGAGAGCGAGCAAGGAATGGTGCCATTCCTCATCACCAAAACCAAAGAAGTTTCGAACAGAACGATCAGCAGTGAAGGTTATGCTGACTCTCTTTTGGGACGAAAAAGGCGTCATTTCGGAGCATTACATGTCTAGAGAGACCACTGACGCCAGTGCATCATACACAGATCTCCCAAAGAATCATCTGCGGCCTGCAATCAAATCAAAGCGACGTGGATTGCTGTCAGCAGGTGTCCTTTTGCAGCATGACAATGCAAGTCCACAAATTGCCCGTACAACAGTTGCAACAATCAGAGACTTGCATTTTGGGTGTCTTCCTCATCCACCATACTCACCAGACCTTGCCCCAAGTGATTTCCGTATGTTTGGACCACTCAGAGACCCAATGGGAGGAAAGAAGTTCCGCTCTGATGAAGAGGTACGCCACGCGGTGCATGAGTGGTTGCGCGGACTACCAAAAGAATTTTTTTCTAAAGGGATTTATGCACTTTGTAAGCGCTGGAGGACTTGCATTGAGCATGGGGGAGATTATTTTGAAAAGTGATACAGCTTTGTACCACTTCTGCACAATAAATAATATTTAAAAAATATTTAAGGTTTTCATTTGACTCATCCTCGTATAAAGACAAAGATATGATTACAATAAAATTGGATGATTTTTTTCAAAATAAGAAGCTCCATATACTGAGCAAGTTGGTCCACCTCTGGCCCTTATGCAAGCACTTATTCGGCTGGACATCGATTGCCAGAGTTGGTGGATGTCCTCCTGAGAGATGTCGTGCCGAATTTTGTCCAATTGACGCGCTGAACCGTCAAAATCCCGAGCTGGTTGGAGGGCCCTACCCTTAATGTTTCAAACATTCTGGATTGGAGAAAGATCCGATGACCCTGCTGGCGAAGGTAAGGTTTGGCAAGCACGAATAGAAGATGTAGAAACGCTCGTTGTTTGCGGGCGGCTAACATACTGCTGAAATTTAACCACTGGATGCCTCACCATGAAGGGCAACAATACGGGGCGTGGAATATCGTCGACGTAGCGCTTGTAAGGGTGTTGTGGATGACAACCAAAGGGGTCCTGCTACTGAGTGAAATGATACAGCAGACCATGACCCCTGGTTGCCGGGCTGTATGGCGTGTGACACTCAGTTTGGTATCCCACCGCAGTCCAGGACATCTCCAGACACATCTTCGGTGGTCATTGGGGCTCATTTCGAAGCGGGACTCATCACTGAAGATAATTCTACTCCAGTCAATGAGATTTCAGGCCCCGATGGCTGCTGAAGACGTATCTGGATACTCCTCAGGCTGTGTTGGGATACCAGCCTGACCTGCCTGCCATACAGCCAGACAACCAGAACTGATGGTTTGGGGTGTCATATTTCATAGCTGGATCCCTTCGGTTGTCATCTGCAGCATCCTTTCTGTATAGTGGTACATGGACAATTGGTTGTAGATGGTAAGCCATCATGGATGAGCTGGTGTGTTTCTGGCGCCAGTTTCCATCGATCTTTGAGTCGACCACGATGCTTATTTGTATTCTACGCATCTTTAGCTGCTCGAATTTAACGGCAGCGCGTGCGCTCTGCTGGGGAGGTGTGTCGGGATCGGCGGTAAGCGAGAGTCACGTGGGACTGTGTACGTAGGCAGGACGGCGAGAGGACAACGAAGGAGCGGGGCCAGCGGCTACAGCGTGTTGAGTCATGAGGGCAGATCCACCGCCCATGGTGATTTGGTTTTCCTGGAGATCGGAAGGACGAGCTGCTTCAAGTCTGTTATAAGCTACGCCGGCCGATTGAATTGGAGTCGCCGAGTTGCATCGGTGGGTTGCTTGCGGTTTAATTGAATATGCCAGTGTACTAAAAATCCTTTGCAAACGTTTTAGTTGTTTATCACTTACCTCTACATCTACATATACATCCATACTCCGCAAGCCACCTCACGGTGTGTGGTGGAGGGTACCTTGAGTACCTCTATCGGTTCTCCCTTCTAATCCAGTCTCGTATTATTCGTGGAAAGAAGGACTGTCGGTATGCCTCTGTGTGGGCTCTGATCTCTCTGACTTTATCCTCATGGTCTCCGCGAGATGTACGTAGGACGGAGCAATATACTGCTTGACTTCTCGGTGAAGGTATGTTCTCGAAACTTCAACAAAAGCCCGCACCGAGCTACTGAGTCTCTCTTGCAGAGTCTTCCACTGGAGTTTATCTATCATCTCCGTAACGCTTTCGCGATTACTGTAGCGAAGCGCGCTGCTCTCAGTTGGATCTTCTCTATCTCTTCTATCAACCCTATCTGGTACGGATCCCACACCGGTGAGCAGTATTCAAGCAGTGGGCGAACAAGTGTACCGTAATCTAGTTCCCTTGTTTTCGGACTGCATTTCCTTAGGAGTCTTCCAATGAATCTCAGTCTGGCATGTGCTTTACCGACGATCAACTTTATATGATCATTCCATTTTAAACCACTCCTAATGCGTACTCCCAGATAATTTATGGAATTAACTGCTTCCAGTTGCTGACCTGCTATATTGTAGCTAAATGATAAAGGATCTTTCTTTCTATGTATTCGCAGCACATTACACTTGTCTACATTGAGATTCAATTGCCATTCCCTGCATCATGCATCAATTCGCTGCAGATCCTCCTGCATTTCAGTACAATTTTCTATTGTTACAACCTCTCGATATACCACAGCATCATCCGTAAAAAGTGAACATCTGATGTCATCTACAAGGTCATTTATGTATATTGTGAATAGCAACGGTCCTACGGCACACCTGAAATCACTCTTGCTTCGGAAGACTTCTGTCCATTGAGGATGACATGCTGCGTTCTGTTATCTAGGAATTCTTCAATCCATTCACACAATTGGTCTGATAGTCCAAATGCTCTTACTTTGTCCAAATGCTCTTACTTTGTTCATTAAACGACTCTGGGGAACTGTATCAAACGCCTTGCGGAGTCAAGAAACACGGCATCTACCTGGGAACCCGTGTCTATGGCCCTCTGAGTCTCGTGGACGAATAGCGCGAGCTGGGTTTCACACGATCGTCTTTTTCGAAACCCATGCTGATTCCTACAGAGTAGATGTCGTGACTAATTATCTTGACGGCAGTTGAGGAAGTGTGGCTACGCCCAACCAACCGACATGAAGCGTGGTTAAAGACGAGGCTAGAAGTAATGAGTAAGTCCGGCTCTGGCGTTTCAAGACACACCGAGATACGTCCTCTATTCTATCTTGTAGTTCAGTTGGTAGTTTGTCGTGTAAATGTGCGCCGAGATAATTCATGTCATCTTAACGTTAGGGCATGATTTTTAGCGAACATATTAATCAAAGTTTAAGGGCTGGCACTGGCCAAGTAACTCACGGAGGCTAATTTGTTTCTATTCAGTTGTATTGGTCACCTGTTCTCTAGATAAGATTGTGTAGTTTATGTCTCAGAATACTGTCTGCCGTTGATGTGTGTTGTGTCACAGATAATTGGCAGCGGTCGACGCGATCATACTGGGAGCAGAACACCACGGGGGCTGAGAGATATTTAGGGCCCTATCCTCTTCTTTACATCTTGGGTTATGTTGTCACGGTTGCGTGATTCCATCTTTCTGGTGGACAATTATAGCATCTGAAGTTCAATTGCAGTGCAAAGTTGAGTACATTTCTATGTCATTTCGTGTCTCGTGGATCTCCCGTATTGATCTGAATCATCGGTCTGCTAGCGTCTATCGCTAATGCACACCCAATATTGAAGCAACGTCATTTTAGAGGTATTGCCATATGGTCATGTTCTACTTGTAATCATTCTAAGAATATTGTTGATTAATCAACTGAGTAAATAAATTTAATGTCTGGTTTGGTCAAAATTAAAGCACCTCCTTAATTGTTTGAGTAATTTGTATATAGTTTTTGTGGTGTCACCGCCAAACACCACACTTGCTAGGTGGTAGCCTTTAAATCGGCCGCGGTCCGCTAGTATACTTCGGACCCGCGTGTCGCCACCATCAGTGATTGCAGACCGAGCGCCGCCACACGGCAGGTCTAGAGAGACTTCCTAGCACTCGCCCCAGTTGTACAGCCGACTTTGCTAGCGATGGTTCACTGACAAAATACGCTCTCATTTGCCGAGACGATAGTTAGCATAGCCTTCAGCTACGTCATTTGCTACGACCTAGCAAGGCGCCATTACCAGTTACTATTGATATTATGAATAATGTACCGTCAAAAGCGACGTTCACCATTTTTGGATTAAAGTTAAGTATTCCACCAGCTACGTCCGTTTTTCTAAATTCTAATTTCCTTGACCTGTTCCAGACCTCACGCCAGCCTGCGTGAGCTAAAACGCGTGCCTTTCGGCTCCCTCTTGTAACCCGGTGTTGGCTCTCCTGCCAACCCACAACAGTTTTGTTTAGGAAAGCTGGCTAGCTAAAACTTAAAAGATCTGTGTTCTTACCCTTAATCTGTTCCTCAGCTGATGGGAAGTAATGGGAGTTCTGATGGGAATTGTATGGACATTTGTACTAATTAAGTAAAGCTTTAACTGATTATATTTATCTAGTCATATTCAAAGTTCGAGTTTTATGGGTCTTGTTTCGCTTAAGGAAATTTATTTGTTGTTTGTCCAAGTGATCTGACCTTGTAAGGCAGTCTCCTGTATTACTGTGATTTTATAATTGTAACAAAATATGTAGCAACTACAACGGATTACTATTGTGATTTTGGTCTGTCACTACCATTAAACATTTCAGCAACAAATAGTCCGCCTTCCCACGGCGAGAGTTTCTCTTATTTGTCTTCAAGCTTGCGAAACCACACGTTGGCCAGTAAGGTCACCAGATCTCATCCTAACTGAGAATGTTTGGCGCATAACGAGCAGTGTTCTCCGACTAGCTCGGGAATCTGTCGATCTAATGAGCCAGTTGGACAGAGTTTGGTACGATATTCCTCGCCAGGACTCCCAACGACTCTATCGATCAATGCTAAGTCGAATAACTGCTTACACAAGGGCCAGAGGTTGATCAACGTGTTACTGTCTTGCTTAATTTTCGAAACTCTTTCTCTTGAATAAATAATCCTTTTTTAAAATTGTAGACATTTGTTTGTCTGTACACAAACATTACGCCTTCCGATTTCCGTCCCATTCGGATAATTCCTTCGCGGTACTTTTTTTTTCTTAGAGTGTATTTTGGTAACTCCCACCCCAAGGTAGTGTTATAGGCCCTTTGCTGTTCCTTATCTTAATAAACGATTTTGGAGACAATCTGAGCAGCCGTCTTCGGTTGTTTGCAGATGACGCAGCCGTTTATCAACTAATAAAGTCATCAGAAGACCAAAACAAACTGCAAAACGATTCAGAAAAGATACCTGAATGGTGCGAAAGGAGCAGTTGACCCTAAATAACGAAAAGTATGAGGTCATCCACATGAGTGTTAAAATGAATTAGTTTAATTTCGGTTACACGATAAATCGGTCTAATCTAAAAGCCGTAAATTCAACTAAAGACCTAGGAATTTCAATTACGAACAACTTAAATTGGAAGGAACACATAGAAAATGTGTTTTTCGTTGCGACGGAATCTTCTCACGAAATTCCAATCACCAACATTCTGCTCCGAATGCGAAAATATTTTGTTGACATCGATATACATAGGGAGGAACGATCACCACGATAAAATAAGGGAAATCAGAGCTCGTACGGAAAGATATAGGTGTTAATTCTTTCCAGGTGCTATACGAGATTGGAATAATCAGAACTGTGTAGGTGGTTAGATGAACCCTCTACCAGGCACATAAAATGTGTTTTGCAGAGTATCCATGTAGATGTAGATGTGAAAGACTGTAGGGAACTTCACATTGACCCAGAATCATGAAATTTGCCAAGAAGGAAGGTTTCACAATACAATTAAAGAAAAAAATTCGAAAATTGTTACTTAGTAATCACATCAGACGAAAAAAATGTGGAATTTGTAATAGAGTTATCCGTTTGTTATGACTCCTTTTCTCGGTATTTACAGTAGCAAATTCGAAATTAAACCAAAAATTTAAACTTAAAATTAAAACATTCTCGAAATTCTTGGAATTCCCGCGAACAATACCTTGCCAATATCGATAACAGGCAAAAATCGTGGAGTCTCCATTCGAGGGATGGCTGAACTGTCTATATGCAGTATTAAGTTTGTATGGAAACCTCAGAGTGCGAATGATAGTCGCACTTGGCCAATTAATTTCTGTTTTAGAGCTCTAAAGTTCAATTGTTCTTACTATGTTCATGCAAAACTAGTCGGACGACCTATTGCGACAGGTGTCAAACGCAACTGCCAGCTAGGAAAAAAATTCTGACAGAGACGTTGACATTCTGCGTCGACATAAGATGGGCGTTGTAATTTAATCTATGACTTCCCTAAGTTTAATTCCATGGAACGGTACAGTGTTTATCCCAATTACTGGGACGTATAAAATAGATTTTGATATTACGTTGGTTAATTTAGCATTGAGGTCGTTGCGACGGAATCTTCCCACGTAATTCGAACCACCAACTTTCTCCTCCGAATGCGAAAATATTTTGTTGACACCGACTTACATAGGGAGGAACGATCACCAAGATAAAATAAGGGAAACCAGAGCTCGTACGGAAAGATACAGGTGTTCATTCTTTCCGCGCGGTATACGAGATTGGAATAATAGAGAACTGTGAAGGTGGTTCGATGAACCCTCTGCCAGGCACTTAAATGTGATTTGCAAAGTTGCCAAGTAGATGTATATGTACATAGGACGAAATGACCAGTCTAGTATGACATGAGCAATCAGAGTCCGGACAGAAAGATTCGGGTTTTAAGTCTTCCCCACGTGCTACTCAGGAGTGGTATGGTCGCGTAATAGTCTGGAAGCGGTTAAGTGAAACCTCTGTCAAACGGGCGTGGACTGCAGAGCAGTCGTGCAGAAGTAGATGCGGAGTGCGACGCCTACTCACCAGACTTGGGGAACGTCACCAGCCACACGTCGTCCGGCCTCACTGCTAAGTCCAGGATCCTCTGAACGTCCCCGGTGACCTTGGAGAGCAGGACGCAGCCAGAGGGTTGGAGGCGCACATGGTCGTCGCGGTAGGGGCCCCGCAGGCTCTCGACGTACCTCCGCGCAGCTGGGGAGGTCAGCACCTCAGCTGTGGCCGACATCCTGGTGCCCACTGCTGAGCAAAAGAGGCGGCCCGTCATCCATGGATACTGTCCGGTCCAGAAAGTCCTCACAAAAAGTGTCACAGAATTACACACCAAATGCACTCTCTGACAAAAAAGCGAAGCACCTAGAAGACATGGTCCGTTGTCAGTGTATCTTCATACACATTCAATCAGCAGGTATGTAAATCAATTATTCAAAAACAGTCTTCATCGCATTTAGTATTATTATACCGCCAACCGGTTTCAACCCAACGTAGGGCTCATCTTCTGGGCGTTTACACCATTGGTCGACTGCTGGTGGTGTCACTACATAATGGCAGGAAACTATGTATTATTATACCGCCAACCGGTTTCAACCCAATGTAGGGCTCATCTTCTGGGCGTTTACACCATTGTTCGACTGCTGGTGGTGTCACTCCTGTCTACATAATGGCAGGAAACTATGTATTATTATACCGACAACCGGTTTCAACCCAACGTAGGGCTCATCTTCTGGGCGTTTACACCATTGTTCGACTGCTGGTGGTGTCACTCCTGTCTACATAATGGCAGGAAACCATGTATTATTATACCGCCAACCGGTTTCAACCCAGCATAGGGGTCATCTTCTGGGCGTTTACACCATTGTTCGACTGCTGGTGGTGTCACTCCTGTCTACATAATGGCAGGAAACTATGTATTATTATACCGCCAACCGGTTTCAACCCAATATAGGGCTCATCTTCTGGGCGTTTACACCATTAGTGTCTACGTAACGGCAGGAAACTATGTATTATTATACAGCCAACCGGTTTCAACCCAACGTAGGGGTCATCTTCTGGGCGTTTACACCATTGTTCGACTGCTGGTGGTGTCACTCCTGTCTACATAACGGCAGGAAACTATGTATTATTATACCGTCAACCGGTTTCAATCCAACGTAGGGCTCATCTTCTGGGCGTTTACACCATTGGTCGACTGCTGGTGGTGTCAAAAAAATGGCTCTGACCACTATGGGACTCAACTGCTGAGGTCATTAGTTCCCTAGAACTTAGAACTAGTTAAACCTAACTAACCTAAGGACATCACAAACATCCATGCCCGAGGCAGGATTCGAACCTGCGACCGTAGCGGTCTTGCGGTTCCAGACTGCAGCGCCTTTAAGCACACGGTCACTTCGGCTGGCGCTGGTGGTGTCACTCCTGTCTATGTAACGGCAGGAAACTATGTATTATTATACCGCCATCCGGTTTCAACCCAACGTAGGGGTCATCTTCTGGGCGTTTACACCATTGTCCGACTGCTGGTGGTGTCACTCCTGTCTATGTAACGGCAGGAAACTATGTATTATTATACCGCCAACCGGTTTCAACCCAACATAGGGCTCATCTTCTGGTCGTTTACACCATTGTTCGACTGCTGGTGGTGTCACTCCTGTCTACATAACGGCAGGAAACTATGTATTATTATACCGCCAACCGGTTTCAACCCAACGTAGGGCTCATCTTCTGGGCGTTTACACCATTGTTCGACTGCTGGTGGTGTCACTCCTGTCTACATAACGGCAGGAAACTATGTATTATTATACTGCCAACCGGTTTCAACCCAACGTAGGGCTCATCTTCTGGGCGTGTACACCATTGGTCCACTGCTGGTGGTGTCACTCCTGTCTACATAACGGCAGGGAACTATGTAGACAGGAGTGACACCACCAGCAGTCGAACAATGGTGTAAACGCCAAGAAGATGACCTCTATGTCGGGCTGAAACCGGTTGGCGTTATAATAATAATAAATGCGATTAAGACTGGTTTTGAATAATTGGGGAGCAAGGAAGGTGCCTCCACGTGTGCATTTTACTTACATGCTACAAAGAAGAAAATAAAATCCCGGCGCTCTCCGGAAACGTTGCCCAATCCGACAACAGCCAAACCTTCCACCACCAGAAACCAATGCAATCAAAAGCCAAAAACAAAAACAGGTCCTCTTCAGGGCCAACCCTGACGATCGTCAGAGTGAACGTCGAGGGAATCACCAAGAATAAAGAGGATGTAATATCACAACTATGCCAATCAGAAAAGTGGGACGTACTGTGCCTGCAGGAAACACATAGAGATGAAACAGCAAACAGACCCAATATCAAAGGAATGCACTTGGCAGTAGAAGCACCTAACAGTAGGTATGGGAGCGCAATCTTTTACCAGACCCGAGATGCTCCTCTCTTCCACAAGTAAGACAACCACCAACAACATTGAAGTGTTAGCCATAGAGAGTGGATCATTTACAATATGCTCCGTATATAAACCCCCCAGCCAGAACTTACACATTTCAACGCCAGAAAGCTTCAACAACCAAAGGACACACTTCGTTGTGGGCGGCTTTAACAGCCACAGCACCACCTGGGGCTACGACGAGACAGACGCCAATGGTCAGCTGCTAGAACAATGGGCTGAGACAAATAACCTCTCACTTCTCCAAGACCCCAAGCTCCCCTGCTCCTTCAACAGCAAAATTTGGAAGCAAGGTTACAATCCCGAATTTGCTTCATCAGCCAGAGCATCTACGACACCTGCTGCAAAAGAGTATATGATGCAATCCCAAAGACACAACATCGACCTATTGGAACCCAAGTCTACTCAAGAATCAAATCAACCAAAATACCTTTCCGTAGGAGATTCAACTTTAAAAAGGCTATTTGGTCAGAATATTCCCAATCGCTGGATGAGAAATTAGCCAGTCTGACCCCAACACCAAATAATTATCTTATCTTTGTTGAGACTTTGCGAAAGGTATCTAGACGCTATCCTCCTAGGGGCTGCAGACAACACTATATCCCAGGGCTCTCAAATGCCTCAAAGGACATCCTGGAGAAGTATCAAGTATTGTTCGCGGAAGACCCATTCAGCGACGAAAGCATCATCTGCGGCACAGCTTTAATGTCAGCCCTCAGCGAGGCACGCGAGAAGAAGTGGATAGCAACCCTAGAAAGAATGGATATGTCCCACAGTAGCAAAATAGCCTGGAACCTGATTAAGAAACTGGATGGTGACCCAAGACTAAGCAAGGCCCCGGCCAACGTAACTCCAAACCAGGTGGCCAACCAACTCCTTCTAAACGGCAAGTTCAACTCCAAACGTCAGAAAATTAAAATCACACGCCTACTGCCAACGGAAAACACCAACTTCCAGAAACCATTTACCATGAGAGAGTTGAACAATGGCATAAATACCATGAAGAATGGGAAAGCCGCTGGGTTCTACATCTATACTCCGCGAGCCACCTTACGGTGTGTGGCGGAGGGTACTTATTGTACCACTATCTGATCCCCCCTTCCCTGTTCCATTCACGAATTGTGCGTGGAAAGAACGACTGCTTGTAAGTCTCCGTATTTGCTCTAATTTCTCGGATCTTTTCGTTGTGATCATTACGCGAGATATATGTGGGCGGTAGTAATATGTTGCCCATCTCTTCCCGGAATGTGCTCTCTCGTAATTTCGATAATAAACCTCTCCGTATTGCGTAACGCCTTTCTTGAAGTGTCCGCCACTGGAGCTTGTTCAGCATCTCCGTAACGCTCTCGCGCTGACTAAATGTCCCCATGACGAATCGCGCTGCTTTTCGCTGGATCATGTCTATCTCTTCTATTAATCCAACCTGGTAAGGGTCCCATACTGATGAGCAATACTCAAGAATCGGACGAACAAGCGTTTTGTAAGCTACTTCTTTCGTCGATGAGTCACATTTTCTTAGAATTCTTCCTATGAATCTCAACCTGGTGCCTGCTTTTCCCACTATTTGTTTTATGTGATCATTCCACTTCAGATCGCTCCGGATAGTAACTCCTAAGTATTTTACGGTCGTTACCGCTTCCAATGATTTACCACCTATGGCATAATCGTACTGGAATGGATTTCTGCCCCTATGTATGCGCATTATATTACATTTATCTACGTTTAGGGAAAGCTGCCAGCTGTCGCACCATGCATTAATCCTCTGCAGGTCCTCCTGGAGTACGTACGAGTCTTCTGATGTTGCTACTTTCTTGTAGACAACCGTGTCATCTGCAAATAGCCTCACGGAGCTACCGATGTTGTCAACTAAGTCATTTATGTATATTGTAAACAATAAAGGTCCTATCACGCTTCCCTGCGGTACTCCCGAAATTACCTCTACATCTGCAGATTTTGAACCGTTAAGAATGACATGTTGTGTTCTTTCTTCTAGGAAATCCTGAATCCAATCACAAACCTGGTCCGATATTCCGTAAGCTCGTATTTTTTTCACTAAACGTAAGTGCGGAACCGTATCAAATGCCTTCCTGAAGTCCAGGAATACGGCATCAATCTGCTCGCCAGTGTCTACGGCACTGTGAATTTCTTGGGCAAATAGGGCGAGCTGAGTTTCACATGATCTCTGTTTGCGGAATCCATGTTGGTTATGATGAAGGAGATTTGTATTATCTAAGAACGTCATAATACGAGAACACAAAACATGTTCCATTATTCTACAACAGATTGACGTAAGCGAAATAGGCCTATAATTATTCGCATCTGATTTATGACACTTCTTGAAAATGGGAACGACCTGCGCTTTCTTCCAGTCGCTAGGTACTTTACGTTCTTCCAGCGATCTACGATAAATTGCTGATAGAAAGGGGGCAAGTTCTTTAGCATAATCACTGTAGAATCTTAAGGGTATCTCGTCTGGTCCGGATGCTTTTCCGCTACTAAGTGATAGCAGTTGTTTTTCAATTCCGATATCGTTTGATGATATTTGCGTGGAACAGATTAAAAACTTAGGCCTTGGCGCCGGGGACTGGATACTTGGACTTTTTAACGTGTGCCGTGAAACCTTTCAAATCCCGAAACTGTGGAGGAAGTCAAAAGTGGTGGCTCTCCTTAAACCCGGAAAGGACCCAGAGTCTCCGAAGAGCTATCGACCCGTAACCCTTCTCTGCCACCTGTTTAAGCTCTATGAAAGATTGATCCTCAACAGAATAGAGAAGATCGTTGACTCGAAGCTAATTCCACACCAAGCAGGCGGAAAGTCCTGTACCAGTCAAATTCTGGCATTGACGGAGCATATCGAGGATGGGTTTGAGAATAAACTAATCACCGGGCTGGCAATAGTCGACCTAAGTTCCGCCTACGATACAGTAGATCACCGGACACTACTGCATAAAACCTACGAGACCCTGAAAGACTATCACCTAGTCAAGATAATCGAATCCCTTCTCCAAAATAGATAGTTCTTCGTAATGCTTGAGGGGAAAAAGAGTCGATGGCGGAATCAGAAAAATGGGCTGGCCCAAGGGAGCCTGCTGGCGCCAATCCTATTCAACATATATATAAATGACCAACCAACTCCAGACAAAACCAAAACTTTTGTATATGCAGACGACCTGGCAATAACAGTTCAAGGCAATAGGTTTGAAGCCATCGAGGAGAAACTAGAAACCGCCATTTCTACAATGTCAACCTACTACAAAAGGAATTCTCTAAAACCCAGTCCCTCCAAAACTCAAGTGAGTGCATTCCATCTGAACTCGAGGCAGTCAAAGTACAGGCTCAATGTTACCTGGGATGGGACATTACTAGAACACACAGATACTCCCACCTACCTTGGTGTCGTGCTGGACAGAACATTGACATACAAATATCATTGCGAAAAAACACGCAAAAAAGTAGAAGCACGAAATTCCCTAATAAGAAACCTGTCCAATTGCAAATGGGATGCCAAACCTACCGTGGTCAGAACTTCAGCCCAAGCTTTGTGCTTCTCAACTGCCGAATATGCCTGCCCGGTATGGTGCAGATCCGCCCACGCAAAAAAGGTAGATATTAGCTTGAATGAAACATGCAGGATAGTGACAGGCTGCATGAAACCAACCCCCATAGAAAATCTTCACAGGGCCGCAGGTTTCACGTAGGAAAGCCCACGAACATACCGAGAAGCTAAAACAAACCTTTGATGCTCGTCACTCAATATTTGGCCTAGAGTGTGGCCCCAGCAGACTCAAATCCGGACGCCGTTTCCTAAGTTGCGCCTTAGATGAGCCCCTCATCTACTGTTCACTAAGAGAGGACCCACCAAGCGGCGTTTCTGGTGATTGGAAAACCTGGAGAATGCTTAACCGCATCAGAACTGGGGTGGCTCCTGTGAAATCTAATCTGATCAAATGGGGTTTGTTGGACGAAAATGACGACAAATGCGACTGCGGCACTCGACAGGACATGGAACATCTCCTATAATGCCCTGCCTGCCCCCACAGATGCACCCTCGACGATCTATGGCTGGCTAAAGAAGAAGCATTGGACTGGGTAAACAAATTGTAGTTTCCAGACACGAAAAAGTAAAGTAAGTTTGAATAATTGATTAATCATACTAATCGCTGCTTGATCTCCACAACCATGTTGTCCAAAAAGGTATGTAAACGATTAAGAAATAAGCAAAGATCGTCAGAACAGGCCATGAAGGCCAAATGGTAGAGACGGGCAGCATGTCATCCTGAGCCCTCAGGCGTCACCAGGTGAAGGTACGGAGGGGCCCATGGTCAGCACACCACTCTCCTGGCTGTTGTCAGTTTTCATGGCTCGTGCTGCTGGTTCTCTGTCACGTACCTCCTCAATTGGCCTCACGAGGGTTGAGTGCACCCCACTTGAGAACAGCACTCGGTAGATCCACACAGTGGCCAATCCAAGTGATAGTCAAGCCTGACAGTGCTTATCTTTGGTGATCTGACGGTTCTGGTGCTGCCACTGAGACAAGGCTGTTGGTATATAATTGATTAGCGTTGCAATTTCCTGTGACAAGGTCGATCGTCAACCAGAGTGCCTTAGTTTTGTTCATGTTTAGTGTTGTTACTAGGCCTGGTAGTGTATATAAAAGCCATGAACGATGTCACTGCAACGAACATGGATATACTATGTTTAGTGTTGTTACTAGGCCTGGTAGTGTATATAAAAGCCATGAACAATGTCACTGCAAAGAACATGGATATGCTGCATACTCGCGTGAGAAAGCGTTGCAACACCTCACGAAGTTTTAAGGTGCCTCACGTTGGTCTCCATTTGGCCAGCTGGTCGAATCGTGGAATATCCAGATTTGAGAGGCATTTGGATGCGAAAGTAGCCTACGTTGGACTTATGGCAAAATGAGGCATACTCATAATCTGGGTTCCAGTCGACCATATCTGACTATCGCATGGAGGATGGCCATATGGTGCAAGACAGATAACGTAACCCCATCACATTTGTACATGCCATAAGATAGCAAATGATGGACTCGGTGAACATCCTCTACCACACTATTTGTCGGAGGCTAGTAGCAGTTGGACTAGGGAATTACTGTCCCATGGGTAGGCTGCCAGTAACACCACCACACAAACGGCTGCATTTGGAGTGGTACTGTGGCTGGAAACCATGGACTGCTGATGAATGGTGTCACACTGCGTTCAGTGGTGAACCACAGTTCTGCAGTACAGTACGACAATCTTCGTCGGCCCCATTCTTCCCGTGTTTTGGAGAGCTGTGATGGTGCAAATGGTTCAAATGGTTCTGAGCACTATGGGACTCAGCATCGGAGGTCATCAGTCCCCTAGAACTTAGAACTACTTAAACCAAACTAAGGACATCACACACATCCATGCCCGAGGCAGGATTCGAACCTGCTACCATAGCAGCAGCGCGGTTCCGGACTGAAGCGCCTAGAACCGCTCGGCCACAACGGCCTGCAGTATATATGGCATCTGTCCATCCTCGAAGGATGATATCGTAGCGTAGTTAGTTCAGACTCTGCAACATCTGCTATGGTTGCAAAGTCCCACTCGAGAGTGGCAGTCTCTACTGCAGTTTGGGCACTTGAAATGTGGAGGACTTCCACCAGACGCCGCTCTCTCCTGCCGTCTTGCCCTCTCCCTGATGTCTTCCTGCATACGTTCGTTCTCTGCTTGCTCAACCCCATTGCGCACAGTTTGCCGCCATTTGATACAGTCACCAGCTGTATTTTCCCAATGATTTGGATCGATGCTGGCCTCAGTCAGATCTCTCTTGCAGACATCCTTGATGCGAAGATGCGGTCGTCCTACTGGCCTCACACCCTCCCGGACTTCTCCATACAGCACTTTTTTTGGTATTCGCTCAGGACCCATGCGCCTGACATGTCCCAACCACCTTAGACGTCGGTGGCTCAGGAGTGCATGAATGTTGCTTGTGCTTGCGAGTCGTAATACTTCGGTGTTGGGTCCTCTATCCTCATAAGGGATCTGAAGGGTCCTCCGGAGACAACGGAGGTGGAAGCTGTTCAGTCGGCATTCATGTTTAGCAAGAGTTCTCTGTGTTTCACAGCTATACAAAAGGGTGCTAATAACCCAAGCATGATAACGTTGCAATTTAAAACTTTTATCCATTCTGGATTTGGAACACTGCGACTGTCTTGTTAAAGGTTTTAGGATTTACTACAACCAATCACCGGTTTTTCTTCAATTTTGATTTATTCGTGACCTGTTTCGAATCGCTTGGCGATTCATCATCAGATGATATAATTTAGTTTGGAGTATTGTGGGGGTCGTGCATCTGTGGTAAATATAGAGACGAAAATGTGAGCACTGTATGTGGGAAGTTTGTAAGATTAATTTGATGGTATTACTCACTGTTTTTTATTCTTGTTGCAAGCAATGCTCTGAAAAACATAATGTATGCTTTCCAGTATCATTAAATATCGAGTGAAACAGGCACTTTTCCACCGATGGCGACTCCAAAAATGGTTCAAATGGCTCTCAGGCACTATGGGACTTAACATCGATGGTCATCAGTCCCCTAGAACTTAGAACTACTTAAACCTAACTAACCTAAGGACAGCACACAACACCCAGTCATCACGAGGCAGAGAAAATCCCTGACCCCACCGGGAATCGAACCCGGGAACCCGGGCGTGGGAAGCGAGAACGCTACCGCACGGCCACGAGCTGCGGACGATGGCGACTCCCACACATTTACAAAATATAAACAAAGCAAAGAGTTGGGGTGATCTATCCAAAGAGTTGGAGGCGGAGATTTTCTTTGCTCATTTTTCGTTTTGCGTGGCATTCTTAATAAAATATATATTTATTACATTACTTTCTTTATAAAAATTGGTGTCATGTTTTTACATTGCAGTTTTTTTCTCTTATGCTATTTACAAAATCTACAACAAAGTGTTTAGGACAATATTTCTTGTAGTGAAGTCATGTTTGGCATGTTTCTCATTGTTCTGGTAGTGAAATTATGTTTGACATGTTTCTCATTGTCCTAACAGTAATAACAAAATTCCAAAGGGCTTACAATTTTTCTTGACAAGTGAATTCTTATGACGTTTGATTATTATTTCATAAATGAATCCGGAAATAAACATAACAAACAGTACTAGATTGCATAATTAATAATAGAAATTTTAAATGTGCCAAAGAATTCGTATCTCAAAATAATTTTAACTGTATATTCAACACTAGTATTTATCGATTATAACATCCTAAATAAAGTAATTCCTTTTCATAAATTGACTTGAAATATAACATAGTGTGCATAAAATTATATGAAAGTTTTCAGTAAAGCAGCTGAGATAATACTGACCCATCTAAAATTCGAAAAATAATTTTGGTATCGGCAACTATTGTTCAGGAAAAGTAATGCTCGAGGAGGATGTCTCGTTACACCATTCCCTCCTAGGAATGGGAAAAACCGATTGCTTAAAACATACCTGTGTTTTACTTCTGAATAACCGGTATTTTTCTATTTGTTTGGTCTCAGTTACAAGAGGTATTTTTATTTTTTACTAATAACCGGGGAAAACCAAAATATCAATTAGCCATAGCGGCTGTGGTAAAATTTTTCGTTTCTAAATAAAACTTCTTTTAAAGAAAGAGTAATTTTTTCGTGCTTCTATGGTGAACATGGATTTTCCAAACCCCATATGCGAACATTGCGTCTGTTGAGTTTTCCACTAAGGTGGAACGTCGCTTCATCGCTAAAAATTACGCGCTGTAGAAATGTGTCACCTCCATCTTTGCTAGCACATAATCACAAGATGCGGGACCCTTGTCTTTGTTATTGGGGTTGAGAGCTTGCACAAGTTGTAATCGGTAGGGCTTGTACAGCTAACGCCGTCTCAGAACTTCCAAGTACTCGAGTGGCTCTATAGGTAGATCAACTGGGACTGCGCACAAAACCCTCTCGAAACCGTCGGACATCATCCTCTGACACACGGGGTCGGCCTGTGCTTTTTCCTGCGCACACACTCCCAGTCTGTTTAAATTGCTTAAACCAACGCCTAATGCTTTTGGGAGCTGGTTGTTCACTACCGAATTTGGTTCTAAATTCCTGCTGCACTGGAACTGACGACTCACTTTTCGCGAGCTTAAGAACGCAGAAAACCTTCTGCTCCACAGTCTCCATCTCACAACTGACAGTGAAAAGGAATGACGGCCCTATTTCCGCGGAAACTCTACCGGCCGCTTTGAAAGCATCACTCGCCAAAAACATTGAAACTTCCTCTTTCCATCAGCATAAAGTTTGTTTCTTTATGGATTTATACTTGAATACATACGAATTTTTGAAAGTGAGTGCACCATTTAGAATAACCCTGTATATCTGCACTTTTTATCGGGAATTTGGATACAATTTATTTTTTTCTAACTAAACCAAAAATACTCTTAAGAAATTCAAATGAACAATTTAGATAATGGACGAAATATGCCATTTAGCAGGAACAATTACATTAATATTTCAATAATTAATCCTATGACAAACATTTATTGCCCAGTCTGCTCATAAATACTGGTTCTATAATGTGTTCATCTGTTAAGTTGACTCCTTTCATAAAAAGGAAAAAAACATTCTAAGACGAAATTAATTTTTGAGAAGTCACGGAATGCCCTACAAAACTATTTTTTGTTTTAAATTAGCTAAAAAATTTTGGCACCGCTGCTATGACAAATTGATACATTGGTTTTATATCCAGTTATTAGTAAAAAAGAAATATGCCTGCTAAAACCGAGACCAAACAGTCATAGAAAAATACCGGTTATTCAGAACTAATCGGTTGGCTTTTCACGTCCCCAGAGTGGCAGGGGCCTACCTCGCCTTGGCCTCGGTGCGGCCCTGTTAACACACGAAGAAATTCATGGGAAAGGGGCTTAATAACTCAGGCGAGACTATAAAAAGGGCCTTTTTTAACACGTCTTATCGGTTGCAATAAAAATTCTTCCAAGCAATTCACAGTCATTCAGGGAACATAAATGCAGAAGTAACTCACCTTACTGTTCAATGTGAAAGACAGGTGTCTATCAGGACCTCTGCCGCTCCACTACAGCTTCCCGGCAGCCTCAACCGTTTTAGCGCCGTATTTATCACCTCGACAGTCGCATACGACATCCTGATACATCACGTGTCAGAGAGGACACAGAACGGTTTCTTCCCACGATGATACGCTCGATAAACACATTGTGTATGACTGAATTGGCGACGGTAAGTGCCGACAACACATCAAAGTGCAAGTTCTTTAGTTATCTGTAACGCATACTCATAAATAGTTTGTCACATTGAACGAGATAATGCACAGAGTATCGCAAATTACTGTATCACTCTGGCCGCGGGACTAGTGAAATGGTTTAGGATGCAAGGAGCCTACTCTTAGTCAAAATTACACAATTTGATTTAACACCATCAATTTACATAAGGTACAGGCTATTAGACAGAGCACATTTAATTATTCAGTTAAGCAAATGGAAATCATTATCAGACCATCTACGATACATCAAAAGCTCAAATACATGAAAAAGGTGCCGCCGGCCGCTGTGGCCGAGCGGTTCTAGGCGCTTCAGTTCGGAACCGCGCTGCTGCTACGGTCGCAGGTTCGAATCCTGCCTCGGGAATGGATGTGTGTGATGTCCTTAGGTTAGTTATGTTTAAGTAGTTCTAAGTTTAGGGGACTGATGAATTCAGATGTTAAGTCCCATAGTGCTTAGAGCCATTTCAACCATTTTTGAAAAAGGCGCCAATAAAGGATGTGACAGAGTTCCAACCAAACCAGTACCTAAAGCGACACTGATTACATCATCAACTTAACATCAAAATTTATTTTCAACCCCAACCACATTCTAGCTTATTTACAACACCCTTTAAGACATAAAAAAATAAATGACACACCCCAAAGGAATTACCCGAATGATACGGTAATCGGTAGATTTAATGTACATGTACAGAGAAGTAAATGATTACAGTTTCAGAAAATTGGACGGCTTAGTCAAGAGAAAGTGCTTCACAAACTGAGGAAGTCAATAACGGGTTGGTCCACCGAGTCCCTTATGTAAGTACTTAATCGCCTTGGCATTGACTGAAAGAGTTGATGGATGTTCTCCTCAGAGGTATCTTGCTAAATTTTGTCCAACTGGCACGTTAGATCGTCAAAATCCCGAGCTGGTTAGAGGTCCCTGCCCATAATGCTCCAACCATTCTCAGTTGGGGAGCTGTCTGCGAACCTCACTGACCAAGGTAGGGTTTGGTAAGCACAAAGACAAGGAGTAGAAACTCTCACTGTTTGTGCACATGTAAACCCAGGATGGCATACCATCAAGGATAACAACCAAAGGGGTTCTCATACCAAAAGAAATGGCACTCCAGACCATCACTTCTGGCAGTCAGGCCGTATGGCTGGTGGAAATCATCCAGGTCTTCTCCAGACACGTCTTTGCTGGTCATTGAGGCTCTATTCGAAGTGGGACTCACGCTGATGACAAGTCTACACCAGCCAATGAAATTCCAAGCCGAAGTCGTGTCTGGAGTCGACCCAATCAGCGTTGGGATGCCAACATGACTGTCACCAGCTGTACCCTTATAGTACAGTAGCACATCGATAATCATGTACGCCCCGTTTTGTTGACCTTCATGGCAATCCATCCTGGACTTACATTTCAGGAAAATAATGTCCGCCCGCAAATGGCGGGAGTTTCTACTGCTTATCTCCGTCCTTACCAAACCTGACTTTGGCCAGCAAGTTCGCCAGATTCTCCCCAGTCGAGAACTTTTGGAGCATTTGGTCAGTACCATCCAACCAGCTGAGCATTTTGACGGTCTAACGCGAACGTTGGACAGAATTTGGCACGATATCCCTCAGGATGACATCCAACAACTCTATCAGTCGAGAACTTTTGGAGCATTTGGTCAGTACCATCCAACCAGCTGAGCATTTTGACGGTCTAACGCGAACGTTGGACAGAATTTGGCACGATATCCCTCAGGATGACATCCAACAACTCTATCAATTGACGTCAAGCTGTAAGGACGGGTCTGGCGTCTCCCCAGTCGAGAACTTTCGGAGCATTTGGTCAGTACCATGCAACCAGCTCAGGATTTTGACGCTCTAACGCGAACGTTGGACAGAATTTGGCACGATATCCCTCAGGATGACATCCAACAACTCTATCAATTGACGTCAAGCTGTAAGGACGGGTCTGGCGTCTCCCCAGTCGAGAACTTTCGGAGCATTTGGTCAGTACCATCCAACCAGCTCAGGATTTTGACGCTCTAACGCGAACGTTGGACAGAATTTGGCACGATATCCCTCAGGAAGACATCCAACAACTCTATCAACTGACGTCAAGCTGTAAGGATGGGTCTGGCGTCTCCCCAGTCGAGAACTTTCGGAGCATTTGGTCAGTACCATCCAACCAGCTCAGGATTTTGACGCTCTAACGCGAACGTTGGACAGAATTTGGCACGATATCCCTCAGGATGACATCCAACAACTCTATCAATTGACGTCAAGCTGTAAGGACGGGTCTGGCGTCTCCCCAGTCGAGAACTTTCGGAACATTTGGTCAGTACCATCCAACCAGCTCAGGATTTTGACGCTCTAACGCGAACGTTGGACAGAATTTGGCACGATATCCCTCAGGATAACATCCAACAACTCTATCAATTGACGTCAAGCTGTAAGGACAGGTCGAATGTCGTGCTTGGGTATATCAGTTGGTAGAAAGGCAAAGGTCCCGAGTTCGAGTCTCGGTCTGGCACACAGTTTTAATCTGTCAGGAAGTTTCATATCAGCACACACTCCGTTGCAGAGTGAAAATCTCATTCTGGGAGCTGAATAATTGTTTGCATAACTGCCAGAGGTGTACCAACGCGTTTTTGACTTGCTTAATTAGTGAAACACTTCCTCCTGAATAAATCATATAATTTTTCTGAAATTGTAATCATTTGTTCGTCTGTACACGTACGTCATGTCTACCGATTTCCATCCCATTCGGATAATTCATTCGTGGTGCGTCTTTTCGTTTGTCTTAGAGTGTATTTAAGAGCACAATTTAGCAGCAAAATTATTTAAAGGGGCGCAACAACTTGGACCGTAAGCCGCTATTAAGAAACTACTTTACAGCCGCTAATAAAAGGATACTTTGGCTTAAAAAAAACAAGACTGGACAATATAATATCAAAAGGTATTGAAAGACGCCCATTGATGTGTTGGTTACTGAGGGAGTCAGCACCAACAGAAACAAGGGCGCAGAGAAATTGCGATGGGCAGTGGCAGGAAATCAAAATGATCTGTACATAACACTTACAGATTAGTAGAAAATTTTATTTTTAAATAGAAAAGTAACAAAATTCTCGTTCTGAGATGACTTGATGTGCTTCCTGTTCCTCTTACATGCAATTACTTTTAAACACTATTAGTATTTGCAGAACACAGGCTAAGTATCGTCTACCTATTACTCAGTACTGATCCTCTCGAAGTCTGCGACCGAACTCGGACCGACCAGCGGTGGGCGGCTGCTTAAGTCAGCGTTGACCAGGGCGCTGAACCCTGTCTCGCTGGAGGTGTGGCACTGCCCACTCTTTCAATTGGCGCGCGGTGTCAGCGCCTTCTTGATGACGTTCCGCAGCGCTGCGCTGGTCGGTGTGCGGTCGATGTTTTGGGACTGCACACCCACAGTAAGGCAGCGCAGCATCAAAAGACCTCAATGCTAAATTAACCAACGTAATACAAAACCTATTTTACAGGCTCCAATAATTAGAACAAACACTGTACCGTTCCATGGAATTAAACATAGGAAAGACACAGATTAAATTACAACTCGCGTCTTATGTCGACACAGAATGTCAACGTCTGTCAGAATTTTTTTCCTAGCAGGCAGTTACGTTTGACACCTGTCGCAATCGGACGTCCCACTAGTTTTGCATGGACATAGTAAGAACAATTGAACTTTAGAGCTCTAAAACAGAAATTAATTGGCCAAGTGCGACTATCACTCGCGCTCTGAGGTTTCCCTACAAACTTAACACTGCATATAGACAGTTCAGCAATCCTTCGAATGGAGACTCTACGATTTTCGCCTGTTATCGATACTGGCAAGATATTGTTCGAGAGAATTCCTAGAATTTCGAGAATGTTTTAATTTTAGGTTTAAATTTTTGGTTTAATTTCGAATTTGCTACTGTAAAAACCGAGAAAAGGGGTCATAACAGACGGACAACTGGATTACAAATGCCAAATTTTTTTCGTCTGATGCAATTACAAATTAACAGTTTTCGGATTTCTTTCTTTAAATGTACTGTGAAACCTTGCTCCTTGGCAAATTTCATGCTTGTGGGTCATTGGGAAGTACCGTACAGGCTTTCATCTGCATCTGCATGGATACACTGCACATTTAAGTGCCTAGCAGACGGTTCATCGAACCACCTTCACAATAATTCATGAGTGAGTTTGCGAGTATCAAAATCCGTGACATAAATGACCTTGTCTTTCGATTGCACTGAATTAGAAGCTTAAATGTCTTAGACTGTCAAGGTATCGTAGACCTTAATACGACATAAATTACAGCTTGTTGCGTCTCTTCGTTTATGAGAAAAAGGGTTCTTATAACTCGGACTGACAGACAGACAGACCATCTCACAGCCAGATAAGAATGTGGTCCTATAACTTTTACCGATCGACGTACAGTACCTCAAAAACAGTGTTACAACACGCACATTAACACCTTAAAAACACCCACGTCATTTTGAAATAAGGAAACTGTTTTGCATATTTGTTGTTGTTGTGGCTTTCAGTTCAAAGACTAATTTGATGCAACTCTTGGTCTCCCTCTACGATTTTTACCCTCCACGCTGCCCTCCAATACTAAATTGGTGATCCATTGATGCCTCAGAATGTGTCCTGCCAACCGATCTCTTCTTTTGGTCAGGTTGTAACACAAATTTTTCTTCTCCCCAACTCTCTTCAGTACCTCCTCATTAGTTACGTGACCTACTCGTCTAATCTTAAGCATTCTTTTGTAGCACCACATTTCAAAAGCATCTGTTCTATTCTTGCCTAAACTACACTCCTGGAAATTGAAATAAGAACACCGTGAATTCATTGTCCCAGGAAGGGGAAACTTTATTGACACATTCCTGGGGTCAGATACATCACATGATCACACTGACAGAACCACAGGCACATAGACACAGGCAACAGAGCATGCACAATGTCGGCACTAGTACAGTGTATATCCACCTTTCGCAGCAATGCAGGCTGCTATTCTCCCATGGAGACGATCGTAGAGATGCTGGATGTAGTCCTGTGGAACGGCTTGCCATGCCATTTCCACCTGGCGCCTCAGTTGGACCAGCGTTCGTGCTGGTCGTGCAGACCGCGTGAGACGACGCTTCATCCAGTCCCAAACATGCTCAATGGGGGACAGATCCGGAGATCTTGCTGGCCAGGGTAGTTGACTTACACCTTCAAGAGCACGTTGGGTGGCACGGGATACATGCGGACGTGCATTGTCCTGTTGGAACAGCAAGTTCCCTTGCCGGTCTAGGAATGGTAGAACGATGGGTTCGATGACGGTTTGGATGTACCGTGCACTATTCAGTGTCCCCTCGACGATCACCAGTGGTGTACGGCCAGTGTAGGAGATCGCTCCCCACACCATGATGCCGGGTGTTGGCCCTGTGTGCCTCGGTCGTATGCAGTCCTGATTGTGGCGCTCACCTGCACGGCGCCAAACACGCATACGACCATCATTGGCCCCAAGGCAGAAGCGACTCTCATCGCTGAAGACGACACGTCTCCATTCGTCCCTCCATTCACGCCTGTCGCGACACCACTGGAGGCGGGCTGCACGATGTTGGGGCGTGAGCGGAAGACGGCCTACCGGTGTGCGGGACCGTAGCCCAGCTTCATGGAGACGGTTGCGAATGGTCCTCGCCGATACCCCA
This sequence comes from Schistocerca serialis cubense, assembly GCF_023864345.2. Classification (NCBI taxonomy): domain Eukaryota; kingdom Metazoa; phylum Arthropoda; class Insecta; order Orthoptera; family Acrididae; genus Schistocerca; species Schistocerca serialis. The sequence continues at coordinate 225,408,727 of NC_064647.1, read as the reverse complement.
GGAGCAACAGTGTCCCTAATTTGCTGGGAAGTGGCGGTGCGGTCCCCTACGGCACTGCGTAGGATCCTACGGTCTTGGCGTGCATCCGTGCGTCGCTGCGGTCCGGTCCCAGGTCGACGGGCACGTGCACCTTCCGCCGACCACTGGCGACAACATCGATGTACTGTGGAGACCTCACGCCCCACGTGTTGAGCAATTCGGCGGCACGTCCACCCGGCCTCCCGCATGCCCACTATACGCCCTCGCTCAAAGTCCGTCAACTGCACATACGGTTCACGTCCACGCTGTCGCGGCATGCTACCAGTGTTAAAGACTGCGATGGAGCTCCGTATGCCACGGCAAACTGGCTGACACTGACGGCGGCGGTGCACAAATGCTGGGCAGCTAGCGCCATTCGACGGCCAACACCGCGGTTCCTGGTGTGTCCGCTGTGCCGTGCGTGTGATCATTGCTTGTACAGCCCTCTCGCAGTGTCCGGAGCAAGTATGGTGGGTCTGACACACCGGTGTCTATGTGTTCTTTTTTCCATTTCCAGGAGTGTATTTCTCATCCATGTATCACTTCCATGCATGGCTACACACTCCTTCAGAAACGCTTCTCTTGGCACTGCCAGTCTACATTCCATATCCTTCCTATTTCGACTGTCGTCAGTTATTTTGCTTCCCCAATATCAAAAATCATTTACTACTTTAAGTGTCTCATTTCCTAATCTAATTCCCATGGGACCACCTGATTTAAAGCGATTACATTCCATTATCCTCGTTTTGCTTTTTTATGTTCATCTTATATCCTCCTTTCAAGATACTGTCCATTCTATTCAACTGCTCTTCCAGGTCCTTTGCTGTCTCTGACAAAATTGCACTGTCATCAGCAAACCTCAGTTTTTATTTCTTCTCCATGGATTTTAATTCCTACTCCAAATTTTTCTATTGTTTCCTTTACTGCTTGCTGAATATATAGATTGAATAACATTGGGGATAGGATACAACTCCGTCTCATTCCCTTGCCAACCACTGCATCCCTTTCATGCCCCTCAACTCTTATAAGTATCATCTGGTTTCTCTACAAATTGTAAATAGCCTTTTGCTCCCTGTACTTTACCCCTGCCACATTTAAAATTTGGAAGAGAGTATTCCAGTCAACATTGCCAAAAGCTTCTTCTAAGTCTACAAATGTAGAAACGTAGGTTTGCCTTTCCTTGACCTACCTTCTATGAGGCCGTAGGGTCAATATTGCATTGTGTGTTCCTACATTTCTCCAGCATCCAAACTAATCTTCCCTGACATCGGTTTCTACCAATTTTTCCATTCTTCTGTAAAGGATTACGTGTTAGTATTTTGCAGCCATGACATATTAAACTGACAGTTCCATAATTTTCACATATCTCAGTACCCTCTTTCTTTGGAATTGGAATCATTACATTCTTCTTGATGACTGAAGGTATTTCGCCTGTCTCATACATCTTGCTCACCAGATGGAAGTGTTTTGTCAAGGCTCGCTCTCCCATGGCTATCAGTTGCTCTAACGGAATGTTGTCTACTCCTGGGGCCTTGTTTCGACTTGTCTTTTAGTGCTTTGTCAAGTTCTTCTCACAGTATCGTATCTCCCTTCGCATCTTAGACTATGTCCCCTCCCGTTTCCATAAGGTTGTCCCCAAGTGCATCTCCCTTGTATAGATCCTCTAAATACTCCTTCCACCTTTCTGCTTTCCCTCCTTCGCTTAGAATTGGTTTTCCATCTGAGCTCTTGATATTCATGTAGGTGGTTCTCTTTTCTCCTAAGGTCTCTTTAATTTTCCTCTAGGATGCATATATCTTACTCTTATTGATATGTGCTCCTACAACCTTACTATTCTCCTCTAGCCATTCCTGTTTAGCCATTTTGCACTTCCTGTCAATCTCATTTTTTAGACGTTTGTATTCCCTTTCGCATGCATCATTTGTTGCATTTATGTATTTTCTCCTTTTCTCTATTTCATTCAATACATCTTGTGTTACCCAAGGATTTTTACCATCCCTCGTCTTTTTATCTACTTGATCCTTCGCTGCCTTCACTATTTCATCTCTCAAAGCCACCCATTCTTTTTTATTGTATACCTTTCCCCTGTTCTTGTCAGTCGTTCCCTAATGCTCTCTCTGAAGCTCTCTACAACCTCGAGTTCTTTCAGTTTACCCAGCTCCCATCTAATTAAATTCATGCCTTTTTGCAGTTTCTTCAGTTTTAATCTGCAGTTCATAATCAATAAATTGTGGTCAGAGCTCACATCTGCCCCTGGAAATTTCTTACAATTTGAAACCTGGTTCAGAAATCTCTGTCTCACCTTTATATAATCTACCTGAAATCTTCCGCTGTCTCCACGTCTCTTCCACATACACAACCTTCTCTCATGCTTCTTAAACCAAGTGTTAGCTATGATTATGTTATGGTCTGTGCAAAATTATACCATGCGGCTTCCTCTTTCATTCCTTTCCCCCAGTCAGTTTTCATCTACTACTTTTCCTTCTCTTCGTTTTCCTACTATCGAATTCCAGTCCGCCATGGCTATTAAATTTTCGTCTCCCTTCACTACCTGAATAATTTCTTTTACTTCATCATATATTTCCTCAATCTCCTCCTCATCTCAGAGCTAGTTGGCATATAAACTTGTAATACTGTGATGGGTGTGGGCTTCGTGTCTGTCTTGGCTACAATAATGCGTTCAGTATGCTGTTCATAGTAGCTTATCCATGTTCCTGTTTTTTTACTCATTATTAAACCTACTCCTGCATTATGCCTATTTGATATTGTATTTATAGCCATGTGTTCACGTGATTAGAAGTCCTGTTCCTCCTCCCACCGAACTTCACTAATTCCCACTATATCTAACCGTAACCGATCCATTTTCCTTTTTAAATTTTCTAACCTACCTACCCGTTTAAGGGATCTGACATTCCCCACTCCCATCTGTAGAACGCCAGTTTTCTTTCTCCTGATAACGACATCCTCCTGAGTAGTCCCCGCCCGGAGATCCGAATGGGGGACTATTTTGCCTCCGGAATATTTTACTCAACAGGATGCCATCATCATTTAACCATGCAGTAGAACTGCATACCCTCGGGAAAAATGACGGCTTTCAGTTGCTCGCAGTACCAGCACAGCAAGACCGTTTTTGTTAATGTCACAAGGCTAGATCAGTCAATTATCCAGGCTGTTGCCCTGTAACTACTTCAGGAACCACACGTTTGTCTGGCCTCTCAACAGATACCCCTCCATTGTGGTTGCACCTATGGTACGGCTATCTGTATCGCTGAGGCACGCAAGCCTCTCCACCAACGGAAAAGGTCCATGGATCATGGGAGGAGTCTGTGTATTTAACATCTCTGAATTGTTCAAATGAATTCAGTCATGAAAAATCAGTTACTGTACGATTCATTTGGCCGAACAGTGGATAATTAAGCAAGCGTCAGTAGCCGCTTATACCAAAGTACCGCCCAGGTGGTACAGCCGCTACAGCACATTTAAATCGTTCAAAACACACATAAGTAACGGCTGGCGCTCCCCTGGAAGTTAAGATAAAAGGAACACACAGATGACGGAGCAGCCGACTTCGCACTCTCCTTTGGCACCACTCAGTTATTATGCAATACAACAGACGGGAGCTCACCATTAACTTCCGTAAAGCCTGACCAAAAAAAGTGCCAGAAGGCGTGAAGAAAACGAAACGAATCTCCACGGGTTGAGAGGGTATGTGATGTAATTCCAATGATTAGAAATCGTGTTAGATTTACAAAGAACTTGATGGCATGAGCACACGTATGACTATGACGTTACACACCCTCTGGCCTCGATGTATGCAGTGAATCAGTTAGAGAGGGGATCATAAACCTGTTGTATGCTCTCCTGAGGCAACCTGGTCCATAACTGTTGTAACTGATCTTTAATACCCTGGGTACTGGCATCGGGACAGAGTTGACGTCTGAAGTGATCGTAACCATGTCCTACCAGGCACAGATTTTGGGATCTTGCTGGATACTGGAGTACCTCAAGATAGTAGACAATTCGTAGAGACATCTGCCATGTGTAGGTGAACATTGCACTGTAGAAAAATGGGAGCACAATATCATCGTATGCGAGGAAACAAATGAGGAAGCAGTACACCCATGACGTACCACTGTATCGTCAGAGTTCCCTGAGTCACTACCACCCGGTACATGACGTCATTCCCAATGGCACCCCAGACCAGGAGCAAACACGCTGTGTCTCTCCAAAACATTGGAAAAATGTACCTCTCCCATGTCACCACCAGACCCGCCGAAATTGATCATCCAGGGTACAGCAGAACCACGATTCGTCGCTGAACACAATGTGACGTCATTCATTAGCAGACACTGCTTTCCAGTCACGGCACCAACTCCAGACATAGCCATTTGTGTAGTCCAGTTGCTGTTAGCCTTTTAACAACTCTACAAGATGACACATAATCTTGCAAGCAATCCATTAGTTGTTCTGGATAGACGCGCGGATGTGAAGGGGTTATGATCTTCTTCAGGCACAATACAATGATTCTACATTGTGGTCGGCTGACGCAGTAGACTGGATGCTTGACGACAAGTATGCTTGCCCTATTGTTTCCACGCAGTCCAACATCAGGCCACAGTCACATCTGAGTGCCTCCCAAATTTTGACACTGTACAATTAGACTAGGTGACCAAATGGACACCCAAAAGCTCTATTGGATGCTGATAATGATCTCCCACGCGAGTACACAGCATTTCCACGTCCTTCACAGTGGTCGCTCAGCATCTGACCTTGCTCAAGCTGCTTGTGTACCCTACGAGGTGCATTCAAGTTCTAAGGCCTCCGATTTTTTTTCTCCAGACTGGAAAGAGGCAGAAACATGCACATTGTTTTAAAATGAGGCCGCATTTATTGTCAATACGTTCCAGAGATGGCAGCACTGTACGGCAGATGGAATTTTACCGCCAGCGGCGAGAATGAGAACTGTTTTAAATACTTAAAATGGCGACGTTTTCCTTACTTGAACAGCGTGAAATCATTCGTTTTCTGAATTTGCGTGGTGTGAAACCAATTGAAATTCATCGACAGTTGAAGGAGACATGTGGTGATGGAGTTATGGATGTGTCGAAAGTGCGTTCGTGGGTGCGGCAGTTTAATGAAGGCAGAACATCGTGTGACAACAAACCGAAACAACCTTGGGCTCGCACAAGCCGGTCTGACGACATGATTGAGAAAGTGGAGAGAATTGTTTTGGGGGATCGCCGAATGACTGTTGAACAGATTCTGTGGGTTCTGTGCACACAATCCTGCACGACGACCTGAAAATGTCAATGCTAAAATTAAGTCTACATCCACAGAAAACACATGGTCCATCGACAAGTGCAGTGGCTGCAGTATTCTTCTTCTTGTCTGCGGCAGATGTCGTGAATTCGACGTTCTAAATTGTTTTGTAAATTGTCTGTTTAGAACGACGACGTATTCTCCTGTAAGGCATCATGGCGGCGTTCAGTGCAGTTGCGTGTGCGGCAGCAGCAGCGCGAATGAGCCGCTGCGCGGCGATCGCTCGCTTAAGTCCGTGACCTTGATTCGCACTTAGAATATTTCACACTGCCAGCAGCGCGTTATCCCGGACGGGAGCACTAGCCGTACTAGGTGCTCCCGTCCGCTGCTGGCGCGCCGCCACGTTGCGTAACCCTGTAGTCGGCAATGGAGGAGTCAAAGGTCAAGCGATAAGAACTTTAACATGGAACATGCTGTTGCCTCCTTGAGCCCCCGGTTGGTGATGTACCCTTGTCCGGTTCTCAGCTACGCTACAGATCACTTTATTTATGAAAATACAAAGTACAGTCTCCAACAAATTTTACACATTCACAAACAGCGAGGGCGTAATCCTTACCCATTGCGTTCCAAAGGGCACTACAGTAACAGGTGCATCCTACGAAAATGTTTTGGAGAACAAATTCCTTCCTGCACTGCAACAAAAACGTCCGGGAATGGCTGCGCGTGTGCTCTTTCACCGAGACAACGCACCCGTACATCGAGCTAACGTTACGCAACAGTTTCTTCGTGATAACAACTTTGAAGTGATTCCTCATGCTCCCTACTCACCTGACCTGGCTCCTAGTGACTTTTGGCTTTTTCCAACATTGAAAGACACTCTCCATTGCCGCACATTCAGCAGCTGTGCTGCTATTGCCTCAGCGATTTTCCAGTGGTCAAAACAGACTCCTAAAGAAGCCTTCGCCGCTGCCATGGAATCATGGCGTCAGCGTTGTGAAAAATGTGTACGTCTGCAGGGCGATTACGTCGAGAAGTAACGCCAGTTTCATCGATTTCGGGTGAGTAGTTAATTAGAAAAAAAATCGGAGGCCTTAGAACTTGAATGCACCTCGTACCAGGAATGGTTCAAAATGTTCAAATGTGTGTGAAATCTTATGGGACTTAACTGCTAAGGCCATCAGTCCCCAAGCTTACACACTACTTAACCTAAATTATCCTAAGGACAAACACACACACCCATTCGCGAGGGAGGACTCGAACCTCCACCTGGACCAGCCGCAGGAATGGTAGCAACACTAAACACGAACAACACTAATGTGGTTGTTCATTGTGGTCCTGTCACATTAATGTGACCACTGTCTATGTTCGATGTCAGTGTGCAATAACTTTGGATGCATGGTAGCAACACTACACCCGAACAACACAAATGTGACCGTTCTACATGGTCCAGTCACATTAATGTGACCACCACCTATAGTCGGCGTCAATATGCAGTAATAACTCACAGAGGGGAAATGGCAGCATTTGCAGTGGAGGGTATAGAGAGTGCCGGCCGCTGTGGCCGAGCGGTTCCAGGCGCTTCAGTCCGGAACCGCGCTGCTGCTACGGTCGCAGGTTCGAATCCTGTATCGGGTATGGCTGTGTATGATGTACTTAGGTTAGTTAGGTTTAAGTATTTCTAAGTCTAGGGGACTGATGACCTCAGACGTTAAGTCGCATAGTGCTTGGAGCTACTTGAGCCAATTTGAATAGAGAGTGGGTCGAGAACAAAGGAAACAGTTTAATTTTATCATTATGTTGCAGCTTCAAACGTGACTGCACTCAACACACTCGACGTATAAGATAGATACAATAAAGGGCATTGCCATAAGCAATGGCTACACAGCCAAAACAATTGACAATTTAGACAGACAAATACACAAAAGCAAGACAACGAATAGAAACACTATGAAAGAAGAGAAAATATTCACCAGTATCCCATACCTGGGCCCCGTATCACAAAAAATAACTAACCTTTTCAAAAAAACAAACGTAGCAGTTTCATTCTCAACTAATAATAAATTAGGAAACTTACTCATCCATAACATAAAATCAAATACGCAAACATACAACAACAGCAGAGTGTACAAAGTATCATGCCCTGGTTGTCCTGCCTACGATGTAGGGGAAACAGGCAGAAACTTCAAAACCAGCTTTTCAGGCACAACATATGTTGGAAACGAAACATGTCATCAACAATCTAGAACACAATTTGGTAGTATTACGTAATGAAGCCAATGATAAGACCCTAACTCTGTTAGAATAGCTGGAGACATACCTCCACAAAATCAAAAAACAAGAATCGATGTTAAATGAACAAACAGATTTGGCAAGCCACAGCTATTTCAGTAATTTTAAAGATCTGTTCTAAAGTTATTTCCTTCATATGTCAATTGTTTCCTGAATATGCCAATTGTTTAATAATTATATCTTTAGCACTATGAAAAATTCATCTTTGACCGCACCATGTACAAAAACATCTGTGAAGTGTTTACTAACGTGTTTGCGAATATGCCTCTTTAATGAAGTGATATGTTTGATAACGATGGAGGAAAAAACTCATGCTGTTGCTGAAACGTTAAAAAGGCTTCTCTTGTATTATTTGATAAGTTTACACTATTGATCTTTTCCACTATTTCGCACATATTTTCCACATCTGACTTACGAAATTCGTAACCTAACATCAAACCTTTTCGTGACAGGAATACGCATTTCATCTCATTCAAGAAAACAAATAAAACATGTATTAAGACTGACACACACCTGAAGATGGACCCACAGGTTCCGAAATGCATCGTGTACTGAAGGCGTTTTTTAATTCATACCTCGAGTGTACAGGAAACAGTGTCCTAATCGTCGTAACGCAGAAACGGAGCGATTTATCTGACGTCTAAAAGGTAAGGATCATTGGCTTTCGAGCCAAGAGTGGAAACACTTCTGAAATGGTTAAACCATACGACGCATGGCAAACTGGCACTTGCCCCCGCTCTTGCAGCGATGTACCGTAGGTCTCTAGAAGAGCGTAGCGCTCCAAAGGATTGGAAAAGAGCACAGGTCATCCGCTTTTTCAAGAAAGGACGTCGAACAGATGTGCAGAACTATAGACGTACACTCATGGAAATGGAAAAAAGAACACATTGACACCGGTGTGTCAGACCCACCATACTTGCTCCGGACACTGCGATAGGGCTGTACAAGCAATGATCACACGCACGGCACAGCGGACACACCAGGAACCGCGGTGTTGGCCGTCGAATGGCGCTAGCTGCGCAGCATTTGTGCACCGCCGCCGTCAGTGTCAGCCAGTTTGCCGTGGCATACGGAGCTCCATCGCAGTCTTTAACACTGGTAGCATGCCACGACAGCGTGGACGTGAACCGTATGTGCAGTTGACGGACTTTGAGCGAGGGCGTATAGTGGGCATGCGGGAGGCCAGGTGGACGTACCGCCGAATTGCTCAACAAGTGGGGCGTGAGGTCTCCACAGTACATCGATGTTGTCGCCAGTGGTCGGCGGAAGGTGCACGTGCCCGTCGACCTGGAACCGGACCGCAGCGACGCACGGATGCACGCCAAGACCGTAGGATCCTACGCAGTGCCGTAGGGGACCGCACCGCCACTTCCCAGCAAATTAGGGACACTGTTGCTCCTGGGGTATCGGCGAGGACCATTCGCAACCGTCTCCATGAAGCTGGGCTACGGTCCCGCACACCGGTAGGCCGTCTTCCGCTCACGCCCCAACATCGTGCAGCCCGCCTCCAGTGGTGTCGCGACAGGCGTGAATGGAGGGACGAATGGAGACGTGTCGTCTTCAGCGATGAGAGTCGCTTCTGCCTTGGGGCCAATGATGGTCGTATGCGTGTTTGGCGCCGTGCAGGTGAGCGCCACAATCAGGACTGCATACGACCGAGGCACACAGGGCCAACACCCGGCATCATGGTGTGGGGAGCGATCTCCCACACTGGCCGTACACCACTGGTGATCGTCGAGGGGACACTGAATAGTGCACGGAACATCCAAACCGTCATCGAACCCATCGTTCTACCATTCCTAGACCGGCAAGGGAACTTGCTGTTCCAACAGGACAATGCACGTCCGCATGTATCCCGTGCCACCCAACGTGCTCTAGAAGGTGTAAGTCAACTACCCTGGCCAGCAAGATCTCCAGATCTTTCCCCCATTGAGCATGTTTGGGACTGGATGAAGCGTCGTCTCACGCGGTCTGCACGACCAGCACGAACGCTGGTCCAACTGAGGCGCCAGGTGGAAATGGCATGGCAAGCCGTTCCACAGGACTACATCCAGCATCTCTACGATCGTCTCCATGGGAGAATAGCAGCCTGCATTGCTGCGAAAGGTGGATATACACTGTACTAGTGCCGACATTGTGCATGCTCTGTTGCCTGTGTCTATGTGCCTGTGGTTCTGTCAGTGTGATCATGTGATGTATCTGACCCCAGGAATGTGTCAATAAAGTTTCCCCTTCCTGGGACAATGAATTCACGGTGTTCTTATTTCAATTTCCAGGAGTGTAGAAAGAAAGATCCCTTATCATTTAGCTACCACATAGCAGGTCAGCAACTGGAAGCAGTTAATTCCATAAATTATCTAGGAGCAGGCATTAGGAGTGATTTAAAATGGAATGATCATATAAAGTTGATCGTCGGTAAAGCACATGCCAGACTGAGATTCATTGGAAGAATCCTTAGGAAATGCAATCCGAAAACAAAGGAAATAGGTTACAGTACACTTGTTCGCCCATTGCTTGAGTACTGCTCACCGGTGTGGGATCCTTACCAGATAGGGTTGATAGAAGAGAGAGAGAAGATCCATCGGAGAGCAGCGCGCTTCGTTAGAGGATCATTTAGTAATCGCGAAAGCGTTACGGAGATGATAGATAAACTCCAGTGGAAGACTCTGTAGGAGAGACGCTCAGTAGCTCGGTACGGGCTTTTGTTGAAGTTTCGAGAACATACCTTCACCGAGGAGTCAAGCAATATATTGCTCCCTCCTAGGTATATGTCGCGCAGAGACCATGAGGACAAAATCAGAGAGATTAGAGCCCATACAGAGGCATACCGACAATCTTTCTTTCCAAGAACAATACGAGACTGGAATAGAAGGAAGAACCGATAGAGGTACTCAAGGTACCCTCCGCCACACACCGTCAGGTGGCTTGCGGAGTATGGATGTAGATGTAGATCTAAGACAGGCGCCGAGTCAACTGTGGTGCATAACGGGCCACAGATTACATGATGGCTGAGGGGGTGTGAAGGGGCGAATAGACGTGCGACTGTTGAGGACCTGATCACCCAGGTGTGCCACGGGGCTGCCAACAATGTCTCGTCAACGACCGCTCAGCGAACGTTTGTGCATGTGGGCCTGCGAAGCATACGCCTTGTTGATGCACCCATGGCGACTACTGTTCATTGGCGACGAAGGCTGGAATTGGTGTCCCAGTATCGCAACTGGACATGCATCTAGTGGTGACAGGTGGCCTTTGCAGGCGAATCACGTTTTATGCTCCGTCAGACAGCCATTGGCTTTTACAGTGTGAAACGTCTGAAAGTAAACACCCCGCAAAAATCAGCGGAAGGGTCCATGCCATGCGTTATAGTCTTGAAAACGTTTCCGTGGCATTCCATAGGTGATCTCGTCATTCTGGAAGGTACACTGGGTCAACAAAAGTATGCACCTACCTTTGGGAACCATATTAAAACTTTTGTCAGGTGGCCGCATTAATGTGACTGGACAGTTTACATGTGACAGCGAACTGCAACTGTAATCACTTGTGTACCAGTCGATGGTTTGTACCTGTGCGATGTCCATTTCTTCTGGGCCCTCCACTGTTTCTGTTAGGCAGTCTGCAGCATAATGGACGTTTCAAAAATGGGCACACTGAAGAGCGAAATCTACATCTACATCTACATACGTATTCCGCAATCCACCATACGGTGCGTGGCGGAGGGTACCTCGTACCACAACTACCACCTTCTCTCCCTATTCCACTCCCAAACAGAAAGAAGAGCCCTAATCTCTCTTATCTTTTGTGGTCTTTCCGCGAAATATAAGTTGGCGGCATTAAAATTGTACTGCAGTCAGCCTCAAATGCTGGTTCTCTAAATTTACTCAGTAGCGATTCACGAAAAGAACGCCTCCTTTCCTCCAGAGACTCCCACCCGAGTTCCTGAAGCATTTCCGTAACACTCGCGTGATGATCAAACCTACCAGTAACAAATCTAGCAGCCCGCCTCTGAATTACTTCTATGTCCTCCCTCAATCCGACCTGATAGGGATCCCAAACGCTCGAGCAGTACTCAAGAATAGGTAGTATTAGTGTTTTATAAGCGGTCTTCTTTACAGATGAACCACATCTTCCCAAAATTCTACCAATGAACCGAAGACGACTATCCGCCATCCCCACAATTGCCATTACATGCTTGTCCCACTTCATATCGCTGTGCAATGTTACTCCCAAATATTTAATCGACGAGACTGTGTCAAGCGCTACACTACTAATGGAGTATTCAAACATTACGTGTTTCTTTTTCCTATTCATCTGCATTAATTTACATTTTCATTCTGGGAAAAAATCTATCTTCGAAACTACTTCATCTGCATCCACATAATGCAAATCATTGTGAAATGCTTGAAAGAGGGTACTTAGCATGTTACCATATTTTAGAACTTTTCTCCATTCAAATCGCTTGTAGAGGTCGGAGAGAAGACTACTTGAATGCCTCTGTGCGCATTGTAACTCTGATCTTCTCTTATCGGCCGCTGTGTAGCGATACATAGGGGATTGTAAACTGTCCAGTTGGCGTGCGTGGGCTGCGGTGAGTCATGCAGCACTAGAGTCAGTGTGGTTCTGCAAGTTACCGACAGGGCTGTGAAGCCATGCCGACTCCAATGCCGTGGCCAGCTGCGTAAGGTGTCTCAACTGACGATCCACGGCGCGAAAAGCCAGATCGAAGGCGTCCCACAGATTCTCAGTTGGCTTTAAATCCGGGGGGTTTGGTGGACAGGAGAGTACGGTAAACTCGTCCTGGTGTTCTTAAGGCCACGCAAGTACACTGTGAGCTGCGTGGCGCTTTGCATTGTCCTGCTGGTAGATACCATCGTGCCGAAGAAAAGCAAAGTGCATGTTGGGATGGACATGGCTCCCAAGGATAGATACATACTTGTGTTGATCCATTGTACCTTCCAAAATCACGAAAACAGTCTCCAGGACACAACACTCCCTCCTCTGACCATTGTTGCAGGATGTTTGCTTTCACATGTTTCGCACTTTACATTCTAAATGTCATCCGTCCGATGGAGCATAAGATTAGATTAGATTAGATTAGATCAGATTAATTTTTCGTTCCATAGATCCGTGCTGAGGAGATCCTCGTGGATGTGGAACATGTCAATTTTTTTTGTTTTAAAGCTGCAATAGCAATACTGATAGTATGAGTATATACAATACATCATTTTTTAAGCTGCAAGAACAATACTAATAGTATGAGTATAAAAAATACACCATTTGTTTCTATTAAAAAATTCGTCAATGGAGTAGAAGGAGTTGGCCACTAGTAAGTCTATTCGGGAGGACGACGGTTCAATCCCGCGTCCGGCCATCCTGATTTAGGTTTTCTGTGATTTCCCTAAATCGCTCCAGGCAAATGCCGGGATGTATCCTTTCAAAGGGCACGGCCGACTTCCTTCCCCTTCCGATGAGACCGATGACCTCGCTGTCTGGTCTCCTTCCCCAAAACAACCAACCAACTAGTAAGTCTTTCAGGCTCCTTTTAAACTGATCTTTATTTGTAACTAAACTTTTTATGTTTGCTGGCAAATTATTGAAGATGAGTGTTCCTGAGTAGTGGACCCCTTTTTGAACTAAAGTAAGTGCTTTGAGTCCTTGTGCAAATCATTTTTGTTCCTGGTATCGTATGTATGAACTGAGCTGTTTGTTGGAAAAAGAGATATATTATTTAGGACAAATTTCATTAAGGAGTAAATATACTGAGAGGCAGTAGTTAGTATACCCAGCTCTTTGAAGAGGTTTCTACAGGACGTCCGTGAATTTACTCCACAAATAATACGTATTACACGCTTTTGGACTCTGAAAACTTTTGTTTGACTTGAAGAGTTACCCCAAAATATTGTACCGTATGACATTATGGAATGAAAGTAGGCAAAGTATGCAAACCTTTTTTATTTTTATGTCGCCTATGCCTGCTAACACTCGTATTGCAAATACAGATTTGTTAAGGTGTTTCTACAGTTCTGTGGTGTGCTCCTCCCAAATGAATTTATTATCAAGTTGTAATCCCAGGAATTTAGGACTGTCAACCTCTTCTATCTGCAATTCTTCATACTTTATGCATATATTGGGTGGAAACCTCTTACAGGTTCTGAATTGCATATAGTGAGTCTTTTCGAAGTTTAATGTCAGTGAGTCAAACATGATCCATGTGAAAACGCCACCTGTTCCCACTCGATGGCCCTCCAGTTGCACTGTCGTCATGCAAAAACCAGCCTTCATCGCTGATGAACAGCGGTCAGCACGGTTGCCTGAACCAGGTGCATGCTGTGGAGGCCCATACGCAGCAACGTTCGCTGAACGGTTTTTGAGGAGAAACTGTTGATAGTGCCTGGGTTCATCTCGCTGATCAGTTGCTCAACAGTTGCACGCTCGTAGACGTCTCCACAGCCGTCATTCGCTCTCATCACCTATAGCCCATGGGGCACCATATTCTGATACAGCCATTTTGCCCTTTACGGCATGCTTTAACTACAGTGGCACACGAACAGTTCACAAACTTAGCCACTTTAGAAATGCTCCCACCCTTGGCCGAAAGACCAATGACATGCTCTGTTTCTGCATCACATCAACAGCAGCAATGTATTCCGCGCCCTCCCTGCACGCTTTTTATACCCTCCAGCGCTAGTGCTGCCACCTGACGTCTGTTAGTGGTTATTGCACTTTGACGTCGAACACAGGCGGTGGTCACATTAATGTGATGGGACTCTGTAGTGCATTCCTAGATTACTCACTCAAAGCTGATTCTGGAAACTTACTACATACGCTTTTCTTGGGGTAACTGATGTTGATATTCAAGCATCTGCCAACTCAGTTTCTTTCAACATCTCCACGACGCACTCACGTGGAGTAAACGCACTTCTGACCATATGTGCTACCCTGACGTTCAACAGGCGATCATCATAGGCCGCACCACCCGCTCCTTCCGCCTCCATGATTTCTACCCTCACCATTTATGACCGTCCTATCCACCTCACTCCTACCCTCAAATACCTTGGCCTCACACTCGACCGCCACCTCACCTGGACTCCCCACCTCCTTACCATCCAACACAAAGCTCACAACCGCCTCCGCCTCCTGAAACACCTGTCCGGCCGGACGTGTGGTCTGCATCCTTCCACCATCCTTGACACCTACAAATCCTTGATCCGCCCCATCCTCTGTTATGCCAGCGTAGCTTGGATTTCCGCCCCTCCCCGATTCTATAAAGCCTTCCAAATCCTCGAACGCCATGCGCTCCGACTCGCCTTCCACATCCGCCTTCCATCCCCCACGCGCATCCTCTAAGGACTCATCCCCTTCCCCTACCTTCTCTTTTTCCTCGAACACATCCACACACTATATATTGCCTGCCGCCTTGATCCACCTCACCCCCTGGTGTCTCCCTTCCTCTCCACCCCCAACCAGTTGCCGCGCCTTTACCGTTGTGTCCCACCCTCTCTCCATCTCCACACCATCCATGTCCTTTCCAAACGCAACTCTACCCCTCCCGGATGATGAGCTTCGCCCTGACATCTACCCTTCCTACCAACTCTAACCCCATCTTCCTGCCTCCTCCTCAGGGCTCCCTCTCCTCCCCCTCCCTCCTCCTGAGCGGCTTCCCCCTCCTACTCCCCTCCCCCTCTTGTGCCCCCTTTCAGTGTCTCTGTACTCCCTCCTGCCTCTTAGTGTACCCGCAGACGCCCCTACTATCTTCATCCTGCGCCCTCCCTGCTGCCCCTTGCTCTCCCCTCCTTTTCCATCCTCGCTGACCTTTCCCTCGGCAAGTCCCACCTGACAGTTTTATTCTTCATCGTGTGTGCTCCAAGCGGGTTTTAAGTTCCAGAGTGTTTTTAATACTGTGGCCGACTATGCATGTGCATTCAGTGTATTCTCTATGTTTTAAGAATCGCCAACTGTGTTTCTTATCTTTCTGGTGACTTTTTTAGCTGTCCCCCATGAACGTCTCCATGTCGGTATATTTTTACCTCCATTTTCTCCCATTACTCTGTTTTATGTTCCCCTTTTTTATCACCTTATGTATGTATCATTTTATTCTTATTTTAAGTTGTCGTGTCACTCGGCTGAAGATCGGCGGATTGTGCCGCTGACAGCCCTCCCCTGTCCATATGGGGCAGGGGAATGAATCACAATAAAGAAAAAAAAACTAGACGTTCAATGTACCAATTTAGTCCTGTTTGGTGCAAGTGGTTGAGCAAAAATTTAAGATGGAACGCACGAGTGTTTTTAATCACCCACTGTAGGCAGACTGCACTTTCCCGGTATCCTACCAACGAACTGTAGTCTCTTACTTGCCCTGACTGAGGCTACACCGTCCGTCCAAAAAGTTCCGAACCCGATATTATTCCTGGCGCGTAAGCGACATCTGTACAATTACTGAAATGGCAGCTGGAACTAAAAATTGTAAATAACAGCTGTGCATCCGACCTGTCAGCTGTGAACAAGAAGTGTTAAGTCTTGACGACGCAACCGACGTTCACGTCAGTGTGAGACACGAGTTGAACAATAGCCGAAAGAATGACCTTTCTGACTGTTTCACATGATTTTATGAACGTTCTGTGCTTTTTACTCAAGTGAGAGGAGACTGTGTAGAACACCTGAAACACTGAAACCGCCATTTTAACTTTTCTCAATTTTATTAATCCACTCTCGAAACATTTTGGACTAACAGGGTACATGGGCGTACTATTACTTTGTTCCATAAGTTCGTAACGTTTTTCCAAAAGTTCAATAAACACAATAAATTCACTGCTTGAACTCTGCCAACGTTGTGGTAACTTTTCAACTCCGCTACTGTGAAAATCACGTGGTTTGAGGCGAAGTACTCGTCTAACCATGTTCGAAGAGCATTTACATCCGGAAAGGACGCTCCATGAATGTTGTTCAGTAGAGCGCGGAAAACGTGAAAATCTGACGGATCAGTGAATTAGGCGGACGCGGAATGGATTCCCAACCCAACTCCTGTATGGTGTTTTTCGTCAGTCTGCCGGCCGGTGTGGCCGAGCGGTTGTAAGCGCTTCAGTCCGGAACCGCGCGACTGCTGCGGTCGTAGGTTCGAATCCTGTCTCGGGCATGGATGTGTGATGTCCTTAGGTTGGTTTGGTTTAAGTAGTTCTAAGTTCTAGGGGACTGATGACCTCAGATGTTAAGTCCCATAGTGCAATCTTTGGACCCCTTTGTCTACCATCTCAGTAACATACAATATGAACAACAAGCGTCCCAACACACTTGCAACGGCCACACCTGAACTTACTGATCCATCTGCCGATGATTCTCCATCCAAGGTAACACACTGCATTTTCCCTGTTTTCCCAGTCCAGTACCGCTGTAGCCGACCGGGGAGGTGGGGGATTGGCTACGACCTCGGGATTGAAGAGTTCAGTTTGGGTAGGTCATTAACGTCCCAGAGAGAAGGGACGGTCAAAATTTGAATATTCATAATGAATGATTTGCCAGCCGTGAGTTGTCTACGGTTATAAATACGCGGCCCAATTATAGATCTGAATAATGTACTCTCCAAGCATTAGACTCTGTCAATACAGTACATATTTAGTACGGCAAGAAAGAGACGGCATGTACTAAAGATCATAGAAAAATGATAATGTGAGTAAAATTTATACTCATCTTTGTTGCAGTTCAAAATTTCAAGCCCGTTGTCCTTTTATAGAGGTACACCTGACGTCCTGGGTTTTGAATGCATGGTAAAAATACTTCACAGTTACATTGTAGAAGGTTTTCATCGAACAATTCTGATTCTTGTCACCACATAACAGTTCTGATTGTTGTCAGAACATCGAAAAATAGTGATAAATAATCTTTTTATGCGGAAGAGCGCTTTTCCATCAGCGCAACTTTTTCATGAGAACAAATTTTCATAGAGAGCTGAGATAAAGAAAGGACAATAACCGCACTTATTGGCTGCCCACTACTGACTGAGCTGAAGAACTCACACTTGGCACATGCTAGATGACGACTCAACAACGACTGTACTACGACTGACCCGTCTGGCGCAGATTCATAGCTTTGTACACTATGTAATCAAAAGTGTCCGGACACCCCAAAAACATACGTTTTCCATGTTAGGTGCATTGTGCTGCCACCTACCGCCAGGTACTCCATATCAGCGACCTTAGCAGTCATTAGACATCGTGAGGGAGCAGAATGGAGAGCTCCGTGGAACTCACGAACGTTGTCAGGTGATTGGGTGTCACTTGTGTCATACGTCTGTACGCGAGATTTCCACACTCATAAATATCCCTAGGTCCACTGTTTCCGATGTGATAGTGAAGTGGAAACGTGAAGCGACACGTACAGCACAAAAGCGCACAGGCAGGCCTCGTCTGTTGACCGACAGAGGCGGGCGACAGTTGAAGAGGATCGTAATGTGTAATAAGCAGACATCTATCCAGGCCAGCACACAGGAATTCCAAACTGCATCAGGATCCACTGCAAGTACTGTGACAGTTAGGCGGGAGGTGAGAAAACTTGGATTTCATGGTCGAGCAGCTGCTCATAAGCCACACATCACGCTGGTAAATGCTAAACGACACCTCGCTGGGTGTAAGGAGTATAAACATTGGACGGCTGAACAGTGGAAAAACGTTGTGTGGAGTGGCGAATCACGGTACACAGTGTGGCGATCCGATGGCAGGGTGTGGGTGTGGCGAATGCCCGGTGAACATCGTCTGCCACCGTATGTAGTGCCAACAGTAAAATTCAGAGGTGGTGGTGTTATGGTGTGGTCGTGTTTCTCATGGAGGGGACTTGCACCCCTTGTTCTTTTGCATAGCAGTATCACAGCACAGGCCTGCATTGTTGTTTTAATCACCTTCTTGCTTCCCACTGGTGAAGAGCAATTCGGGGATGGCGATTGCATCTTTCAACACGATTGAGCACCTGTTCATAATGCACGTCCTGTGCGGAGTGGTTACACGACAATAACATCCCTGTAATGGGCTGGCCTGCACAAAGTCCTGACCTGAATCCAATAGAACACCTCTAGGATGTTTTGGAACGCCGACTTGGTGCCAGGCCTCACCGACCGATATCTCAGTGCAGCTCTCCGTGAAGATTGGGCTGCCATTCCCCGGGAAACCTTCCAGCACCTGATTGAACGTAAGCTTGCGAGAGTGGAAGCTGTCATCAAGGCTAAGAGTAGGCCAACACTATATTGAATTCAAGCATTATCGATGGAGGGCGCCACGAACTTGTAAGTCATTTTCAGCCAGGTGTCCGGATACTTTTGATGACATAGTGTATATATTAGAACATGAGCGTCTGGAATGTTCTGGAAGCGGTAATTGCTCAAATTAATAATTGCATTAAATTCCTGTTTTTGACTGATGAACACTTTAAAAAGACTGCATCTTTTCATGTTTGCTGACAAAGGCAGGGTTGCCTGGGTATTCATTTTGGCAATATTGTATTAGCATCGAAAAGAAAAATGGACTGTCTTTGTAACGTAATATCGAGAAATTTTCATTTCCACGTATTATTTAACACATCTTTGAAATTACAATACAGATTCCGTACGCTGGGCCCAGCTTTCTCGCGTGTCTACAACGCTATGGCATGCCTCATCATACCTCTACAGAGGGCCACTGTTTTCGGCTACTAACGTTTGCGCTTCGCAGTTGGAAGCTGTCAAAAGAGCTGCCAGTTGTCAGCGATGTCCTTAAGCTGACTCGACTCTAGGAGTGTCTTAGAAGTAAAAAAAGATATGTATTAAAACTTCGTGCATGATGCGGCATTTTTTCTCACATTTCAAGGTTTATGACGTCATGAACTTGAAAAAAATGTTTCAAATGGTTCTGAGCACTATGGGACTTAACAGCTGCGGTCATCAGTCCCCTAGAACTTAGAACTACTTAAACCTAACTAACCTAAGGACATCACACACATCCATGCCCGAGGCAGGATTCGAACCTGCGACCGTAGCAGTCGCGCGGTTCCGGACTGCGCGCCTAGAACCGCGAGACCACCGCGGCCGGCATGAACTTGAACTTGAACTATGATAGGCGGGTGATTCTTACCACCAGAGCGATTGTTGCCTGGCAGTAAAGAATACGTGTGCCAAGTTCATTCAGTGGCATATGTTATGAAGTTGTTGCGAAAAAGAGTTGCTAGCGAAGAAGTAATATCTTTAAACGTCATCCTTAGTGACGCAGTTTTTCAAGCGTCGTAATGTTTATGGCAAATCCTCTGATCTATGAGTCATACAGTTATGTAATTTTGTAGATACACTCAGCGGCATATGTGGATACGGTCTCCAAAACATGTTGCGAATAGATTTAGTAGCAAAGAAGTAACAAATTTAAACGTCATGCATGTTGCGGCAGTTTTCCACGCATCTCAGGTTTATGACATCTTATCTCCTCATCTACGATAGGTAGGTGGTTCTTGCCATCACAGCAATCGTTGCCTTACCGTAAGGGATATGTATGTCCAGTCTGGTTGAAATCCGCCCACTGGTTTAAGCGGAGATGTGGAATATACACATAATCATTCATCTATTTTTATAATATGTATGGCTAAGGCTAAAAACAGTAATATACATTGTTTTAAAAAATTATGAAATACAGCTTCTGAAACATTTAATATGTCACATGTAAAAGACGGTAAAGATTTAGCTTTACCTACTACGTGAATACTCATATATTTATGAAAAGCTAAGTATGTTTTAGCAACATAGCAGTACTTTCCTATAAACTGAATAATGAAAATTCATGGAAAATTACGTAAATTACATTTCGAAAAAATATTTGAAATGTGTGACATTTGTTGTAACTCGTGTAAAATGGAATCTATAGGATTACTAATTTTCGTAGCACAATATTATCTCACAGAAAAATGCAAATTATTATTACGTTGTGGATAAATTTAGAAAGACAGAAGAATTTGCAAATGCACCTGTGTATAGTGTAACTATTTGAAAAATATGAATCTCGTACTTTGTAACCAATACTCAGAATAAACGTTACTGCAAAGGAACTGGTGCCGCGTACTTCACCAAACACATAAAGCAGCTGAAATGTCCATGCATATGATGGACAAAGGACAGGTGACGGAAATTTCTCCAGAAATTCAAAACATAACAAAATTATTTGAAATACGCAAACAATCAGAACGGTAGTTAAAACCACAATCTTCTCTATAATAATAAACAGCAAATTTCTCTTACATAAACAGTCTTTAGAAAAGAGAAATATCAGTTTCACAAACAAACAAATTAAAAACGGAGAAGTAATAAGTGAAATAACTTCTGTTTATCACAACAAGTAGGCCGAAGCACCCTTACCGCCACAGGGGCCAACCTTAAAACGCAGTAGACAACAAGTTAAAGTCACACAAAATTTTAAACAGCCGTAAGGCCCTTAAATAAAACCCACACAAGTATAGCAGTAGAATTAAGTAAATGTTCCCAAATTAAATTACACAACAACTAAGAACAAGAATCAATCCCCTGAGAAAGAAGGCGTTCATAATTTTAAGTCTGGTGATTATGGACTGAGTTACAAGAAATGTCCAACCGATTTAGGCCAAGCTATCAAGAGCAGTGGATTACAGATGGAATTTAAACGTTCAAAACTTGAGTACGGTATGTGTTGGTAAACTTGAGTACAGAATATATATTCTTAGCTTCGATACGATAGACCACAAGACAGGACAAGCTCGAAAAGGCATTTACTCAAAACCACCCATCAAATAGCATAATCGGAAAACTTAACTTGTTTAGCAGCTGCAGCTGGAATCAACTCTAGCGAGAGCTAACGACCAGCGGAGATGACGTCCGGGTACATGCACAAACCGAAAACCAGGAGTACGTAGACGCATGGAAGCGCCGCGTGAATTACGGTGTCACGACTCAAAAGCCAAGGCTGTCAACAAATATCATACAGATTACGCCACTAAAGTCAAGGACTCCGGCAACAAGGTGTTGACGGCTTTCGAGACATAATAAAGCCCGTAAAGAAACGTAACGTTCGCTAAGCAATTACTTAGGCTTAAATCTTTTAATTATAAGCAGAAATTTCAATCACTGTACCAAAACTGCTAATATAAGAATAAGACACATGTGACAACCAATAGCGAGTTTATCAACAGACATCGAATGCTCTTTTGAAATTACAGAATAATACACTCCTGGAAATGGAAAAAAGAACACATTGATACCGGTGTGTCAGACCCACCATACTTGCTCCGGACACTGCGAGAGGGCTGTACAAGCAATGATCACACGCACGGCGCAGCGGACACACCAGGAACCGCGGTGTTGGCCGTCGAATGGCGCTAGCTGCGCAGCATTTGTGCACCGCCGCCGTCAGTGTCAGCCAGTTTGCCGTGGCATACGGAGCTCCATCGCAGTCTTTAACACTGGTAGCATGCCGCGACAGCGTGGACGTGAACCGTATGTGCAGTTGACGGACTTTGAGCGAGGGCGTATAGTGGGCATGCGGGAGGCCGGGTGGACGTACCGCCGAATTGCTCAACACGTGGGGCGTGAGGTCTCCACAGTACATCGATGTTGTCGCCAGTGGTCGGCGGAAGGTGCACGTGCCCGTCGACCTGGGACCGGACCGCAGCGACGCACGGATGCACGCCAAGACCGTAGGATCCTACGCAGTGCCGTAGGGGACCGCACCGCCACTTCCCAGCAAATTAGGGACACTGTTGCTCCTGGGGTATCGGCGAGGACCATTCGCAACCGTCTCCATGAAGCTGGGCTACGGTCCCGCACACCGTTAGGCCGTCTTCCGCTCACGCCCCAACATCGTGCAGCCCGCCTCCAGTGGTGTCGCGACAGGCGTGAATGGAGGGACGAATGGAGACGTGTCGTCTTCAGCGATGAGAGTCGCTTCTGCCTTGGTGCCAATGATGGTCGTATGCGTGTTTGGCGCCGTGCAGGTGAGCGCCACGATCAGGACTGCATACGACCGAGGCACACAGGGCCAACACCCGGCATCATGGTGTGGGGAGCGATCTCCCACACTGGCCGTACACCACTGGTGATCGTCGAGGGGACACTGAATAGTGCACGGTACATCCAAACCGTCATCGAACCCATCCTTCTACCATTCCTAGAACGGCAAGGGAACTTGCTGTTCCAACAGGACAATGCACGTCCGCATGTATCCCGTGCCACCCAACGTGCTCTAGAAGGTGTAAGTCAACTACCCTGGCCAGCAAGATCTCCGGATCTGTCCCCCATTGAGCATGTTTGGGACTGGATGAAGCGTCGTCTCACGCGGTCTGCACGTCCAGCAGGAACGCTGGTCCAACTGAGGCGCCAGGTGGAAATGGTATGGCAAGCCGTTCCACAGGACTACATCCAGCATCTCTACGATCGTCTCCATGGGAGAATAGCAGCCTGCATTGCTGCGAAATGTGGATATACACTGTACTAGTGCCGACATTGTGCATGCTCTGTTGCCTGTGTCTATGTGCCTGTGGTTCTGTCAGTGTGATCATGTGATGTATCTGACCCCAGGAATGTGTCAATAAAGTTTCCCCTTCCTGGGACAATGAATTCACGGTGTTCTTATTTCAATTTCCAGGAGTGTAGATACAAATTTACCCGCCTGGCATGGATTTAGACTAAACATTTACGGATAAGATTGGGGTTGCAGACCCTAAAGATTTAAACCCATCCAACACAAATTTAAAAGAACATTAGCTTAAAACATCAAAAGCTTTTTCAACATTGCTCAAAACCTACAACAGATAAGGAATGACTCAAAGGTAAGGAACAACAAACGGAAATACCAGTACACTTTAAGTACCGCCGGCTATATCTGAGCAGGACAGTTCAGAGATAAATTTACCACTTCAGTCAGTGGCCCATCTAAGTAAATATTCATGTAGCCCGCTAGGCTAGCCGCGCGGTCTTACGCGCTGCTGCCCGAGCGGAAAGGCGTGTCGGTCCCGGGCACGAATCAGTCCGGCGGATTAGTGTCGAGGTCTGGTGTGCCGGCCAACCTGTGGATGGTTTTTAAGGCGGTTTTCCATCTACTTCACTGTATGCGGGCTGGTACCTGTTGTAGTTGGCAGAAGTGCCAACACCGTGTTACTAGAGGAGGCCGAAATGCACGCGTTTTAGCTCACGCAGGATGGCGTGAGGAGGGAAGGACTATACTGACGTGAGGTCTGGAACATGACAAGGAATTAGAATTTAGAAAGCGGACGTAGCTAGTTTGATACTTAACTTCAATCCATTAATGACTAATGTCGCTCTTGACGGTACATTGTTGTTGTTGTTGTGGTTTTCAGTCCTGAGACTGGTTTGATGCAGCTCTCCATGCTACTCTATCCTGTGCAAGCTTCTTCATCTCCCAGTACCTACTGCAGCCTACATCCTTCTCAATCTGCTTAGTGTATTGATCTCTTGGTCTCCCTCTACGATTTTTACCCTCCACGCTGCCTTCCAATGCTAAATTTGTGATCTCTTGATGCCTCAAAACATGTCCTACCAACCGATCCCTTCTTCTTTTCAAGTTGTGCCACAAACTTCTCTTCTCCCCAATCCTATTCAATACCTCCTCATTAGTTACGTGATCTACCCACCTTATCTTCAGCATTCTTCTGTAGCACCACATTTCGAAAGCTTCTATTCTCTTCTTGTCCAAACTGGTTATCGTCCATGTTTCACTTCCATACATGGCAACACGCCATACAAATACTTTCAGAAACGACTTCCTGACACTTAAATCTATACTCGATGTTAACAAATTTCTCTTCTTCAGAAACGATTTCCTTGCCATTGCCAGTCTACATTTTATATCCTCTCTACTTCGACCATCATCAGTTATTTTACTCCCTAAATAGCAAAACTCCTTTACTACTTTAAGTCATTTTCTAATCTAATCCCCTCAGCATCACCCGATTTAATTTGACTACATTCCATTATCCTCGTTTTGCTGTTGTTGATGTTCATCTTATGTCCTTCTTTCAAGACACTGTCCATTCCGTTCAACTGCTCTTCCAAGTCCTTTGCTGCCTCTGACAGAATTACAATGTCATCGGCGAACCTCAAAGTTTTTACTTCTTCTCCATGAATTTTAATACCTACTCCGAATTTTTCTTTCGTTTCCTTTACTGCTTGCTCAATATACAGATTGAATAACATCGGGGAGAGGCTAAAGCCCTGTCTCACTCCTTTCCCAACCACTGCTTCCCTTTCATGCCCCTCGACTCTTATAACTGCCATCTGGTTTCTGTACAAATTGTAAATAGCCTTTCGCTCCTTGTATTCCACCTCTGCCACCTTCAGAATTTGAAAGAGAGTATTCCAGTTAACGTTGTCAAAAGCTTTCCCTAAGTCTACAAATGCTAGAAACGTAGGTTTGCCTTTTCTTAATCTTTCTTCTAAGATTACATAATTCACAATATTATCTGTTCAGAATACATTCTCATACATAGTAACTGAATATGGCGCCTTGCTAGGTCGTAGCAAATGACGTAGTTGAAGGCTGTGCTAAACTGTCGTCTCTGCAAACGAGAGCTTATATAGTCAGTGAACCATCGCTAGCAAAGTCGGCTGTACAACTGGGGCGAGTGCTAGGGAGTCTCTCTAGACTAGACCTGCCGTATGGCGGCGCTCGGTCTGCAATCACTGACAGTGGCGACACGCGGGTCGGACGTATACTACCAGACCGCGGCCGATTTAAAGGCTACCACCTAGCAAGTGTGGTGTCTGGTGGTGACACCACAGTACCTTTATTCTGCCACAGTTACACTAGGTCGGTTATTGCTGTGCGAACACCGTGTCCACATACGCGTACACCATTACACCATAATTACTCTACCACGCAAACATTTGGGGCTACACTCGTCTGGTATGAGACCTTCCAGAGTGTCCACTGGGTACTGAACTACACAACAACGGTGGTGGGATGGGTGGACTGCTGTCGCCTGTTGTGGTGTTGTGAGCCACTGAGGGCTATGGAGGGTTCAAAATGGTTCAAATGGCTCTGAGCACTGTGGGACTTAACTTCTGGGGACATCAGTCCCCTAGAACTTAGAACTACTTAACCCTAACTAACCTAAGGACATCACACACATCCATGCCCGAGGCAGGATTCGAACCTGCGACCGTAGCGGTCGCTCGGCTCCAGACTGTAGCGCCTAGAACCGCTCGGCCACTCCGGCCGGCGCTATGGAGGGACGAAGCCACTCCATCGTTTCTAGGTCCCCAGTTTAATACACAATACAAAAACATTCATGTAGCCCGAGACTAAATCGGAGATTCCAACAGACCAGATGCCTATACAACACCTAAATGGAAATCACTAAGCAAATCAGCAAATTTACGCTCAGTGCTTCAAATAGGCTACATTAATTGAAAGAAAACCTCATCTTTCAAACTCAACAGGCGGGCCTTCACTGAGGAAATAAACGCAATACGTACCATAACTTATTTAGTATTCCATTTGCCATCATTCAAATCACTATTCTGGCCGCCAACACCCAAACTGAACACCGCGAGAACATTCCAGAAGGTAGATCGTGTAATATCAGTAATTTTCGCATCACAAACATTAATATACGCTCAATAGTACACTCCTGATGGCTTGAAGTTATCGAACAATTGTAAAGTAAAAGAAATGAACCACTGCATAGCAGCGACAGAATCTATTATTCTTTATCTTTGCCGTTCTTGCGCGGTGCCTGTAAATCTCTATGTACATGCATCGATTAATGATATAAAAAAGAATTCTGTTGTTTCAAGACAAATGAGTCATTTGGCGCCTCACCTTTTACTGTTTGTATTCTATGAAAGGCGGACGCGGACTTGCTGCGTTCCGCAACGGTATTTTGTATTTTATGTGAAAATATTGAGTGAATATGCTAATTGTTATTTTTACAATCAGAAAACATGTAGTTTCTTGTAATTGATTACGAACAGACAGCATCAAGAGGACATTTTGACTGTTATGTATAAAGTATTTAACCACAATGGTCGTCTGTTGTAATTTAATATGAAAAGGTACGTAGCTTTAAAAACAAAGATTTGTTAAAGATAAGTGTGCTTATTTTAGTAAATTAACCTTGATGATTTCCATCTCCTTATTTACCTGAATGATAATCATTTTGTGTTACTTCATCACCAGAAATTACGATCACGCTGATGGGCCGAACGCAGCATGAGGCAGAAGGAACATTATCGTTTTCCTATTATTTCTGAACCAACTTTTTTGTGTAGTGTTGCATTTCTTTTAAAGTCTATAAATCTTCTGGTCCCTTAGTGTTGATCCGGGTATGACTACATCGCGACTGTAAAAATGCACAGAAATGATAATGTTTCTTCCGAACGATCTCAAATATATCAATATGCTGCTCTTATTCAGGTATTTAATGCTCAACGTATGTTATTATACGAGGGCTATCCACAAAGTAGATTACGTTTCCGTTTGTGTCCGTTAGGGGCGGGGCTAGCGCGGCCATCTTGGTGTCATGGCATTCCGCCGCTCAGTCGGCATCCTGCCGTGCTAGTGAGACGTTCGTGCTGTACTCCGTTGAGTTATTGTGACAGTTTGTGTTATATAGCTAGGGAAGGCCGAAATGCACGCTATAAGCTCACGCAGGATGGTGTGAGGTCTGAAACAGGATACGTAATGAATGCTATAAATAAAAGTACGTAGCTGCTGGAATACATAACTTTAATCCATCATTTGTATACATCGTTCTTGATGAGACATGCTTCATACGATAACTATCAATTGCTATGGCGCCTTGCTAGGTCGTAGCCATTGACTTAGCTGAAGGCTATTCTAACTATCTTCTCTGCAAATAAGCGAGGTTTCGTCAGTGTTGCATCGCTAGCTAAGTCGTCCGTACAACTGGGGCGAGTGCTAGTAAGTCTCTCGAGACCTGCCGTGTGGTGGCGCTCGGTCTGCGATCACTGACAGTGGCGACACGCGGGTCCGACGTGTACTAATGGACCGCGGCCGATTTAAAGCTACCACCTAGCAATTGTGGTGTCTGGCGGTGACACCACAGTTTGAAATGTCAGCGTTAATTGAAAATGCCGCTAAGTGTGAAGTGCGTGCTGTAATACGGTTTATGACTGCAAAAAACTGTACACCGATAGAAATCTATCGGCAGCTTTGTGAAGTGTATGGGGACAACATAATCACTGAAGGTGGAGTGCGTCAATGGGTCATAAAATTTCAAAATGGCCGAACTAACGTTCACGACGAAGAGCGAAGTGGAAGACCCAGCATAGTGACTGCCGAAGTTGTCGAAAAAGTCGTCGCCGCAGTCCGTGAAAACCGTAATTTCACAATAACGGAACTTTCTATGAGTTTTCCACAAATTTCACGAAGTTTTTTGCACGAAATCACTACCGAAAAGCTTGGTTACCACAAGTTTTGTGCAAGATGGATACCAAAAATCTTGACAGAGATTCACAAAAATCAGCGAATGGCTGCAGCGTTAACGTTTTTGGACGCTTACGAGAAAGATGGCGACTCATTACTCGATCACATCGTTACTGGTGACGAAACATGGGTTAAGCATGTGAACTGCGAGACAAAATTGCAGTCAATGCAGTGGGGGCACACAAATTCCCCACAAAAACCCAAGAAATGCATGCAGACAATGTCGGCAAGGAAGATGATGGCGACTGTCTTTTGGGACAGAAAAGGTGTGATTTTTGTGGATTTCCTGGAAAGAGGCACTACAATAAACTCTCAAAGGTATTGCCAAACTCTGCACAACCTCAGAAGAGCAATACAAAACAAGCGCAGGGGAAAGTTGGGATCAAACATCTTGCTGATTCACGACAACGCCCGGGCCCACACGGCAAATGCCACTCGTGAAGTTCTCGAATCTTTTAAGTGTGAGTTGTTTCCTCATCCGCCGTACAGTCCCGACCTGGCACCGAGCGACTTCCACTTATTCCCAGCAATGAAGAAGTGGTTGGCTATGCAGCGTTTTGATGACGACGCACAGCTTCAAGAAGAGGTAACCACGTGGTTGAAGGTGCAGGCGGCCGAATTTTACGACGAAGGAATTTCCAAGCTCGTCCATCGCTACAATAAGTGCCTCAATTTAAATGGTAACTATGTAGAAAAGTAGTATTTAAGTGTGGCTTTCATGTGTATATAATAAAAAAAATTTCCAATACTTTATTTATTTTTAATTCCAAAATGCTATGTACTTTGTGGATAGCCCTCGTAATAGTGTAGTCAATCCCTTATTCTGTTGCCAAGTGGCCAACCAAAATATTCACTTTTTCGACATTTTTCAAAAAAAAATATAAAATAACAATTCTTTTCGCCCCCCCCCCCCCCCAAGAGCAACGCTACAATCGTTGGTGCACTCTCTCTCCAAAACGCAGAAATCAGCCTCAGTGGATGCTATAGCGCATACGGCCGCGAATACAGCAAGAGGGCCCAGCCGCCACTAAGTCAACAGACTGTCCCCTGCATCCGTATCTACTGCTGGATCGTACCAACACTGACCCGCCAACCGCGCCTCGAGTCCCGGCTTTTTCCCCACGCGAGAACGGAAACGACACAGGGTTTTGCACTATCCCCACCAAGTTGTTCCAGCTCTGACCAAGAGACCAACGAAAAATCAGAAGGCCAATGGGAACACACGCATGTTCACCTGCGCGTGTGTAAACGGAATTAACTTCCAGTTGGAACCAGCAAATTTTTGTTGACCATCTATAGCACTGCCGGTTCTTTGAAAATTTGCCTGCGTATGTCTCTTTCAATTTCTGAATGTCGCAGGGGTCAAATACAGGGACCGAAAGGCTAATTACAATTCTTACAGGAACCAGATGGCCGCTATGAGAATCGAGGGGCATGAAAGGAAAGCACTGGTTGAAAGGTAGAGAGACTGGGGTGTAGCCTATCCCAGATGTTATTCAATCTCTATACTGAACAACGAGAAAGGAAACAAAAGAAAAATTTGGAGTAGGAAATAAAAAACTTTGAGGTTTGCCGATGACATTGTAATTCCGTCAGAGACAGCAAAGGACTTGGAAGAGCAGTTTGAACGGAATGGACAGTGTCTTGAAAGAAGGACATAAGATGAACATCGACAACAGCAAAACGAGGATAATCGAATGTAGTCTAATTAAATCAGGTGATACTGCGGGAATTAGATTAGGAACTGAGACACTTAAAGTAGTAGATGAGTTTTGCTATTTAGGGAGCATAATAACTGATTATGGTCTAAGTAGAGAGGATATAAAATGTAGACTGGCAATGGCAAGGAAAGCGTTTCTGAAGAAGAGTAATTTATTAACATCGAATATAGATTTAAGTGTCTGGAAGTCTTTTCTAAAAGTATTTGTATGAAGTGTAGCCATGTATGGATGTGAAACATGGAAGATAAATAGTTTGGACAAGAAGAGAATAGAAACTTTCGAAATGTAGTGCTACAGAAAAAGCTGAAGATTAGATGGGTAGTTCACATGCCTAATGAGGAAGTACTGAATAGAACTGGGGAGAAAAGGATTTTGTGGCACAACTTGACTAGAAGAAGGGATCAGTTGGTAGGACATGTCACGAGGCATCAAAGGATAACCAGTTTAGTACTGTAGGGAAGCTCGGAGGGTAAAAATCGTAGAGAGAGACCAAAAGATGAATACACTAAGCAGATTCAGAAGGATGTGGGGTGCAGTAGTTACTTGACGATAAAGAAGTTTGCAGAACATAGGGTATCATGGAAAACTGCATCAAACCACTCTCTGGACTGAAGACCTCAACAACAGCTGGCCGAAGTGGCAGAGCGGTTCTAGGCGCTACAGTCTGGAACCGCGCGACTGCTACGGTCGCAGGTTCGAATCCTGCCTCGGGCATAGCTTTGTGTGATGTCCTTAGGTTAGTTAGGTTTAAGCAGTTCTAAGTTCTTGGGGACTGATGACCACAGAAGTTGAGTCCCATAGTGCTCCGATCCATTTGAACCATTTTTGAACCACAAGAACTACAACATTCGTTATAATTACTGTGCTGCACGAAACTAAGTAAATAACTGCAAACAATATCAAGGAGTTTACAGAGGTAAAAAAGCATTGCATAGACCCTGCTTATACACACATCAAAAAAAGTTTTGGAACACCTTGGTTCCGAGAGTTCCGGAACATATACAGAGAATTGGAATAGAAATCAACATAAGCATCATTTCCGCCCTTTCTATTGCTCATGGAAACCACACATTGCATGTTGTACTATCATACAGCGAGCCCTTCAGAGGTGGTGGTCCAGATTGCTGTACACACCGGTGCCACTAATACCCAGTAGCACGTCCTCTTGCATTCATGCATGCCTGTATTCGTTGTGGCACACTATCCATAAGCTCATCAAGGCACTGTTGGTCCAGACTGCCCCACTCCTCACCAGCGATTCGCCGTAGATTCCGCAGAGTGGTTGGTGGGTCACGTCGTCCATAAACAGCCCTTTTCAATCTATCCCAGGCATGTTCGATGGGGGCGCGGATTGTCGTCCATGAAGACAATTGCCTCGCCAATATGCTGCCGATATGGATGCACTATCGGTCGGAGGATGGCATTCACGTATCGAACAGGCGTTACGGCACCTTCCATGATCACCAGGAACGTACGTCGGCCTCACATAATGCCACCCCAAAACAGCAGGGAACCTCCACCTTGCTGCACTCGCTGGACAGTGTGTCTAAGGCGTTCAGCCTGACCGGGTTGCCTCCAAACTAGTCTCCGACGGTTGTCTGTTTGAAGGCATATGCGACACTCATCGGTGTAGAGAACGTGATGTCAATCCTGAGCTGTCCATTCGGCATGTTATTGGGGCAATCCATACCGCGCTGCATGGTGTCGTGGTTGCAAAGATGGAGATCGCCATGGACGTCGGGAGTGAAGATGCGCATCATGCAGCATACTGCCCACAGTTTGAGTCGTAAAACGACGTCCTGTGGCTGCACGAAAAGCATTATTCAACATGGTGTCGTTGCTGGCAGGGTTCCTCCGAGCCACAATCCGTAGGTAGCGGTCATCCACTGCAATAGTAGCCGTTGGGCGGCCTGAACGATGCATGTCATCAACAGTTCCTGTCTCTCTGTGTCTCCTCCATGTCCGAACAACATCGCTTTGGTTTACCCCGAAACACCTGGACACTTCCCTTTTTAAGAGCCCTTCCTGGCACAAAGTAACAGTGCGGACGCGATCGAACCGCGGTATTGACCGTCTAGGCATGGTTGAACTACAGACAACACGAGCCGTCTACCTCGTTCCTGGCGGAATGACTGGAGCTGGTCGGCTGTCGGACCCCCTCCGTCTAAAGGCGCTGCTCATGCATGGTTGTTTACATCTTTGGGCGGGTTTAGTGACATCTCTCAGCAGTCAAAGGGTCTGTGTCTCTGATAAAATATCCACAATCTTCAGGAGTTCCGGGAACCGGCGTGATGCAAAACTTTTTTTGATGTGTGTAGTTCATTTTAAGTCGTACACTACTGCTTATGAAATGTAGCCAATATATCTCTCTTAGTTCTCTATATTTTGTATTATATTGTGGCAAATAAGTTGCATGTGGCGTAAAAATAGTCATATTGTATAAACCATCCAAGATATCGGAAGAAGGATTTTTGAAAATGACAGCACTTATAGGGGTCGTATTTTGTCACATAATTAACATTTGAAATGTTTTTTTTTTTCAAATGATTGAACAAAGCGAGAAAAAGGCTGCCTGTAAATTACACAGTGGGTTTTTGTGCAAGTTTTCATAGCAAAACGAAGAGTAGGATATGGCCGAATGGGGTATCAAATTGACTATCATGAGGTCTAGTTCTCAAAGAAATATTTAATAACTTGAAACAGTTAGGGTAATTAAGGAAAACTTGGTGCGTTGAGGGAAAATTGAAGTATTTTGAGAACGCTGCTAGTTAAGTAAATGAACTGTCAAAAAGTTCATCTCTTCAAGGCCTAGCTATTTTGTGCATAAAAAAGGCTTCCTTCGAATCAAGTATTAAATTATGGACATTTCGACAACATGAGAGACTAGGAAGGCAAATGAGGTGTCAATAAGATCACGGTTTCTGAATAAAGCTTGCAAATAAAAAACAAAATGAAAAAGCAGTTGCTAGATTTTTTTGTGAAATGATATGTGTGAAAGAAATAAAATACTTTAGAGAAAAATTTACATGCCTTTGAATGATGCTCGGTAGCAAGTACAGCAGATGAGATGATGAAATGCTTCTATAATCTGTTTTGTAAGTAGGCTGTTTAGGTTTTTTTATTGGTAACGCCACCTCTGTATGAAAATCACTGGCTGTGCTGTGTGCAGTCTGTGGCTGCTTTGCATTGTTGTAATACTCGCCATTGTAGTATTAGGCAGCTGGCTGTGAACAGTGCGTAGCGTTGCGCAGTTGGAGGTGAGCCGCCAGCAGTGGTGGATGTGGGGAGAGAGATGGCGGAGTTTTGAAATTTGTCATGAACTGCTATATTTATATATGATGATATCAAGGTAAATACATTGTTTGTTCTCTATTAATATCTTTCATTTGCTAACTATCCCTATCAGAGTGCCTTCCATAGTTTGAATCTTTTATTTAGCTGGCAGTAGTGGCGCTCGCTGTATTGCAGTAGCTTGAGCAGCGAAGATTTTTATGAGGTAAGTGATTTGTGAAAGATATAGTTTAATGTTAGTCAGGGCCATTCTTTTGTAGGGAATTTTGAAAGTCAGATTGCGTTGCGCTAAAAAAAATATTGTGTATCAGTTTAAGGACAGTCATGTATAAATGATCAAAAGGGGACGTTTCATATGTCGACCCTTAGCCGAGGATACCTCAATGGAATCTTATGATTTTTTCTTGTAGTTTGTGTAATTAGTGTAGCTATTGTTTATTGCTAGCGCGTAATTATAGAGTGAGTTTCCATTGTAGTTGTAGTTTTTCCTTGTTGTACAGTAAAACAGTTGTGGAATGCATGTAGATTTGCACCAAGTATTTCGCAGCTGCAATTAACTAGATATTATTTTCAGTGCTATGTTAATGTGTTCTCTTATTTTTGATCTTCAAATCGTGTTTTTCTGTGTTGTCGTGTGAAATACTGTGACAATAATGGCGTGTGAAAAACGTAATACTAGGCTCCAAAGTAAACTGAGAAATGACAGTGAAAATGAAAGCAGTGTGTTAGCGCCACCGAGTAATGAATTAACTGATGTTCAAAGTAGTAATTTGGTAATTGTGCATAGGGAAATGGAGCGGGCTGCAAACAATGGTGTAGACAGTGAAACAGGTAGTGAACAGGGAAGAATTATCGATCGATCGGTCGGCAACAGCTCGCCTCAGGAATCCGAAATGACAGGACACAATTTCGCAAATACTGTAGATTCAGGTTTTGGGTTATCACCGTTTTCTCAAATAAGTCAAGACGCATTTTCTGCTTGTCAAAATGTGAATGTTGCTGGTGCAAATGCACTGCCGAAAAGCGTAGAGAAACAGATTCCAGACACTAATACATTATTATTGCAATTAATGCAACAAATGGAACAAAATCAGAGACAAATGGGACAAAATCTTAAAAAGTTAGACACAGTGGAACAAAATCTCAAAAAATTAGACACAGTGGAACAAAATCTCAAAAAGTTAGACACAATGGAACAAAATCTTCAAAAGTTAGACACTACACTTGAACAAACACGTGAAGATTTAACCACTGAGTTACATAACATCGAATCGAAATGTCAAAAGGTCTGTAATGACGTAAAAACACAAATTTGTGAGCATTTCCAACCTATTTTTTCGCGTCATGAAAATGTATTACAGAATCACGAAGCAGCCATAAAAGGACTGCAAACTATTGTTCATGAAAATCATGAGACCTTGCAAACTAAATTTGACTCAGTTGCATCTACCGATTCGGTTACGCAACTTGCAAAAACTCAGGAAAACTTTAAGGACACAGTAGATACTCTGAAACTTGGTTCAGAAAAACACACTGAAGAAATAAGTACACTATCGGAGAAAGTAGCCGAACTTTCGGATCAGGTCACTAACTTATCTACAAAGGTAGATGATGATCTGAATGACACAAGACCCGTAGCCTTCACTGACACAGAAGAGTATGAACAAATAAGAAAATTCAAACAAAATCAGAATCAAATTAATACACAACACCAAAGAGAAATCCGGGAAGTACAAGATCAGCTGACACAGGTAATACAAGAATTACGTATTTCAGAGGACACTGGCGCTCCAACACGGGAAGAGGGACTTAGAGACACGGAAAAGCCGCAAAGTAATAACACAGGGCATTTCGGAAGTTATGAAAGAAATTGGCAATGTGCACCGAATTTTGAGATGGAACGGCCGACATGACCTAACAATGACCGACATGCGACTCGCCGACATGACGATTTTGACTATAAGCTGTTCATTACTACACGTAAATTCAAAACATTTAAGAATTCTGGCAACGACATTCATCCACAAGCATGGCTCCATCAATTCTCTCATTGTTTTCCTCCCAACTGGTCGTTAGAACACAGATTAGAATTTATGTGTGGCTACTTGGAGAATGAACCAGCTGTAAGAATGCGATCGGTAATTCACGATTGCCACAGTGAAGGAGAGTTTTACCATGCCTTCCTCTCAGCATATTGGTCTCAAGCCACACAAGACCGAGTAAAACATGGCATCATAATGATGAAACATTTCGAACAATCTGAATTTTCCAGTCTTGTGAAATATTTTGAAGACATGTTGCATAAGAATCAGTATCTTTCAAACCCATACAGCCCCTCAGAACTCATCCGCATTTGCTTACTCAAATTGCCTGAACATTTACGACATATTATTTTAGCAGGACGTTGCAAAGAAGACATTGAGGCTTTTCAGGGACTCCTACAAGAATTAGAAATTGACACAGACAGTCGCGGGATGCGAAAACAGGAAAACAATCACTACAGGTCACATCCGTCACAATTCCGTGACGACAGAAACAATAACTGGACACAACAGGTCTATTCTTACAACGGAAATCGTGACCAAAACAGACACCACCCATATGACAACCATTGGCAGAGTAATAGTTACAGAGAAAGATAACATTTCCGTAGTAATGAATATGACAGAGATAACCATAGAAACAGACAATATGGTAATCAGAACTATTATTATCAAGGGAGACAGAATAATTTCAGACGCAACAGTTCAGCGCACAGTTACGATTCAGGGAGAAATTCTCCACCACTTAACCGACAAGAAAGACTCTACAGAAACTACCGACAAAACGACAGACCTGAATTCCATCAGAACTGGCGAGCTTTAAACAGAGCTGGGCCCTCTCGGCAAGGCGAATTTGTGGAAGTTAGGCCTCCTAATCCCAGTAACGACACGCGGCAACGAAGAGACAGACAATGACTCGCGCCGCAGGCACCCACGTGCGCCGGCTGGCTCAGAGAAAAATAACATAGATGCTAACCTTGTGAAAAATTCCAGTATTCTTTACCGACGTACACTGCATGATAATTACGTTCAAGCTGAAATTCTGAGTACTTTGAAGAGTAAAAGATTGTACCACATTTCACATGTAAAACCGATTATTGAAAGATAATCTGCTTTTTAACTTTGTCTTTGCCATATAACTTTTCACTTTACGTTACTAGTATGCTTTAGAATCTGTTACCATGCAACAATGTTTGAAGTTAAATATCCAGTCAAGAATCAAGATAACTTATTTAAACAGAAATTACGAATCCATTGTTATAGTGAACAGACGACACAGTGTTGTTATTTCTACATTCTTGCTTGTTAGCTGCACGATTACGTAACGACTATCTGGCTTACATACTTCGAACATGTACCGGTACTGCTAATGAGATTTTAATGCAACATTTTGGTTTACTTGAAAATACATTCTGGGTTTAAAGTACTTTCTGTGAGATACCAGACGACACAGTGGTTAGTTTATGTGACAACTACACGGTTTTATCACGACGCTACTAATGAGTGACAATTAACAATGTTGCTTTTGCAGTGTTTCTGTTTTATTTCTGCACAGTTTTTCTGTTTTATTCTGCAAAGTAAAACATGTTTTAGTAGTAACTTTTGTGGTATAGCTACAATGAGATTGCCTTTTCCGTAGCACAACAATACGTTACAGCACAGTACTTTCTTCATCATGGCAATAAGCGTAATAACTAAGATATCTATACATAAAGCATTTCACTTTTGTTTATCATGAGGTAAGTACATTGACTTCTGCAGAACTTAGCTTTTGGAGGAAAATAACTACGACACTTCCACAGCGATTATCTTACAACAAGATGCACATTTAGCGCTACAGTACACGTATTTGAGTGATTAATTTTGTACTTAAAACATTTATTTTTAAAGATTTTTGAATTACAAAGAAAGTTTTCAATGATACATTTCATTTCATTGCTGTAATCTGTAACACCTGAGGGTATAATTACATTAATCCTCAGGCGGGTACATGCTTACTTTGTGTATCATGTGTTTGGCACACACAAGGAGCCCTAGCTAATATGGTATTTGCTTATACAACTTTACACATCGTTACCATATTTCTCTAACACACAAATTACACAGCTATCTGATCATTTAACTGAGAGATAAACATTTTTTACTACATCAGTGACACATGTTTACGCAATCAACAGTTGGGTAACTTCACACTTATGAAATTGTATTTTGTTTGTACTTTGTGAAATGTTCATATTTTTTTGGAACCATTGTGATACTATGAGAGCTTTGAATGATGTATTTGGTAAGGGAGCATGATGTTAAAGTACGTTTGAGGTAGATGACACTATTGAAATGAGCAGAGAATTTTTTTTAGGTTTTGAAATTATTGCAGAAAGCTATGACGATTTTGAGATTTGACTGAGGTGTTATGATGTTATTATTACGACGACGATGTGTATTATGTTGTTGAGGAATGTTTATTATGCTACGTATTTCTCATGATGAAATATTGAAGAAGTGTCGACGAATATGTATATGTATAATGAGGTAAGGAATAATGAGTAGTGTTTAGGGACTCTGATTTGTGAAAAAGGTTGTTGGAAACCAAGAATCATACTTTAAGAGTTATGAAATGTGTGTATATGAGTGAATGTATCACAATGCTGGCGAAAATTTTTTGGACGCTGTTATATTTATAGGGTTTTGTTTCTACAGATTTGCAACGCTAATTCTTGACCTGTGAAATATTTTTATGTGAGACTGTCACTGTAGCGGAAACTGCTGTCATAAATATTTCCGTAAGGAAGTTAAGTGACCACTTGCACGTAATGCGTCGCGGGCACCCACCTGGGCGACAGCCGCCCGAAAAAAAGCCATTAGCCTTTCAGCGGCACAGGTAGAAAAAAAAAAAGGGGGAGGCCATTATAATGACAAGTGTCTTTCTACGAGAGTTGAGAGCTACTGACTTATGAAATGTCACATGACTATTGAATTATATTTTTATGCTTTGCTTTTCGTAGTTGCTTATTTCATTTGATACCTGTTTTTCAGCTGTGTTGCAGCATTGCTTTTATAAAATGAAATGCATTTGCTAATGTGAACACTTTCTGTCAACAGATCTATTAAATAATTATTTTATGATCCACATT
Organism: Schistocerca serialis cubense; assembly: GCF_023864345.2. Taxonomy (NCBI): domain Eukaryota; kingdom Metazoa; phylum Arthropoda; class Insecta; order Orthoptera; family Acrididae; genus Schistocerca; species Schistocerca serialis. Next base: position 225,370,544 of record NC_064647.1, on the reverse strand, counting down.
CTTTAAAAAAAGGAGCACTTGGAAAGGAAAGAACAATAAGAAGGCACTAGTAACAGTAACTGGACACATAATTTTCTTTTCAAGTACATGGTAATATTTCTTTTACAATAAGTTGTTGTGGTACACCACTTTAATTTACATAGACATTAAGATGTGAATATACACTTCCCTTATCTGAATTGTTGTTTTTACTGTAATATCTTTTCTGCTTGAGCTTTGTCATGTATAGATATAAGTTTTATATTTTTTATATTTGCTGCTGCTGTTTGCCAGGCATAGTGCTACTGAATTTTCAATTGTGTTACTCTGTTAAGCTAGTTTTACTACTGACTTATTTTTCTTGTTACTGTACATTGGCTCATATTAGTTGTAATGTTGCATTGCTTGGTAATTTATATTTACTGTAGCTTGCTTTGCAATTTTCCATTTTTTTTGCATTGCTGTTTGTGTTAATTTGTTATGTGCTGCTGCATTGCCTCGTCCCTTAGTTTAGCATCTGAGCTCAGTAGGTTTAAGTTAGCTTAAGAGGAGACTATATAAGAAACTAACTATTATAAATTTATAAGAAATGCATTGAGAAGCTATCAGAAAATGGTCTGGCAAAATAAAAAGGATACTGTACAGTGGAGAAAAACTATTATTGACAGAGGATGTGAACAGAATACAGAAAGCAGAGAGAAAAACTATTTTTGACAGAGGATGTGAACAAAATACAGAAGGCAGGCTTAGATAGGACTTTTGGGAATAATGATGAATGAAGGGAGATCTCCAAGAAGCAAAGAAAGTTTTGTTTGCAAAATACTGCAATGAAACAAACCCTGTCCTTTCCTTTTGTGTTATCCCACTATATGTTTGTGTACTCTTGTGTATTTGTGTTTTTCCTGTCTTTATGTGTTTTTCTGATAAGAATTGTAGAATTTTTCTAGTACTAAGCTACATTCACTATGATGAGGAATACTGTTATCCTCAAATATAATTGGCAGTAATAATATGTGATTTACCTTATAAATATGCTTACACATTATTTATTCTGTTTTGTTTTAATGCTCATGTGTGAAATTGATGTTTCAAAAGTTATTCTGACCTTTTATGTATTTACTAATGTCATAATTCCTGTAACACTGATGTATATGTTATTTCGATTCTTTTGTAAAGCCTGTACTACAAATGTTATCTGTATTATTATGTTCTTTAATGATGTATTTTGTACCTTTGTAATTGTATTCTCATGTTATAAAATTGTACTTGACACAAGTTAATCAAATTAAGTAACTTGTGAGTTACATTTCACTGCACACGTTTCTGTTGTTAATAGTATGTGGACAATATGTGAGAAGTAGGGACTGATCGTGTTTGCACGTGTGTTAATAATTCAGCAAGGGACTGGATAACAGCATTGTTGGTTCTAAGGACAGTTCCGAAAACTTTGTGAGTGCACAAGTGGTGGTTTATGGACTTGCTATATTATCCGCAAGACTCTTCAATGGTGATTGTGCACCTGCACAGTCACAACAGATGGCTGCTGGCCATCTCTACGAGGACTACAGTGGGTCTGCATCTTTGATGACCCACCAATACCATTATCTCTACAAAGACTACCGTGGGTCTACACCTTTCCTGACTCACCAATACCATTATTTCTACAAGGACTGCAGTGGGTCTGCACCTCTGGTGGCCCACCAATACCACAATCTCTACCAGGACTACAGTGGGTCTGCTCTGTGATGACCTGCCTACCAATATTCTTCAAAACTTCGAATGACTCTGCTGTGGGTTTGCTCTGTTGTGGCCCATTACCTGTCAGCACGTCGAGAGTCAGCACTCTCTTTCCGTTGGAAGAACAACACTACTTCTTCAAGACTGCATGGAAATCCACTACTTCTGTGTGCATTTTCTTCTACTGCTCAGACTTTGAGAAAAACACTACTATTTTACCGTGATGAATGATCAGGACTATCTTTATGGACTGTGAGAAAATTTGAGCTTTTGACCAACATAGTATCAATAAGTGTGTGCATTTGATTTCTTTGTTATTGTAATTATGAAAAAATTTTTCAAATCTGTATTGGCCACTGCCCAATCCAATTTGTAACATTTTTTGTGGGGAGCATGGGGGCTATGTAAGTAGGCTGTTTAGGTTTTTTTATTGGTAACGCCACCTCTGTATGAAAATCACTGGCTGTGCTGTGTGCAGTCTGTGGCTGCTTTGCATTGTTGTAATACTCGCCATTGTAGTGTTAGGCAGCTGGCTGTGAACAGCGCGTAGCGTTGCGCAGTTGGAGGTGAGCCGCCAGCAGTGGTGGATGTGGGGAGAGAGATGGCGGAGTTTTGAAATTTGTCATGAACTGCTATATTTATATATGATGATATCAAGGTAAATACATTGTTTGTTCTCTATTAATATCTTTCATTTGCTAACTATCCCTATCAGTAGTTAGTGCCTTCCATAGTTTGAATCTTTTATTTAGCTGGCAGTAGTGGCGCTCGCTGTATTGCAGTAGCTTGAGCAGCGAAGATTTTTGTGAGGTAAGTGATTTGTGAAAGGTATAGTTTAATGTTAGTCAGGGCCATTCTTTTGTAGGGAATTTTGAAAGTCAGATTGCGTTGCGCTAAAAAAAATATTGTGTATCAGTTTAAGGACAGTCATGTATAAATGATCAAAAGGGGACGTTTCAGTTTTATTTCTTACTTTTAAACAAATTATTCCACGAAACAATTGACGCTTTTTCAAAAATATTTTTATGCTTTATTTATGGAAAATTTTAAGCTAAATTGAAACGCTTGACACTAACATTGATTGGGGTGAATTACTTTCCAAAACACTCAAATATCAGTAAAATTTTATGGTTGTTCAATGTATTTTGTTAGAAATTTAATGTGTGTGATATAATGGGGTACGTGGGAGTACAGTTAAAATACTTTCGCAAGATCTTGAGAATATAATTTGAAATGCAGTGTAAGTAGTGTAGATAAAACTTAGTACACAGAACAGGTGACAGGGTTGCAGCTAAAGCAGCTGAAATAGAATAAACAGTTGGGTCTGAATCCGGGACCCACAACAATTCACATTACTAACGTAGGACGCTTCTATTACGTCACGAACACATCGGTGATGGGCTTATTGATCTTTCCTTACTTACGTTAGTCTGTCATTCTTCCGCACTTCTTGTCTGCTGAACGTTTGTAGTCACGTAAGAAACATTCGTCTTCAATTCCCCAATGAGGTAGTCGAACATATCGGCACTCACCATCGTATCTACATCTACACAGATACTCTGCAAGTCACATTTAAGCGCCTGGCAGAGGGTTCATCGAACCACCTTCACAATTCTCTATTATTCCAATCTCCTATAGCGCGCGGAAAGAATGAACATCTGTATCTTTCCGTACGAGCTCTGATTTCCCTTATTTTATCTTGGTGATCGTTCCTCCCTATGTAGGTCGGTGTCAACAGAATATTTTCGCACTCGTAGGAGAAAGTTGGTGATTGGAATTTCGTGAGAACATTCCGTCTCAACGGAAAACGCCTTTCTTAAAAGAAAGCCGAAATCCTGTATCATTTCTGTGACACTCTCTCCATATTTAGCGATAATACAAAGCTTGCTGCCTTTCTTTGAACTTTTTCGATGTACTCCGTCAGTCCTATATGGTAAGGATCCCACACCGTGCAGCAGTATTCTAAAAGAGGACGGACAAGCGTAGTGTAGGCAGTCTCCTTAGTAGGTCTGTTATGTTTTCCAAGTGTCCTGCCGATAAAACACAGTCTTTGGTTAGCCTTCCCCACAACATTTTCTATGAGTTCCTTCCAATTTAAGTTGTTCGTTATTGTAATACTTAGGTATTTCATTGAATTTACGGCTTTTAGATTAGACTGATTTATGGTGTAACCGAACTGTAACGAGTTCAATGCAGTGGTACACCGCCAACACGCACTACAGGAGGTATCGTCGTACCCGCACAACAGTCTACAAAACCATAGGAAACATTGAACTCACAACAACATCAGAGGACAAGAAGAATCGCATTCCAGTGAAGAGTGTTGCAGCCCACGCGCTCGTCGATGGACCTTGTGTATATCTTGGATGTTCTCTTAATTTTAGCTTCGGTATAAACGACACTTTCTCACATGGAAATGGATGGTTCACCGTTGCCATAGTAAGAGGTGGTAGCTGTGTTCCTAGAGTACCTGGTCTTGAAAGTTTTAATGATAGAGATGTAATTGTCTATCGTACCTATCATTTGTTTGAAATTAGTAGTAAAGATTTAGGTAAATCAGCTTATGAGTCAACATAGATAAGGAACAGCAAAGGGCCTATAACACTACCTTGGGGAACGCCAGAAATCACTTCTGTTTTACTCGATGACTTTCTGTCAGTTACTACGAACTGTGACCTCTTTGACAGGAAATCACAAATCCAGTCACATAATTGAGACGATATTCCATAAGCCCGCAATTTCAATACGAGCCACCTGTGTGGTACAGCGTCAAAAGCCTTCCGGAAATCCAGAAATATGGAATCGATCTTAAATCTCTTGTCAATAGCACTCAACACTTCATGTGAATAAAGAGATAGTTGTGTTTCACAGGAACGATGTTTTCTAATCCCGTTGACAGTGTGTGTCAACAGACCGTTTTCTTCGAGGTAATTCATAATGTTCGAACACAATATATGTTCTAAAATGCTGCTGCATATCGACGTTAACGATATGGGCCTGTAATTTAGTGGACTGTGCAACTTTCCAGTTTTTGAGTACGGATCTTTCGTCGAAGATTCGAAGAATTTATCTGAAGATCTTTGTAGATCATGATATAAATCAACAAATTCTCTATTAAGATTCACTGTGTTTGCAAATTTCATGCGCTGCGTTGTTTTATCTCCTTATTTTGCTAGGTGAAGTTATAGGAGGCTATCGAAAAGTTTCACTTCGGAGACTGTACAGTCCAGAGTCGGTATGCAAATCACGTAAAATAGCCGTGAGCATTAAGGCAGTCACCCCACCGACACACGAGGTTGAAGATACCCCTTCGGTAAAGCGCAGTGTCCTGTTGCGTGAAGAAGTCCAAAGCAGCGTGCCGCACGTTCTCATGTGACAGGCTTTCTTTAAGGGACCGAAGCGTGATAATCACATGGGGAGGGATCAGGACAGTAGGGCAGCTGCTCGAGTGTTCCCACTTGAGTTAGCGCAAGTTCTGCGTGACGACATTTCTGATGTGGTGATGTGCGTTATCGTGAACGGCGCCTAACTTGGCGCACTATTACACAAGGGTGGTTTTCGACAGACGTGCTGCCCTATACGCATTCTTCATTGGTTGATGGGTGTCTACTGTTGTTTGTTCTTTGGCAGCCAAGAAAAAACAACAGTATGTTGGTGCTATTTGGACACATTTGCCAATAACGTCACCACAGTTCACATTTCTGCATTTACTGCACGCAGATGCCACACGAATGCTTTGCCTACATGTCGATACTTATACACTGAAGCGTCGAAGAAACTGGTATAGGCATGTGTATTCAAATACAGGGATATGTAAACAGGCAGAATACGGCGCTGCGGTCGACAACTTCTATAAAAGACAACAGATGTCTGTCGGAATTGTTAGATCGGTTGCTGCTTATACACTAGCAGGTTATTAAGATTTAAGTGAGTTTGAACGTGGTGTTATAGTGGGCGCAAGAGCGACGGGACACAGACTCTCCGAGGTAACGATGAAGTGGGGATTTTCCCGCAGACCATTTCACAAGTCTGAATATTAGCAATCGAGCTAAACATCAAACCTCCGACATCGCTGCGGCCGGAAAAAGATCCTGCAACAACGGGACCAAAGTCGACTGAAGACAATCGTTCAACGTGATGCAAGTGCAACCCTTACGCAAATTGCTGCAAATTTCAATCCTGGGCCATCAACAAGTGTCGGTGTGCGAACCATTCAACGAAACATCGTCGATATGGGCTTTTTGAGCAGAAGGATTACTCGTGTACCATTGGTGACTGCACGACACAAAGCGTTACGCCTCGTCTGGGGCCGTCAACACCGACATTGGACTGTTGATGACTGGAAACATGTTGCCTGGTCGGATGAGTCTCGTTTAAAATTCTATCGAGCGGATGGACGTGTACAGGTATGGAGACAATCTCATGAATCCATAGACCCTGCAGGGGACTGTTCAATCTGGTGGAGGCTGTGTAATCGTGTGGGGCGTGTGCAGTTGGAGTGATACGGTAGCCCTGATATGTCTAGATTCGACTCTGACAGGTGACAAGTACGTAAGCATCCAGTCTGATCACTTGCACCCGTTCATGTCCATTGTGGATTCCGACGGATTTCAGCAGTTCCAGAAGGACGATGCGACACCCCACACGTCCAAAATTGCTACAGAGTGGCTCCAGGAACACTCTTCTGAAATTAAACACTTCCGCTGGCCACCACAGTCTACTGGGCATATCTGGGATGCGTTGCAACGTGCTGTTCAGAAGAGATCTCAACCCTCTCGTACTCTTACGAATTTATGGACAGCCCTGGAGGATTCATGGTGTCAGTTGCCTCCAGCACTACTTCAGACATTAGACTAGTCCATGCCACGTCGTGTTGCGGCACTTCTTCGTGCTCACGGAGGCTCTACACGATATTAGGCAGGTGTACCAGTTTCTTTGGCTCTTCAGTGTATATCCTGATTAGAGGCATGCTTCGTTGCATATGAGCTGCTGGAACGTCCTTACACGGAAACTTTCTGATCAGCTTTTATAGTTTTGCTGCCCTACTGTCGAGCTACGATATTCTAAGGTTTATGGGCGCCATGTCTTTGAAACAGAAAGTCGGCTCTTGTAGCCGCCTTGTAGTGGCAGTGTATTGCTCGCACACAGGACACCGGTGAACGTACGCCGTGCTGCTGCTTACAGCAGGAATGTTGCACATCCACATGTCGCGCACTGTTGGTAGCCCATGTACACTACTGGCCATTAAAATTGCTACACCAACAAGAAATGCAGATGATAAACGGATATTCATTGGACAAATATATTATACTAGAACTGACATGTGATTACATTTTCACGTAATTTGAGTGCATAGATCCTGAGAAATCATTACCGAGAACAACCACCTCTGGCCGTAATAAGGGCCTTGATACGCCTGGGCATTGAACCCAACAGAGCTTGGTTGGCGTGTACAGGTACAGCTGCCCATGCAGCTCCAACACGAGACCACAGTTCATCGAGAGTAGTGACTGGCGTATTGTGACGAGCCAGTTGCTCGGCCACCATTCACCAGACGTTTTCTGTTGGTGAGAGAACTGGAGAATGTGCTGGCCACGGCAGCAATCGAATATTTTCTGTATGTAGAAAGGCCCGTACAGGACCTGCAACATGCGGTCGTGCATTATCCTGCTGAAATGGAAGGTTTCGCAGGTATCGAATGAAGAGTAGAGCCACGGGTCGTAACTCATCTGAAATGTAACGTCCACTGTTCAAAGTACCGTCAATGCGAACAAGAGGTGACCGAGACGTGTAACCAACGGCACCCCATACCATCACGCCAGTATGGCGATGAAGAATACATGCTTCCAATGTGCGTTCACCGCGATGTCGCCACACACGGATGCGACCATCATGTTGCTGTAAACAGGACCTGCATACATCCGAAAAAACGACATTTTGCCATTCGCGCACCCAGGTTCGTCGTTGAGTACACCATCGCAGGCGCTCCTGTCTGTGAGGGAGCGTCAAGGGTAACCGGAGCCAAGGTCTCCGACCTGATGGTCCATGCTACTGCAAACGTCGTCGAACTGTTCGTACAGATGGTTGTTGTCTCGCAAACGTCCCCATCTGTTGACTCAGGGATCGAGACGTGGCTGCATGATCCGTTACAGCCATGCAGATAAGATGCCTGTCATCGCGACTGCTAGTGATACGAGACCGTTGGGATCCAGCACGGCGTTCCGTATTACCCTCCTGAACCCACCGATTCCATATTCTGCTAAGAGTCATTGGATCTCGACCAACGCGAGCAGCAATGTCGCGATACGATAAACCGCATTCGCGATAGGCTACATTCCGACCTTTATCAAAGTCGGAAACGTGATGGTACGCATTTCTCCTCCTTACTCGAGGCATCACAACAACCTTTCACGAGACAACGCCGGTCAACTGCTATTTGTGTATGAGAAATCACTTGGAAACTTTCCTCATGTCAGCACGCTGTAGGTGTCGCCACCGGCGCCAACTTTGTGTGAATGCTCTGAAAAGCTAATCATTTGCATATCACAGCTTCTTCTTCCTGTCGGTTAAATTTCGCGTCTGTAGCACGTCATCTTCGTGGTGTAGCAATTTTAATGGCCAGTAGTGTATAAGTTTTTAAAGGAATTTTGGTCCGCGCACTGTTTCTCCCTTCCTATAGTTGGCCCACCAATCCACCTTCACTTTACAGGCTTCAGACAACCTGATGAGCTACTTTGCACTTCCAGGGCGCCTCTGTCCAAGCTGAGTCCTCCCCTTCTCCTACCCGGTAGGGAGGGACGTATCTGGACTCATCATTAACAGACTCCAAGTCTGGTAGCAACAGCGCTCAGCTGAAAACTAAACGTCAATGCCGTTCCTCTCGCCCCCAGCATAAACAGTGTTTTACATCACTTGGACCCATTCCAGAAGCCTTTCGTGAGTGGGCACTGCTGTTGTAGCACTCTGGCCAGTGTACACACACCGCGGTTGCGGTTCTCACAGGGGAACCTCCCCATCGCACCCCCCTCAGATTTTGTTATAAGCTGGCACAGTGGATAGGCCTTGAAAAACTGGACACAGATCAATCGAGAAAACAGGAGGAAGTTGTGTGGAACTATGAAAAAAATATGCAAAATATACGAACTGAGTAGTCCATGTGCAAGATATGCAGCATTAAGGACATTTTGAGCTCGGGAGTGCCGTGGTCCCGTGGTTAGCGTGAGCAGTGCCGGAATGAGAGGTCCTCGGTTCAAGTCTTCCCTCGAGTGAAAATTTTACTTTCTTTATTTTCGCAAAGTTCTGATCCGTCCGTTCGTTCATTGACGTCTCTGTTCACTGTAATAAGTTTAGTGTCTGTGTTTTGCGATCGCACCGCAAAACCGTGCGATTAGTAGACGAAAGAACGTGCCTCTCCAACGGGCACAGAAAACATTTGATCGCAAGGTCATAGGTCAACCGATTCCTTCACAGAACAACACGTCTGATATATTCTATACGACACTGGTGACGGCCTGTGCGTCACGTGACAGGAATATGTTGTCGACCCACCTAACTAATACACTTGGGGAATGGGTAAAAAGATTCTTCTTCCTTGCCCGATTTAGGTTTTCTTGTGGATGTGATGATCACTACCAAAAAGTGATGAAAATATAAGAGTTTGTCAAATAAACTGCAACAAATGAATGCAACAGTTTCACAGTCGCACAGTTTTCCCTGTGCTCTGTCAAAACATATGTTTTTAACGTTTTCAAATTTTTCCGTGTGGAGACCGTCAAATCCTGCATGTGTCCAAGCAAATCTGAACATGTCCTGGAATTTTGGAGAGCGAAGTTGATTATATTTGAGTGCCTGAACTTTGATAATTGTCTGAAAATAAAAAATTAAAACTTCTCACTCGAGGGAGGCTTGAACCACGGACCTTGCGTTTCGCAGCTAACCACGGGACCACGGCGCTCCTGAGTTCACAGTGTCCTTGATGTTGCCTATGTTCCGCATGGAATACTCAGTTTGTATGTTTGCTTATTTTTTTCATAGTTCCATACAACTTCTTCCTGTTTTCTCAATTGATCTGTGTTCAGTTTTTCAAGGCCTATCCACTGTGCCAACTTGTAACTAAATCTGAGAGGGGTGCGATGCGGAGGTTCCCTTGTTAGGGTCAAGTATCAAGCTTATCGCCTCTGCTTAGACGTGCCTCTTTGTGGTCATCTTCTACTGTGACGCATTACGATAGCGTTTAGACGGTGGATGAAATTACCGGTTAATTCCCTCAAGTGAAACTTCTCTGCTGGGACAGCTGCCCAGAGCGTCTGCAATTCGCAGGGCTCTAGCTTTACTGTTTTAAGAGAGATGGAACAAATGTTAGATGATCTAAACACAAAATTAGAAGAAAATGGAATGAAGATTAGCATGAAGAAAATGTCAAGCATGGTAACTGGAGGAAAGGGGAGGAAATAACGTTTGAAAATAGGGGGAGAGTAAATAGAGCAAGTGAATAACTTCAATTACTTAGGATGTGTAATAATGGATGATATGTATTGCTCAACAGAAATTTGGAAAAGAATTGCAATGGCAAAAGGAGGATTCAAGAAGAAACAGAAATTACTTTGTGGACCACCAAACAAAGATCTGAGGAAAAGACCAAATGTTACATCTGGAGCGTTGCACTATTTGGTGTGGAGATCTGAACATTGAGGAAGGAAGATGAAACTTGATTGGAGGCACTATAAATGTGGATATGGAGAAGAATGGAAAAAGTGAAATGGGAAGACCGAGTATGGAATGAAGAAGTATTAAGAAGAGTTGGAGAAGAAAGAAACATGCTGAAAGTTACCAGAAAGAGAAAACGGAACTGGATTGGACATTGTTTGAGGTGGGACTGTTTATTGAGGGAAGGAATAGAAGGAATGGTGGAGGGAAAAAGAGGAAGAGGAAAAAGAAGATATCAAATGCTGGACAACATGAAAGTAGACAAATATTCAGAAATGAAAAGACTGGCTTTGAACAGACAAAAGTGGAAGAGGCTTAACCCTTGACAAGACCTGCCGTAAGGCAGAATACCATACTACTACTACTACTCTGGTAACCTAAACACTACCACTTTTACCTCCCCTCTGCATTATGTCTCTGATTTCCTAGCTTGGAGTACCTTAGCTGGTTACCTACAATCTTAAGTTGAACAATGTACAAGCCATTACATAGTCAATACATGACATCCCTCCCCTTGGGAAAAATTTGTTGTCAGTCACTTGACGACACATTTGTAATTTAATTTCTGTTGTGAAAAAAACGTCAAAGTTCTAAAAATGGCATTATATACATTCTTGACTAATCACTTTGGTCGTGTTTTGCATTTCGGGCCTTGTAAAGTTCATTTTCCGCTGCACTTTTGCCCACATATAAAATACAATATAAAACATAATTTCATTTTACACTGCACTTATACACACATAGACACATACACATAAAAGCATTAATGTAAATCATTGCTTCATTTTTCACTGTAGCTTACAGATACGTAGAAACATCAATTTAAATCATTGATAAAATAACTTTTTTTTCACATTACAGATAAATATTATACACAACAAATATAAAATACTTTTGTCTCTCCTTTTCATCACATTACATATACCTATCTATAATTATATTACTTTTCTTCGCATTCTATGTACATAAACACTTCGATAAACAACATTACATATCATGATTATGATAATAAATCTGAAAAAGAACACACAAGATTCTTTTTTATATTTTTCTTATATGATTCACAATAGTAATTTCCTATGTATTAAGTGAGTTTTGCAGTGCCTTGCATTATCTTTAATCTCTGCATGGAGCTGGCGTAGATAACAAGGCTCTTTTTTCCTCAATGTGTTCAAACGTAATGGTGATTTCATCTCGCTTTTCAGTATTTCTTCTGCTTGACCTGAGAGGCCGTCTACTGCAAATTCATCTCATCTCCGACCCTTCACAAGAGTTATTATGGTCCTCCCTCACCCCCCACTCACCCCCCCCCCCCCGCCCCCCACATACACACTGCCACACCAATCAGCTGGCCGCTGTGGCCGAGCGTTCCTAGGCGCTTCAGTCCGGAACCACGTGTTTCGAATCCTGCCTCGGGCATGGATGTGTGTGATGTCCGTAGGTTAGTTAGGTTTAAGTAGTTCTAAGTCTAGTGGACTGATGGCCTCAGATGTTAAGTCCCATAGTGCTTAGAGACATTTGAACCATAACAATCATCGCCCATGCCTTTCCGTATGTACGTAAAACAACGCAGTTTCTGCACAAACAACGTATAAACATAATTGTAAGTATTACACCTCATAAGTAAGATCAGAATGAATAATGATACCAAGATACTTCTAAGAAACTATGCTATTTTATGACCTGTTCCTTTAAGGACATCTATATGTTGTATTACGTGTTCCAACGACATGTCTAATTTTAACTCAGAAATGTTCCCATTTTAATACGGCAATCTATCTCCATGTTTAAAGGTGGCACTATATCTTCAGTGGTCACATTAATTCTTATTATTTGTTCGGGATGTATGAACATCTGTGTACTGTACTCTTCACATTTTCCACAAAACGTTAGTTTCCCAGTACCTTTGACCAGAATATCTGTTGGCTTGTTGTCATTACACAAAATTGTCAAGCCTTCCTCTTTTGGGGCAACGAATGACTCAGTGGACTCCAAACACTATCATTTTGTTTCGCAGTCATCTTAACACAATCCTTGGGAATTTCCCTCGCCAGTTGCAACATCCTAGCTTCACACGTTTAGTTATCAGATGTGGACATTAAAACAAAATTTTGTTAACAAGTTTTGCGATCGTGATCTGTCTCTTTACACAACAGTTGAGAGTCAGATATGTATAGTGCTGCTTGGTTTGAACAATTAACAGGTGACCTTCCTCTGGCTGTATGTACACAAATAAACATTGATTTCCATCAACTTCGGTAGATAGAAGCAATATTCTGTACAAATTAAACAGCTCTTTTCTACTAATGAGACATTCAGTACATAGCTTAATATATGTCCAGACATAAACACACCAACATATAAAGCGTAAATACTTGTATCCGCTCTGTTCCATGACAGCAACTGAGAACTTTCTGTCTTTAATATCATCTCGAATAAAATGCAAGTATTTAACTATTTGCACCGTATTAATTACATGAGGTACCAGTATTCCTTTTGGTGCATGTACTATAGGAGAAATTAAATCTCGTATTCTCTTTCTAACTTACTGTAAATCAGTATCAACTGCATTAACTGGTCATTAACAGTAGTGATCATAACTGAAGTCTTTATCTTCTAATCAGTACTATTAGTATATTCATTTTTGTATCTGTGAAGCTGTTTCGTGTTTTCAATAGTCATTTCCACGTTGTGTGCAAGACTAGCTACTGTATGATTGAAACTCGCCGAAGTTGCTTTTACTTTTGTTACTTGCTCTTAGATCAATTTAAGCAATTGCCTCTGTTTATTTTCAGTTAAGTCAATCTTTGATTTAAATAGAAGGCATCCTGTTCACCTAATATCTCAAACAATATGTTACTGATTACACCCACAAAATTTAAGACATCTCGTTTCCTACGTGTCTCACGTCCTGTTAATTGTCCAGTTAGATCTTGCGATTTCCGGATCTTTTTAAAATGCCGTTCTGAGGCTTGCTCTACAGCTGTAAACTCTTGATCCCTTGATAACTTCTGTTTATAATATCTTACAGACAAATGTGCAACTCATTCTGTCTTATCAGCATTTCCCTAAAGTTGTCCCAGATTAATACAGCTAACGATATTCCACGTCACGTTGTAGATTTGTGCCTTGTCAGTACTACCACAATATAAGCCAAGGTGACGAAGGAAACTTCTCTATACTAAAATCTTGAGATTGTCCACGTTTGTGCATTGCTGCAAGAAAGCTGACCAGGCCCAAAACTCCCGTCTCTTTCCTCATCTGAAATTCTAGAAAAGTTCTACTTCAGTAGAACTCCTTTAACTTATTGGCGTGCGCCGTTAAAAATTTGTTTCTCACCAAGTGAACGACCACATCTGGGCCCTTTATCGTTACTACAGAATATGGGCCACGCCACTGCGTGTCTAGCTTACGGTTTTTGCCCCTTCTAACACTTTCATCGTTTATTAGAAACTTGATCACCTGTTTTAAAATATTTCGGATTCTGATCTCCATCATAGTTCTCTTTGTTCTTCTCTTGACACTGTTTATTATAATTCCTGGACACTGGTGCGTCTGTCTCATTTTCTCCTTTAACTCGAGCAGATAATCATCGTAATTATGAGTAACATCTGCGGAATCTCTTTAGAAGATAGTAGGTATATTACACGCTTTACCGAAAAATAACTTTTGTGGTGTATCATCGAGGGCGCAATGGAGTGTGGTATTGCTCACCAATACAGCGAATGGAAGACATTCATCCCAATCTGATGGAGCCCTATCGATACAGTATCTCAGTAATTCTGTTGCAGTTCGGTGTCATCACTTCAATGCTCCATTCGATTGGCGAGGGTAACAGGAGGTCAATGCTCTGCCAGCCTTATGACAACCTGCACACTCTCTTTACAGTGTCTCCCAAATTCTGGAATTACTCTTTCCACCAGAACTCGAACCACTGTATCTGCGTTCTTTTCTTCTACCGGTTCTGCCGCCTGGAATGTTAGTATATGACTATTATTTCTGTCTGTTACCATCAGGGGACAGACAGGATCAATATCACAGCTATCAAACACCCTTCTGGCGTTGGTGTAATAATCAACGACATTTTTGTCTTTTTTGCGTTTATTTTTTACAACTAACGCATTTTCTGTTATTGTCCGCAATATCCTTCTTCGTAACGGGCCAAGTTCGCTATTTTCTAATTCGACCATACGTTCTCAAGAGCCCTTGATGACCACTTACGGGTGTGTCATGGATTTCCCCCAAAATTTCCGCCTTTTCTTCGACAGTTATCTCCTGCTGTTCGTCTTCCTTGACTGCCAGCCCTTCCTCTTTCATTTGCCCCAGTTTCAGTAGCAGCTGACTGTGCGCCTCGACAATGCATCTGTTACACAGCTGTTCTTGCACTTTGCCCTTTTTGTATACAATTTCATAATCATACTCCTCTAATTTCAATCTGGACTTCTTTAAACGGCAGAACGGATCGCTAATATTTCCAACCCACTCTAAATGTTTATGAACTGTAAAAATGGTAAACTTACGACTAGACACGTATGGTATGTAACGCTTGTCCACCCAAACTACGGCTGATAACTCTCTCTCAAATGGCTCTGAGCACTATGGGACTTAACAGCCGTTGTCATTAGTCCCCTAGAACTTAGAACTACTTAAACCTAACTAACCTAAGGACATCACACACATCCATGCCCGAGCAGTCGCGCGGTTCCGGACTGCGCGCCTAGAACCACTCGGACACCCCGGCCGGCAACTCTCTCTCAATTGTGCTTTAATTTCCCTCTGCATTGTTCAGAGTTCCGGACGCATATGCAACTGGAAGGTCTTTACATATCGCCCTTCGCTAAGAACCGAGCCAATAGCATCCTGGCTGACGTCAGTCGTGATTATAAACTGTTTTGAAAAATATGGGTACTGGAATATAAGGGGTCGAGCACCTTCTCTTTTAGCACTTGGTATGCATCTCCTTGCTTAACGCCCCATTAATACTTAACACTTTTCTTCAACAACTCATGTAGGGGTTTTGCCACCGTACTAAATTCACTTAGGAATCGCGTTTATACCTGACTAACCCAAGCAAACGTTTTAACACCTTCGTTGTATTGGACTGCGGATGTTCCGCCACTGCTTGTAACTTGTTTGGGTCTGGCTTTAACCCATTCTTGGTTAAGTGGATGGCTACCAATAGGCTTAAGCTCAACAATGCACAAGTCATTACACTGTCACATTAATGTGATTGGACCGTGTGTTTACACGATCTGCGTCGGATCGTTAATGTAGAAATGCAAAGTAAGCGTTAAAACACACTTCTCTGGGGCACACCTGAAGTAACTTTTGCATCTTTTGATGAGGGTTCATCAGAGATAACAAGACTACGTGCTGCATTTGTTGACGACCGCCCATCCGAGATAACAGGATCACATGCTGCATCATGGCTCCGTTATCACCCAGCAAACATTAACTGTAAACATCGATAAAGAATTAAGGTTCTCCCAATCTTGACAGCCATGCACTTTCACCGGCGATTTATAGGTTGCAGAAAAAAAAAACTGATAGAAGATCAGATCAGAATAGTGGAGTGCGATCGATTACAATTTGCAATAAGGTGGAATTGTGGCTGTAAAATTGCAACCAATCAGTGGTGAGAGCGCAGAATTCAACACCCGCAAATTTTTGTAGCTGCCACTGTTATTCGCCACAGGGTAGTAATTGTGGAGAGGCTGGATCCATTGTTTTCTCAGGCATGTACATCTATACATACACTACCCGTTCAATCAGAACAACCCTGCGACATGGTCACGAATCGAACAGTGACCCAAATATACAGGGCTATTACAAATGATTGAAGCGATTTTATAAATTCACTGTAGCTCCATTCATTGACGACACACTACAGATACGTAGAAAAACTCATAAACTTTTGTTCGGCTGAAGCCGCACTTCAGGTTCCTGCCGCCAGAGCGCTCGAGAGCGCAGTGAGACAAAATGGCGACAGGAGCCGAGAAAGCGTATGTCGTGCTTGAAATGCACTCACATCAGTCAGTCATAACAGTGCAACGACACTTCAGGACGAAGTTCAACAAAGATCCACCAACTGCTAACTCCATTCGGCGATGGTATGCGCTGTTTAAAGCTTCTGGATGCCTCTGTAAGGGGAAATCAACGAGTCAGCCTGCAGTGAGACAAGAAACTGTTGAACGCGTGCGGGCAAGTTTCACGCGTAGCCCGCGGATGTCGACGAATAAAGCAAGCAGGGAGCTAAACGTACCACAGTCGACGGTTTGGAAAATCTTACGGAAAAGGCTAAAGCAGAAGCCTTACCGTTTACAATTGCTACAAGCCCTGACACCCGATGACAAAGTCAAACCCTTTGAATTTTCGGCGCGGTTGCAACAGCTCATGGAAGAGGATGCGTTCAGTGCGAAACTTGTTTTCAGTGATGAAGCAACATTTTTTTCTTAATGGTGAAGTGAACAGACACAATGTGCGGATCTGGGCAGTAGAGAATCCTGACGCATTCGTGCAGCAAATTCGCAATTCACCAAAAGTTAACGTGTTTTGTGCAATCTCACGGTTTAAAGTTTACGGCCCCTTTTTCTTCTGTGAAAAAAACGTTACAGGACACGTGTATCTGGACATGCTGGAAAACTGGCTCATGCCACAACTGGAGACCGACAGCGCCGACTTCATCTTTCAATAGGATGGTGCTCCACTGCACTTCCATCATGATGTTCGGCATTTCTTAAACGAGAGATTGGAAAACCGATGGATCGGTCGTGGTGGAGATCATGATCAGCAATTCATGTCATGGCCTCCACGCTCTCCTGACTTAACCCCATGCGATTTCTTTCTGTGGGGTTATGTGAAAGATTCAGTGTTTAAACCTCCTCTACCAAGAAACGTGCCAGAACTGCGAGCTCGCATCAACGATGCTTTCGAACTCATTGATGGGGACACGCTGCGCCGAGTGTGGGAGGTACTTGATTATCGGCTTGATGTCTGCCGAATCACTAAAGGGGCACATATCGAACATTTGTGAATGCCTAAAAAAACGTTTTGAGTTTTTGTATGTGTGTGCAAAGCATTGTGAAAATATCTCAAATAATAAAGTTATTGTAGAGCTGTGAAATCGCTTCAATCATTTGTAATAACCCCGTACAGGGTGTCACTAATTATTGCCAGCTAGAATAACTCCGAAAGTATGATAATAGCTGAAACGTTTGTGGGAAAAATGTTGCATGGGACAACGGGGATCATAATATGACGCTGGATTTATGTTGCTAGATGGGGTCGCTGCAGAGATATAAAAGTCAACTTTTTTTTCAAATGGGGTGCTATATTTTGGTACTTATTTTCTGATAGCAGCTATCGAGAAGAATCCAATGTTGTGCAACAGTAAGGTCTTTGAATGTCAACGAAGGTCACAAAGGTGGCATGAACGTCCAGTTACAGAAGAGGTTTGAAGTGGTGACCATTGGTGTCAATGCAGTGCTGCCGTCTTCTTATCATGGACTGAGTGGTATTACTTATCACTTCGGCACTTATCAAAGTACATGCTCTGACAATTCTCTCTCGTATATCGTGCAAATAGTAAATATTCGCCGAATACGGCGTATCCATCTAACGTGCCATTGACATGTAAATACCATTCGACGATTTCGCAGTACCACACTAATAGGAATGGTGAGACTAGTGCCGTCGAATCAAGCGAATGTGAATAATGTATTCCTTCGAAGAACAAGTCGATATTCTTCTCATTTACGGAGAATGCCAACGACATTCAGTGAGAGCTAGAGACTTATACGCTGAAAGAAATCCTCAACCTACTCACCCTATAAGTCGTACATTTAAATATGTGTATGATAAACGCATCGGAAACATGTATACGACAAAGGAAAGTTACTAATCAAATGTTTTTTTATTCCAGTCTTTGATCACAATATCAATTCTTTAGACGATGACCGGTTTCAGTCCGTAATGACCATCCTCAGAATTTTTTTACACCATGTCCTAAAGTGATAAGGACATTACCGACTGAAACCGGTCATCGTCTAAATAATTGATGTTTTGATCAAAGACTAGAATAAAAAACATTTGACAGTATTGGATCACTGTCTGTATACGCGACCATGTCGCATTTGGTGAAAGTTACTAATGGGGAAACGGAAATTGGTACTCTTGCCACTGTGGTTCTAGATCCTTGTGTTAGTTAGCGTCAAATCGCAAGGGAATCTGGCATGAGCCAGAGTAGTGTTGTTCGTGTTCTACATCGCCATAAATATCATCCTTACCATATCAATCTCCACCGAGAATTATCTGGTATGGGTTGTATGCGTCGCATTGACTCATCTCCAGATTAGAGGGATGACACATTTATTAATTTGATTTTATTTACTGATGAGGATACATTCACGAACCATGGAGATGTTAATTTGCATAACATGCATTATTGGGCTACTGAAAATCCTTGTTGGCTGCGGCAAGTTGCACCCAATGGTCAGTGAATGTATGGTGTGGGGTACTGGAGGACAGAATTATAGGTCCCTATTTCATCTAAGCAAATCTTAATGGTGGGAAGTACACCACTTTCCTTCAAGAAACATTAGGCCTGTTAATGGAAGAAATACATTTAGGAACAAGGAACAGAATGTGACATCAATACGATGTGTGTCCGGCACATTTTTCGCTGATGGCTAGAAATGAGTTGCAGAGGTAATTCCCAAATCGTTGGACGGGATGCGGAGGAGATGTATCGTGGGCGGCTCGTGCGCCAGACTTGAATTCGAACTTGGACTGGTCACTGGAGGTCACCAGAGTAACAAATCCACGAGGGACATTTCGACCCTTCTAAGGCTGCCCGAGTCACCTGTTGTGACTGTAACTGTGAAGCTGAACGCGAAGGAACAATCACAGCTAAAACAAGACCAGGAAGACCCATTGTACTGAGTGACAGAGAGCATCTAACACTGCGGAGGATAGTTGTTAAAAGTCAGCAGGTAATCAGTGGAAGGAATCACTCGTGGGTTCCAAAATACTACCAGCAACCTATTAAGCCCGACGACTGTGTGTATGGAGTTGAAACAGAGTGCAATGCTCGAGCACTCCATCGCCGGCCAGACATTTCTAGAGACAATGCAATGCGACGGTTGAGGTAGGGTACACAGCGATGCCACTGGACAGTGGACGACTGGAAATGAATTAATTGGAGTGATTAATGACGCTGTACCCTGTGGTGAAGCGATGCAAAGGTCATGGTCTTTGCGAAACCCTGGAGAACGTTAGCTGGCATCATGCATACTACCAGCAGTTAAGTATGGCGAGTGTGGAGTTATGGTATGGGGCGTTTCTCGTGGTTAGGGTGTGATCCTCTTATTGTACTTAAGAAAGTGCTAAACGCGAAGAGATGTGAAAACATTTTAAACCATTGTGTACTCCATACGATGCGGTGATCGTATCAGCATGATGGTACAACCTGTTACAAAGCAGCATTTTGTGAGGCTATGGTCTGTAGATAGTTGACATTCCAAGAATAAACTGGCCTGTCCTGAGTCCCAATCTGAACCCAGTGGAACACCTTTGTGATGCGTTACAACGTCGACGGTTCCTCCGGACACCAGCATCCAACATTACTAACCTCTCTGGTTTCGGCCTCAGGGAGGAATGGATGCCATCTGTCCACAGACATCCAGACACCTCGCCGGCCGAAGTGGCCGTGCGGTTCTAGGCGCAGCAGTCTGGAACCGCGAGACCGATACGGTCACAGGTTCGAATCCTGCCTCGGGCATGGATGTGTGTGATGTCCTTAGGTTAGTTAGGTTTAACTAGTTCTAAGTTCTAGGGGACTAATGACCTCAGAAGTTGAGTCCCATAATGCTCAGAGCCATTTTGAACCAGACACCTCATTGAATGTATCACCAGCAGAGTTCAAACTGTGATAAATGTCAAAGGCTGAATACACCCTACATTGCTGATAGGTGTCCAGCTGCTTTTGACTAGGTAGTGTACGTAAATACACAACCAAAAACCGTTTTGCATCACCTCTGTTCCGAGAATTCCGGAACCTGTACAGAAAATAGGAATAGAGATCAACATAAACATCATTTCCGCCCTTTTTATTGCTCATGAAAACTACACATTGCATGTTGTACCACCATACAGCGAGACCTTCAGAGGTGGTGGTCCAGATTGCTGTACACACCAGTACCTCTAATACCCAGCAACATGTCCTCTTGCATTGATGCATGCCTGTATTCGTCGTGGCATACTATCCACAAGTTCATCATGGCACTGTTGGTCCAGATTGTCCCATTCCTCAACGGCGATACGACGCAGATTCCTCAGAGAGGTTGGTAGGTCACGTCGTCCATAAACAGTCCTTTTCAATCTATCCCAGGCCTGTTCGATAGGGTTCATGTCTGCAGAACATGCTCGCCACTCTACTTCGTTATCCTGATCGAAGTCTTTCACAAGATGTGTACGACGGGGGCGCGAATTGTCGTCCATGAAGACGAATGCCTCACCAATACGCTGCCGACATGGTTGCACTATCTGTCAGAGGATGGCATTCACGTATCGTAGGGCCGTTACGGCGCCTTCCATGACCACCAGCTGCGTACGATGGCCCCACATAATGCCACCCCAAAACCAAAACAGCAGGGAACCTCCACCTTGCTACACTCGCTGGAAAGTGCGTCTGAGGCGTCTCCGACGATTGTCTGGTTGAAGACATATGCGACACTCATCAGCGAAGACTGTAGTGTTCGCAGTTTGCCAACACTACGCACATTTTTTAAGGGAGGCGGCCATTAAGCAAGCAGGCGATTGAGGTCTGAAACAGGACGCTCAATGAAGGCTATAAAGAAAAGTACGTTGCTTTTGGAATACTTAACTTTAATCCATCCTTGTTGTATACATCGTTCTTGTTGAGACATGCTTTAGACGATAATTATCAATTGCTATGTAAGGCTAATGGCGCCTTGCTAGGTCGTAGCCATGGACTTAGCTGAAGGCTATTCTAACTATCTGCTCGGCTAATGAGAGATGCTTCGTCAGTGTAGTCGCTAGCAATGTCGTCCGTACAACTGGGGCGAGTGCTAGTCCGTATCTCGAGACCTGCCTTGTGGTGGCGCTCGGTCTGCGATAACACAGTGGCGACACGCGGGTCCGACATGTACTAATGGACCACGGCCGATTTAAAGCTACCACCTAGCAAGTGTGGTGTCTGGCGGTGACACCACATTCCTCCCCCGCAAATCGGCGAATGGTCGTGTTATAAGGCTTCCGCCCGCCGTGGGGAGGATCCCATGTTGATGTATGCGAGGAGGTGGGGAGCCTAACAGGCGAGGCAGTGCCACCCGCACCCGGCCATTCGGTCCGAGGGGAGCTAGGAAACGCCTGAAAACCTAGTCCAGGGTGCACGTCAACATGCGGTGTATGCGCCCGTAAAAAAACAGGAGGGGCCGAAGGGTACCCGACGCGCGAAGACGCCATGTGGTCCGGAGCGGGCAAGAGTTCCAAGGCGGAGGACGGCTGGTCACGGGAAGCGATCGGCGGCGCGTGACCCAGGGAGGCGCTTGGCGGCTGCAGCGAAGCGTCCACTGCGGTCGGCGCCGGCGGGAGAACAAGCGGCGGCGGCGGAGGCGGCGGCGGCGCGTCGCCATGGGGCAAAATGGAAGGCATCGTCGGTAACACCTGGGGATGAGGCGAGCCAGTAGATGGGTCCCCAGGGCGCTGACCGGACGGCACCGTCGCTGAAAGCAGACGGGGAGCAGCAGAACCCGTGCGACGACAGAGGCGCAGTTGATTGAGATGCCGACGCACCTCACCAGAGGCCCCCAAAACCAAATACATCGCGCGGCCGAGGCAGCGAAGAATGCACCCTGCGAGCCAACGCCGTGAACCTCGATAGTTGCGATAGAATACAACGTCGCCTGGATCAAAAGCAGGAGTCTGCCGCTGCACAGGAACCTGATGCGGCGGATGCAGCAAAGACATCAAGGTTCGATGAGGACGACCGTGGAGCAACTCATCCGGCGAGCGACCATCTCGGGGCTGAGAGCGATACGAAGACAAAAAGAGCAACAACGCGTCCTCCCGAGAATGCGACTCTTTCAACTGCAACATCTGTGACTTGAAAGTCCGGACCAATCGTTCAGCGGCACCGTTTGACTGAGGCGAAAACGGCGCGGATGTCAGATGTTGAATACCATTGGCCTGGCAGAATGACTGAAATTCTGCGGACATGAATTGTGGGCCATTGTCGGAAACAATAGTCTGCGGAAGACCTTCAATGCAAAAGATAGCAGACAACGCTTGGATGGTGGCAGTTGACGTCGTGGAAGACATCCGGACAACAAAAGGAAAATTACTGAAGGCATCTACCAGAACCAACCATCTAGCATTCCAGAATGGACCAGCAAAATCGATGTGCAAGCGTTGCCAAGGGGAAGTGGCTTTTGGCCATGCAAAGACTTTCCGCGGCGGTGCGGATTGTTGTTCGGCACACGCCATGCAAGAAGAACACATATTCGTAATCGCAGCATCGATTCCGAACCAAGAACAGTGCTGACGAGCAAGTTGTTTCGTTCGCACTATACCCCAATGTCCTTGGTGAAGAAGCCGTAAAACAGAGGACTGTAACGAACGTGGGACCACGAACCTGGACTGATCATTATCAGAACGCAACCACAAAACACCACGTCGAACAAAAAGTCTGTCCGTGTGAGCAAAAAATCGGCGAACCAACGGATCCCCGATCCGAGACTGACAAAGGCCATTGCGTAGCAACAAAACGCAAAACGGTAGCAAGGACGGGGTCAGCAGCTGTGGCTGTAGCTACACGACGAAAATCAATCGGAAACGAGTCGACCACTTCATCGGTCTCCGAATCAATAAACATGCAAGCAAGTTCGGAGGAATCGAATGCTCTATTCTCAGCAACAGGCAAACGGGACAACGCATCGGCGTTTCCGTGCTTAGCAGTGGACCCATACAAGATATCGTAGCGGTACTGCGAGAGGAAAATAGACCAGCGAATGAATTTCTGCGCTGTACGCGGAGGTACAGGCTTGTTCGGATGAAAATGCGACGTCAAAGGTTGGTGGTCTGTGATGATGGTAAAGTGACGACCATACAAGAAATTATGGAACTTAGTAACACCAAAAACGAGAGCCAAAGCTTCTTTCTCTATCTGTGAATAATGTCTTTGCGCAGACGAGAGCAATTTGGACGCAAAGGCAGTAGGGCGATCATGCGACCCATCCCTGTGCGCAAGCACAGCACAGATCCCGAAATCCGATGCATCTACCATCAACAAAAGGGGTTTCTGGGGATCGAATGGCGTAAGGCAAGTATTAGAAAGCAACGCCGATTTCAACTGGCGAAAGGCGCGTTCGCATTCCGTCGTCCAGACGAACGGAACACCGGTACGGCGTAAGCGATGAAGCGGAGCTGAAATGGAAGAGGCATTGCACACATTCAATCACACCGTGTGATCCCAAATCGTGTAATGTTCTTGCTACCTCTTTTAAGCCTCGTCGCCATATGTAGTGTTGGCAGTTTGCCAACACTACGCACATTTTTTTAAGGGAGGCGGTCATTAAGCAAGCAGGCGATTGAGGTCTGAAACAGGAGGCTCAATGAAGGCTATAAAGAAAAGTACGTTGCTTTTGGAATACTTAACTTTAATCCATCCTTGTTGTATACATCGTTCTTGTTGAGACATGCTTTAGACGATAATTATCAATTGCTATGTAAGGCTAATGGCGCCTTGCTAGGTCGTAGCCATGGACTTAGCTGACGGCTATTCTAACTATCTGCGTGAGCTTATAGCGTGCATATCGGCCCCCTCAAAATAACACTGTGTCGGCACTTCTGTCGACACATCAAAGACAACATGATGCCAATCCTGAGCGATCCATTCGTCATGTTGTTGGGCCCACCTGTACTGTGCTGCATGGTGTCGTGTTTGCAAAGATGGACCTCGTCATGGACGTCGGGAGTGAAGTTGCGCATCATGCAGCCTGTTGTGCACAGTTTGAATCGTAACACGACGTACTGGGCTGCACGAAAAGCATTATTCAACATGGTTCGTTGCTGTCAGGGTTCCCCCGAGCCATAATCCGTAGGTAGCGGTCATCCACTGCAGTAGTAGCCCTTGGCGACATTAGCGAAGCAGGTTCCTGTCTCTCGGTATCTCCCCCATATCCTAATAACATCGCTTTGGTTCACTCTGAGACACCTGCACACTTCCCTTGTTGAGAGCCCTTCCTGGCACAAAGTAACAATGCGGTCACGATCGAACCGCGGTATTGACCGTCTAGGCGTGGTTAAACTACAGAAAACACGAGCCGTGCACCTCCTTTCCTGGTGGAATGACTGGAACTGATCGGCTGTCGGACCCCCTCCGTTTGACAGGAGCTCCTCATGCATGGTTACTTACATCTTTGGACGGGTTAAGTAACATCTCTGAATAGTGAAACTGACTGTGTCTGTGATACAATATCCACAGTCGACATCTATCTTCAGGAGTTCTGTGAACCGGGTTGAGCAAAACTTTTTTTGGTGTGTGTATTATTGAGTGTAGTTAAATGTCAGAATGCATATCCAAAAGAGAGTTTCTTAGATTTTTACTCTGCTTCTCAAGCATTTCATTTATTACAACAACAGCTTTTCTATTTTTGAAAATAACAATAATTTGTCAGAGATGTCAGAAGTGTTCATGAACAGTAATAACCAGAGAGTAATAAACAGAAAAAAGCGTTTAAATATCTACTTCTTTAAAAGCGGAATAATAAAAGCGATTGCGGTCTTCTCTGTGTCAGTATTCAATAATTACGCTATACAGGATGTTTCAAAAAGGACTTTCCAACTTTAAAAGTTCATATAAATTTATTGGAAGAAGATATGGAGCTGGGTTTAGTGTTATTTTGTAGGGAAACACATCAAGGTTTTTTACCTTAAATTAAAGATGTTGGATGTATCTTCCGTTGGTTATCCTGCACGGATCCCATCGGAAGTCAATTTCTTCTTAAACTCGCTGTAACATTGGAGGTGTAACTTGCTCCATTGCGGCGTAAATTGTTGCTCTAAGTTCAGGTAGAGAAGCGGGCACAGGAGGTACAAACACGATATCCTCGATGAATCCCCATAAAAAAATCGAGTGGTGTCAGGTCTGGGGAATGTGGAAGCCATGCCATTTGCCGTAATGGCCAATCCATTGAGCTGGAAAGCGGTCACTGAGAAAATCCTGGACGTGAACCAGTAGTGGGATGGTCCTCCATCTTGCATAAAGTAAACATTTCCTTCCTGGTCATCCTCATCGATCTGTGACATCAAAAATTGTTGTAACATAGCCAGGTACACTATCCCATTGATGGTTCTCTCACAGAAAAAGAGGGGCCATAGACATTGTTCTTGCTCAATGCGCAAAAAACGTTCGGTTTAGGTCTATCACAAACATGTTGCAATGTCTGATGTGCATTTTCACTGCCCCAAATCCTACAGTTATGTGTGTTACTCTTGCCACTTAAATGAAAAGTCGACTCGTCATAAAATATGACTTTGTCCAAGGAATTTTCATCCACATGTAATCGAATTAATGTGTCCGCACAGAAATTCTTGCGAGCAATTTTATCAGTATCTTTTACTGCTTGTGCGATCGTCAACCTGTACTCTTTAAAAAGCAAACGATTTCTCAACACTGCCAAACAGTCATATGTGGGATTTGCAATTCGCGAGTTGCACGCCTGCTCGATTTCGTTTGGCTGTTGACAAAACGTTGCCTCACTCCCTCAACGACGTCGTCAGATGTGCTAGGACGACCCGATGATTTCCCATGTCTTACCGAGTACCCTGTTTCTACAAAACACTTATGCCACCCATAAACTGTAGACCTACCATGTGGATCTTTAGCGTACTTGGTACAGAAAAAAACGCTGAAGTGTTGTCGCCGACTTTGATTCTTCAAACCAAAACACACAGCAAGGCAGCCATTTTAAACGCAATTGCCGTTAGCGCTTCTTACGGTGCGATTTCGCACTAGCGAAAAACGCGAGAAAAAACTCGATGTGTGTTGTGTTGTAGTCTTCAGTCCTGAGACAAGTTTGATGCAGCTCTCCATGCTACTCTATTCTGTGCAAGCTTCTTCATCTCCCAGTACTTACTGCAACCTACATCCTTCTGCATCTTCTTAGTGTATTCATCTTCTGGTCTCCCTCTACGATTTTTGTCCTCCACGCTGCCCTCCAATGCTAAATTTGTGATCCCTTGATGCCTCAGAACATGTCCTACCAACCGGCCCCTTCTTCTTGTCAAGTTGTGCCACAAACTCTTCAATACCTCCTCATTAGTTATGTGATCTACCCATCTAATATTCAGCATTCTTCTGTAGCACCACATTTCGAAAGCTTCTATTCTCTTCTTGTCTAAACTATTTATCGTCCATGTTTCACTTCCATACATGGCTACACTCCATACAAATACTTTCAGAAACGACTTCCTGACGGTTAAATCTATACTCAATGTTAACGGATTTCTCTTCTTCAGAAACGCTTTCCTTGCCATTACCAGTCTACATTTTATATCCTCTCTACTTCGACCATAATCAGTTATTTTGCTCCCCAAATAGCAAAACTCCTTTACTACTTTGTCTCATTTCCTAATATAATTCCCATTGGGCGACCTGATTTAAAGCGATTACATTCCATTATCCTCGTTTTGCTTTTGTTGATGTTCATCTTATATCCTCCCTTCAAGACACTGTCCATTCCGTTCAACTGCTCTTTCAAGTCCTTTGCTGTCTCTGACAGAATTACATTGTCATCGGCGAACCTCAAAGTTTTTACTTCTTCTCCATGAATTTTAATACCTACTCCGAATTTTTCTTTTGTTTCCTTTACTGCTTGCTCAATATACAGATTGCATAACGTCAGGGACAGGCTACAACCCTGCCTCACTCCCTTCCCAACCGCTGCTTCCCTTTCATGCCCCTCGATGTATTTCCCTGCAAATTAACACTACAATCACCTCTGTAGGCACTATGGATTAATTTATGTGAAATATATGTGTAGTTGTAAAGTCCTTTTTGAAAAATGCTGTATTGTGTAATGATGCAACGATAAGAAGCCAGATGCCACGTCAAAAACAAACAAACGAACACCGTCTGAACAGGCCCTGAAGACACAATGGTACCGACAAGCTGCCATTTCATCCTCAGCTGCAGGCATCAGCAAACGTGGATGCGGAGGGCCACGTGAGCACCACACAGCTCTCCCAGCCGTGCTCAACTTTTGTGGCTGGCGATGCTACTCAATTGGTCTCTCAATGATTGAGTGCATCCTGCTTGCCAGCAGCACCCGGCAGACCATACCGTGACCCATCCAAGTGCTAGCCAATCCCGACAACACTTAACTTTGGTGATCTGACGGGATCCGGTGTTACCACTGCGGCAAGCCGGTTGGCTCAGATACCACCTTACACAGAATGAAATTAGAAAATAAAATTAAAAAGTACCACCTCTCTTGGATTTGAACTCAAGAATTCAAACGCAGAACTTTATATGATGTAAAAGATAACTGTTTACAGCGTACCACAATGGCGTAGGGGAACCACAAGCTGCGACATTGTCGCGAATAAAACAGTGTATACACAATAAGTTTCCTTTAATTTACGTCTATGGTCACAAGCTTTTTGTTAACAGATTATCGGTTTCGTTCTGTAATATCCATCATCAGATCTGCAGCAAAAATCGGAAAAAACATAAATACACTCGCAGATTGTTAGCGCTAACAGAGGCCGCTGATTTTGTACAGCACTACGTCTTCTTTCATTGTGGCTTCTTTAGCGATTTGTTTTATAGTTTTTTTATTCTGTGCACTATCAAAGGTGTTTATTACTTATGTCATTATCTAGACTATTGGCACTTGACCATATGGCAACTACTGTCTCTTAACTCTTCCTCTTTTTAACAATCCGACTTATGTTGTGTTTTATTTCATCGCTTTTTATTACTGTAATGCCTTTTATACGTTACGAGCTCATTACAGACTTCAACTATTGTATCCCTTTTTATTTTACGCTGTTGCCGGCCGGAGTGGCCGTGCAGTTCTAGGCGCTACAGTCTGGAACCGAACGACCGCTACGGTCGCAGGTTCGAATCCTGCCGCGGGTATGGATGTGTGTGATGTCATTAGGTTAGTTAGGTTTAAGTAGTTCTAAGTTCTAGGGGACTGATGACCTCAGAAGTTAATTCTCATAATGCTCAGAGCCATTTGAACCGAGCGACCGCTACGGTCGCAGGTTCGAATCCTGCCTCGGGCATTGATGTGTCTGATGTCCTTAGGTTAGTTAGGTTTAACTAGTTCTAAGTTTTAGGCGACTGACGACCTCAGAAGTTAAGTCGCATAGTGCTCAGAGCCATTTGAACCATTTTACGCTGTTCAATTAATCATTGAAAACTATTGTATGCCTACATTGGTGACATCTGGTGAACTTGCAACACAAACATCTTGTGGCTACTGTACGGCAGATTGTTTTGAACAGTACTACTATTGACAACATGACTCGTGCATATGATGTTATTTATATATATTTGACGATACTGGTGCTGATTTTGCATTTAACTATGGCTGCAGTACATTAGGACTTTGTTTTATTAAAACAAATATGCCTCTTCATACTTAAAGCGCACAAATGCATATATATGTCAGTAGTACTTTTCATTAGGGTCTATTTATTGTTTTTAAGCTGTAGACAATCTACGAGTGTATTTTTGTTTTTTCCCATTGTTTGCTGCAGATCTGATGATGGTCATTACAGACCGAAACCGGTAATCTGTTAGCAAAACGCTTGTGACCATTGACGTAAATTAAAGGAAACTTGGTGTAGGGGAAGTCTTGACGAACAGTTTGACACAGGACACTTGCAGTGTATCTGCTGTATTGTGGGCTTATGCTTATTTTGCCAGCAACCCACATTACAACCAAGTTATGCAGGAAGCCTAAATCCTCATAGACAACCCCTGAATGCTGCCATTCTACGGACGGCCACCAGATGGCGATTGAAGCACCAGCGGAAGTTGCAGGTCCCATTGACCTTTCTCCTATGCCGGTCACGTGACAGGAGGCAAAATCGACTGTATCCTGGCGCCGAAGGCTGTACTTAGGCCGGTGCACGGGCACTGGGAGAGGCAGTTCCGCGAGAGCTCCCTGGGCCAGGCGCTGAATGCTTATGCATTTATTCAATCAGGAACTCACTTGGGAGTTGTCGCAACGACGACGCAAAGCTTCGAGTTAGTGTCTCTGCGAGTGAACTGTAGGGTTTCCAGACTTCGTTTTCGTTTGCGGTACACCAAACTTGACTATGTTTTCCTCATACTGGAACTCTGGGCAGTTTAACTTGAGCTGAGTGTGAATTCTCAGCCTCTTAACTGGAGATACAATATCGCAGTGGCTGTGTTGTTTAGAAGAACGATTGTCTATATTTGCAACTGCGAAAACATTTCATGTATTTCAACTTGTAACTGTCTTGCCGAGACTTCAACTTTTTCGTTGCGCAGTGATTAGTGTAATTACTAGTTAGTGATTTCTTCTAACAGTGTTTGTTTTCGTTCTGCAGGATATTTCCCTAAGAGTGTGCAAAAATGCAAGAGGACATAGAGAATGCTTCACTGAACAATTTGAGGTAGCCAACCTGGGGTCGGGAAGCCAGCTTATGGAGGTATGGAAGTAAACTTGTCTACCGCTTTGTCTAGCATTACTATTTTCCATTTTATTTACAACTAAGATGCGTACAAATTTACACGTACTGTGCAGTTTATTTGCATGTACATTTTCTATTTCCTGTAAGGAAACAAGGACAAGCCTGACTACTAGGACGCTATGATGGAGGTTTTGTTGACTTTACTTATCCATAAGGTGGCTGTATCGTATTTATATTGTCCCATGACAGAATGTGCTATGAATCAACAACAAAACAGTGCAAAGCCTCTCTTCATTGTGGTTGTCCGCAACCATCTCAGTGCTGTATTTCCTGGTCGCTTGATTGGAAGGGTGGTCGGATTCCATGGCCTGTGAGGTTACCTGACCAGAATCCCCATGATTATTTCCTATGGGGATTGATTGGCGACTCCATAGAGTGCTGTGTGCACAACGACCATATGATAAATAAAATTAGAAGGAAGGTCGCATTGGCCGTAATTCTTATGATTTATTAACAGCAAATTCGATTTTCGATCACATAATGATCATATTCAGTGCTAGAAGTTAAACATTTCACACAGCGATCAGTTAATAAGAAACAAAAGACCACAAGTACACCTGAGTGTAAACCAACTGTCGGTAAGAACATACCTTTAGCGTACAAATTAGAGCTCGTAGGCACTGGTGTCTAGTTATTTGCAGTCACAAAAGCTATGAAACGATCATAAGAACTGAAGCCGCTGTTTACATTCACCTATAAAACAGACCTCGGTGTGACAGGGGTTTGGAACGCCCTCTCTCTGACATGTGTCACGCGAAGACTTAACATTACTTTATTTGCCTAGAGAATTACCAGAAAATACCAAATGTGCACTTGCAAGTCATTAACTGAATAGCCGGCCGGAGTGCTCGAGCTGTTCTAGGCGCTGCAGTCTGGAACCGCGCCACCGCTAGTCGCAGGTTCGAATCTTGCCTCGGGCATGGATGTGTGTGATGTCCTTAGGTTAGTTAGGTTTAAGTACTTGTAAGTTCTAGGGGACTGATGACCACAGCAGTTAAGTCCCATAGTGCTCAGAGCCATTTGGGCCATTAACTGAATATTTCAAATCTGAAATTGTACATTAAAAAAAATGGCTCTGAGCACTATGGAACTTAACGTCTGAGGCCATCAGTCTCCCAGAACTTAGAACTACTTAAACCTAACTAACCTAAGGACAACACACACATCCATGCCCGAGGCAGGATTCGAACCTACGACCGTAGCGGTCGTGCGGTTCCAGACTGTAGCGCCTAGAACCGCTCGGCCACATCGGCCGGCTGTACATTAAAAACGCATAGCAAAAAGGAAGGGAGAAATGCACATCTTGCCAACATACACTGGCGTCTTATTTTCAAAACAACTTCAAAAAGAAACATGCAAGAACAAAAATCAACAGGCGAATTATAAGGTGTCAGATTATGGGGCTAGTAGAAAAGAAAAATATACAAATAACATGACATCACATATAAAAGAATTTGTTATACAGCAGTAACCGCCATCTGGCGTGGGAAGTCAGAGGTGCAAAGTTCTTAATTTACGTAAAATATTACGTTGAAGCCAAGAAGTCAAATACATAAATAGTGGTGATTGTACAATATATGCCACGATTTAACAGATCAAAATGTCATGAAACACAATATTCTTTACAAACAATTTTTTTAGGGTGCAGACTAACAATTTTTTATCGTATTTAACGATATGATGATACATACATCTCATTCGTCCCGTTTGGACATGTTAACACATTATAGCTGTTCCTGAGGCTTAATTTAAGAAAATCATCATAATTATGAAAGCCGAATGTTTTAAAAGCACATTGTGGATGCAGAGATCGTTTTGCGTACTCATCATTAAGAAAAAATGGCTCTGAGCACTGTGGGAGTCAACTGCTGTGGTCATAAGTCCCCTAGAACTTAGAACTACTTAAACCTAACTAACCTAAGGACAGCACACAACACCCAGCCATCACGAGGTAGAGAAAATCCCTGACCCCGCAGGGAATCGAACCCGGGAACCCGGGCGTGGGAAGCGAGAACGCTACCGCACGACCACGACATGCGGGCTCATCATTAAGAGCTACTGTTACAAATTGCAAAGGATTAGTGATATGTTGGCTAGAGACACAAGTGTACGAAATACGCCAGCCTAGTAGAAACCTCCACTACCACTCCTATTACTTACAGCAAAAAATTGTGCATATGATACTAACAGAACTTGGGTATAAGGAAAGAGAGTTTTCTTTAAAGTATAAAAGCTTTGTCCCAAAAGCCTTGCCTATCAGGATGTCTAAAGTCACTTGTGTCTGAGGCACCAATGGATGTTGTTGTTGTGGTCTTCAGTCCAGAGACTGGTTTGATGCAGTTCTCCATGCCACTCTATCCTGTGCAAGCTGCTTCATCTCCCAGTACCTACTGCAACCTTCTGAATCTGTTTAGTGTATTCATCTCTTGGTCACCCTCTACGATATTTACCCTCCACGCTGCCCTCCAATACCAAAGTGGTGATCCCTTGATGCCTCAGAATATGCCCTACCAACCGATCCCTTCTTCTAGTCAAGTTGTGCCACTTCTCTTCTCCCCAATTCTATTCAATACCTCCTCATTAGTTATGTGATCTACCCATCTAATCTTCAGCATTCTTCTGTAGCACCACATTTCGAAAGCTTCTACTCTCTTCAGGTCTAAACTATTTATCGTCCATGTTTCACTTCCATACATGGCTACACTCCATACAATTACTTTCAGAAACGACTTCCTAACACTTAAATCAATACTCGATGTTAACAAATTTCTCTTCTTCAGAAACGCTTTCCTTGCCATTGCCAGTCTACACTTTAGATCCTCTCTACTTCGACCATCATCAGTTATTTTGTCCCCAAATAGCAAAACTCCTTTACTACATCAAGTGTCTCATTTCCTAATCGAATTCCCTCAGCATCAGCCGACTTAATTCGACTACATTCCATTATCCTCGTTTTGCTTTTGTTGATGCTCATCTTATATCCTCCTTTCAAGACACTGTCCATTCCGTTCAACTGCTCTTCCAAGTCCTTGCTGTCTATGACAAAATGGCAATGTCATCGGCAAACCTCAAAGTTTTTATTTCTTCTCCATGGATTTTAATTCCTATTCCGAATTTTCCTTTTGTTTCCTTTGCTGCTTGCTCAATATACAGATTGAATAACATCGGGGATAGGCTACAACCCTTCCCAACCACTGCTTCCCTTTCATGCCTTCTGGTTTCTGGACAAATCGTAAATAGCATTTCACTCCCTGTATTTTACCCCTGCCACCTTCGGAATGGATACAGAGATGGAATTAGTTACCAGAATTGTAGCTGCCTGTAATGTGATTCGAAAAACATTAGGCGTATTTTTCAGGGTGCGTTAGAATCTTGATTCCAAATGTTGGACTTGCATTGAGGTTGATAGCCATCAGTTTCAGCACATTTTGCCAGATAAAGTACAAATGGTATGCTCGTTGTGTTGATGCAGTTAACTGTAACTCATGTATATAAAAAGCACATAGTAACGTGATTTTATTCCTATTA
Source organism: Schistocerca serialis cubense (assembly GCF_023864345.2). Taxonomy (NCBI): domain Eukaryota; kingdom Metazoa; phylum Arthropoda; class Insecta; order Orthoptera; family Acrididae; genus Schistocerca; species Schistocerca serialis. The sequence continues at coordinate 225,336,842 of NC_064647.1, read as the reverse complement.
TCTCCTTAAGCTGGCTTCTTCAACCCCAGGTTCCCCACCACAAATTGTTCGGTGGAGCATCCTCAATGACCTGTTAAATTTTTGTACTCTCGTACAGAAATACTCGTAGAGGCCTTCTGCCTGCGGATTGTGTTCATGTCAATTCTTTATTGTCACCAGTTGCATGAAACACAGATTTGACAGCTTTTGCTAGTCCCTGTTGGACTCTAATCCTGACACTTTGTGTGCGAAGACTTCAGTTAGAACTGTTTGTATATTTAATATACTCCTGGAAATGGAAAAAAGAACACATTGACACCGGTGTGTCAGACCCACCATACTTGCTCCGGACACTGCGAGAGGGCTGTACAAGCAATGATCACACGCACGGCACAGCGGACACACCAGGAACCGCGGTGTTGGCCGTCGAATGGCGCTAGCTGCGCAGCATTTGTGCACCGCCGCCGTCAGTGTCAGCCAGTTTGCCGTGGCATACGGAGCTCCATCGCAGTCTTTAACACTGATAGCATGCCGCGACAGCGTGGACGTGAACCGTATGTGCAGTTGACGGACTTTGAGCGAGGGCGTATAGTGGGCATGCGGGAGGCCGGGTGGACGTACCGCCGAATTGCTCAACACGTGGGGCGTGAGGTCTCCACAGTACATCGATGTTGTCGCCAGTGGTCGGCGGAAGGTGCACGTGCCCGTCGACCTGGGACCGGACCGCAGCGACGCACGGATGCACGCCAAGACCGTAGGATCCTACGCAGTGCCGTAGGGGACCGGACCGCCACTTCCCAGCAAATTAGGGACACTGTTGCTCCTGGGGTATCGGCGAGGACCATTCGCAACCGTCTCCATGAAGCTGGGCTACGGTCCCGCACACCGTTAGGCCGTCTTCCGCTCACGCCCCAACATCGTGCAGCCCGCCTCCAGTGGTGTCGCGACAGGCGTGAATGGAGGGACGAATGGAGACGTGTCGTCTTCAGCGATGGGAGTCGCTTCTGTCTTGGTGCCAATGATGGTCGTATGCGTGTTTGGCGCCGTGCAGGTGAGCGCCACAATCAGGACTGCATACGACCGAGGCACACAGGGCCAACACCCGGCATCATGGTGTGGGGAGCGATCTCCTACACTGGCCGTACACCACTGGTGATCGTCGAGGGGACACTGAATAGTGCACGGTACATCCAAACCGTCATCGAACCCATCGTTCTACCATTCCTAGACCGGCAAGGAAACTTGCTGTTCCAACAGGACAATGCACGTCCGCATGTATCCCGTGCCACCCAACGTGCTCTAGAAGGTGTAAGTCAACTACCCTGGCCAGCAAGATCTCCGGATCTGTCCCCCATTGAGCATGTTTGGGACTGGATGAAGCGTCGTCTCACGCGGTCTGCACGTCCAGCACGAACGCTGGTCCAACTGAGGCGCCAGGTGGAAATGGCATGGCAAGCCGTTCCACAGGACTACATCCAGCATCTCTACGTTCGTCTCCATGGGAGAATAGCAGGCTGCATTGCTGCGAAAGGTGGATATACACTGTACTAGTGCCGACATTGTGCATGCTCTGTTGCCTGTGTCTATGTGCCTGTGGTTCTGTCAGTGTGATCATGTGATGTGTCTGACCCCAGGAATGTGTCAATAAAGTTTCCCCTTCCTGGGACAATGAATTCACGGTGTTCTTATTTCAATTTCCAGGAGTGTATTAATAGGCCCTCTGCTTCAAGTACTGTTGGTATCCAAACCAGAAGAATTTATTTCTTTGGGACTATTTCAATTATTGTTCCGAAGAAGGAAAATTGTGTCCTCTTAATTCAGTAAACATAGTGTTCATTGTATACCTGGGCTTCTACCTTTTGACCACCTACGGCGGTCAAGCTGGGAAGCAACCTCAAATTCGCCTACAAAAAAATTTACGTTACAGTACATGCACACCACACTAGTTTAGTAGTATCCTCTCGCCCTCTTACGCCATTGTCTTTCGTTAACATGAATAAGCTAACCTTACCTCTGAAAGGAAGAGGCTTTTGAACAACTACGAAGCTGAACAAATGAATTAAAATTCGTGCTATGTCTGGTACTTGAACCCTTGCTTACTGGGTACGTATGCTAGCCATTACAGCACCACACCATTATACGAGTAGCTAACATAGCTGTACAGACTACGTTATTCCAACGCCTTCCCTGTCACAAACTTCAACTCAGATCTTCAGAAGAGGAAAATAAGCTGAAGAAATGAAGTTTGACAGGGGAGCGCGTTGGACTAACGTAGTCTGTACAGCTATGTTAGCTACAGTGCTGTGCTGGTGTAATGGCTAGCACACCTACCCAGTAGTCAAGGGTTCAAGTCCCAGACATAGCACGAATTTTAATTCATTTCTTCAGCTTCGTAGATAAAGATGATACTCATATACACTACTCGCCATTAAAATTGCTACACCACGAAGATGACGTGCTACAGACGCGAAATTTAACCGACAGGAAGAAGATGCTGTGATATGCAAATGATTAGCTTTTCAGAGCATTCACACAAGGTTGGCACCGGTGGCGACACCTTCAGCGTGCTGACGTGAGGAAAGTTTCCAACCGATTTCTCATACACAAACAGCAGTTGACCGGCGTTGCCTGGTGAAACGTTGTTGTGATGCCTCGTGTAAGGAGGAGAAATGTGTACCATCACGTTTCCGACTTTGATAAAGGTCGCATTGTACCCTATCGCGATTGCGGTTTATCGTATCGGGACATTGCTGTTCGCGTTGGTCGAGATGCAATGACTGTTAGCAGAATATGGAATCGGTGGGTTCAGGAGGGTAATATGGAACGCCGTGCTGGATCCCAACGGCCTCGTATCACTAGCAGTCGAGATGACAGGCATCTTATCCGCATGGCTGAAGCGGATCGTGCAGCCACGTCTTGATCCCTGAGTCAACAGATGGGGACGTTTGCAAGACAACAACCATCTGCGCGAACAGTTCCACGACGTTTGCAGCAGCACGCACTATCAGCTCGGATATCATGGCTGTGGTTACCCTTGACGCTGCATCACAGACAGGAGCGCCTGCGATGGTGTACTCAACGACGAACCTGGGTGCACAAATAGCAGAACGTCATTTTTTCGGATGAATGCAGGTTCTGTTTACAGCATCGTGATGGTCGCATCCGTCTTTGCCGACATCGCGGTGAACGCACATTGGAAGCGTGTATTCGTCATCGCCATAGTGGCGTAGCACCCGGCGTGATGGTATGGGGTGCCATTTGTTACACGTCTCGGTCACCTCTTGTTAGCATTGACGGAACTTTGAACAGTGGGCGTTACATTTCAGATGTGTTACGACCCGTCGCTCTACCCTTCATTCGATCCCTGCGAAACCCTACATTTCAGCAGGATAATGCACGACCGCATGTTGCAGGTCCTGCACGAGCCTTTCTGGATACAGAAAATGTTCGACTGCTGCCCTAGCCAGCACATTCTCTAGATCTCTCACCAATTGAAAACGTCTGGTCAATGGCGGCCGAGCAACTGGCTCGTCACAATACACCAGTCACTACTCGTGATGAACAGTTGTATCGTGTTGAAGCTGCATGGGCAGCTGTAGCTGTACACGCCATGCAAGCTCTGTTTGACTCAATGCCCAGGTGTATTAAGGCCGTTATTATGGTCAGAGGTGGTTGTTCTGGGTACTGATTTCTCAGGATCTATGCACCGAAATTGAGTGAAAATGTAATCACATGTCAGTTCTAGTATAATATATTTGTCCAATGAATACCCGTTTATCATCTGCATTTGTTCTTGGTGTAGCAATTTTAATGGCCAGTAGTATATCTTGAGGAAAATTTAATTATATTGAGCTTTTGAAAAAGTTATGCAAAAACTAATTAAGTTTCCAATTGGATCTAAATTAAACCTTTGCAATCAGAGTTGGAGTAAGAAGGACACAAGAAAACAACGATTTGTTAATTTCACGCTGTGTAATTCACAAAATTGTGAGGTAAAATTTTCACAGGCGTCTGTTTTACGATTTGAAAGTACTAGACTATGTCGGAGGCGTAGGAGGGCGACAGGATATCAAAACGAGAGAACATAAACACGCGCTGTAGCTTATGTGGCTCTTTTATACACTACTGGCCATTAAAATTGCTACATCGAGAAGAAATGTAGATGATAAAACGGTATTCATTGGACAAGATATTATACTAGAACTGACATGTCATTACATTTTCACTCAATTTCGGTGCATAGATCCTGAGAAATCAGTACCCATAACGACGACCTCTGGCCGTAATAACGGCCTTGACACGCCTGGGCATTGACTCAAACAGAGCTTCGATGGCGTGAACAGGTACAGCTGCCCATGCAACTTCAACACGATACTACAGTTCATCAAGAGTAGCGACTGGCGTATTGTGACGAGCCAGTTGCTCGGCCACCATTGACCAGACGTTTTCAATTTGTGAGATATCTGGAGAATGTGCTGGCCAGGGAAGCAGTCGAACAATTTCTGTATCCAGAAAGGCCCGTACGGGACCTGCAACATGCGGTCGTGGATTATCCTGCTGAAATGTAGGGTTTCGCAGGGATCGAATGAAGGGTAGAGCGACGGGTCGTAACACATCTGAAATGTAACGCCCACTGTTCAAAGTTCCGTCAATGCTAACAAGAGGTGACCGAGACGTGTAACAAATGGCACCCCATACCATCACGCCGGGTGATACGCCAGTATGGCGATGACGAATACAAGCTTCCAATGTGCGTTCACCGCGATGTCGGCAAAGACGGATGCGACCATCACGATGCTGTAAACAGAACCTGCATTCATCCGAAAAAATGACGTTTTGCCATTCGTGCACCCAGGTTCGTCGTTGAGTACACCATCGCAGGCCCTCCTGTCTGTGATGCAGCGTCAAGGGTAACCGCAGCCATGGTCTCTGAACTGATAGTCCATGCTGCTGCAAATGTCGTCGAACTGTTCGTGCAGATGGTTGTTGTCTGCAACCGTCCCCATCTGTTGACTCAGGGATCAAGACGTGGCTGCACGATCCGTTACAGCCATGCGGATAAGATGCCTGTCATCTCGACTGCTAGTGATACGAGACCGTTGAGATCCAGCACGGCGTTCCGTATTACCCTCCTGAACTCACCGACTCCATATTCTGCTAACAGTCGTTGGATCTCGACCAACGCGAGCAGAAATGTCGCGATACGATAAACGGCAATCGCGATAGGCTACAATCCGACCATTATCAAAGTCGGAAACGTGACGGTACGCATTTCTCCTCCATACACGAGGCATCACAACAACGTTTAATCAGGCAACGCCGGTCAACTGCTGTTTGTGTATGAGAAATCGTTTGGAAACTTTCTTCATGTCAGCACTCTGAAGGTGTCGCCACCGGTGCCAACCTTGTGTGAATGCTCTGAAAAGCTAATCATTTGCATATCATAGCATCTTCTCCCTGTCGGTTAAATTTCGCGTCTGTAGCACGTCATGTTACTGGTGTAGCAATTTTAATGGCCAGTAGTGTAGGTCAATTTGAGGCTGTTTTCCTATTGGATAGCTCACAAGTGTCTCATCGTCAAAGCGCAAAAGCGCTGTAACAAATAAATCTAAAAAGGTCGTACGCAGGATCACTGTTTGTGGGGGGGGGGGGGGGAGGGGCGGAGAGGGAGGGGGGATGTCTTGGTGCTCGGTTCCTATTTGAGATATAAATATGGAACATGGACCAGCCGCCACTTGTATACCCATTCGAATATCTGCCTCACTGTAGCTGCGTTATAGCATATTAAGCAAGGTTTCAGCGACGAACCAGAGCTGGCGCCTAGGAAAATTGTGCGAATCGATTAATTCCTGTTGCAGAGGATTTTAATTGGGCTGAAATAATGCTCAGGTAATGGCACCATTTGTATGTGCGCCGTTCGGTTTTTACATGAAAAAACAGTCACCCTCGATCGGATTTTAAGTGCAATAACTTTGCGTGAATGCGGTCAAACGGATAAAGTCAAAATGAACTTTTTTATCTAATAATCTTTATCCGTTGCCGCAATACGATGGTTTCAGACCGAGTCAGATGTAGCGCATGTAGTCCGATCTCACGTAAATTGAAAGTGCGGACACGGTTTAAAGTGAGTCAAATAAATAAAAAATGTATTCTTACGATAAAAGTGAAAAGTCACTTTCAAAAAATTTCCTTCATTCGGATTTTAGTGCAAATAACATGGTGTTTACATGTCAGTGGCACGTTAAACAGATATTCCGTATTCGGTGAATATTTATTCTTTCACCATATACGATAGAGAATTGTCAGAGCATGTGCTTCGATAAGTGCCGAAGTGATAAGGAATACCACTCAGTCCACGATAAGAAGATTGCAGCACTGCACTGATACCAATGGTCATCATTTCGAACGCCTTCTGTAAACGCCACCTTTGTGACCTTCGTTGACTTTCAAGAACCTTACTGTTACACATCGTTGTATTCGATAGCCGCTATCAGAAAATAAGTACCAGACTATCGCATTCCATTTAAAAAAACGGAGCTTCATATCTCTGAGTCTACCCCACCTAGCACCAAAAGCCAACGTCATATTATGGACCCCTATGTCCTATGCAACTTTTGTGCGACAAACTTTTCAGCTCCTTTCATACTTGGTAGCAATGGTGAGTGACTCACCCTGTATAAGGGGCGTGAACAGCATCAGATGTTGCGTTATCATTGTGAAGGATGCCTCCAGCATGAACGAAATAGTGGCTTGTGGATTATGTATGTACACTACTGGCCATTAAAATTGCTGCACCAAGAACAAATGCAGATGATAAACGGGTATTCATTGGGCAAATATATTATACTAGAACTGACATGTGATTACATTTTCACTCAGTTTCGGTGCATAGATCCTGAGAAATCAGTACCCAGAACAACCACCTCTGACCGTAATAACGGCATTCATACGCCTGGGTATTGAGTCAAACAGAGCTTGCATGGCGTGTACACCTACAGCTGCGCATGGAGCTTCAACACGATACAACTGTTCATCACGAGTAGTGACTGGTGTATTGTGACGAGCCAGTTGCTCGGCCGCCATTGACCAGACGTTTTCAGTTGGTGAGAGATCTGGAGAATGTTCTGGCCAGGGCAGCAGTCCAACATTTTCAGTATCCAGAAAGGCCCGTACAGGACCTGCAACATGCGGTCGTGGATTATCCTGCTGTAATGTAGGGTTTCGCAGGGATCGAATGAAGGGTAGAGCCACAGGTAGTAACACATCTGAAATGTAACGTCCACTGTTCAATGCGAAGAAGAGGTGACCGAGACGTGTAACCGATGGCACCCCGTACGATCACGCCGGGTGATACGCCAGTATGGTGATGACGAATACACGCTTCCAATGTGCGTTCACCGCGATGTCGGCAAAGACGGATGCGGCCATCACGATGCTGTAAAGAGAACCTGGATTCATCCGAAAAAATACGTTTTGCCATTCGTGCACCCAGGTTCGTCGTTGAGTTTACCATCGCAGGCGCTCCTGTCTGGGATGCAATGTCAAGCATAACCGCAGCCACGGTCGCCGAGCTGATAGTCCACGCTGCTGCAAACGTCGTGAAACTGTTCGTGCAGATGGTTGTTGTCTTGAAAAAGTCCCCATCTGTTGACTCAGGGATCGAGACGTGGCTGCACGATCCGTTACAGCCGTGCGGATAAGATGCTTGTCATCTCGACTGCTAGTGATACGAGGCCGCTGGGATCCAGCACGGCTTTCCGTATTACCCTCCTGAACCCACCGATTCCATATTCTGCTAACGGTCATTGGATCTCGACCAACGCGAGCAGCAATGTCGCGATACGATAAACCGCAATCGCGATAGGGTACAATGCGACCTTTATCAAAGTCGGAAACGTGATGGTACGCATTTCGTCCCCTTACACGTGGCATCACAACAACGTTTCACCAGGCAACGCCGGTCAACTGCTGTTTGTGTATGAGAAATCGGTTGGAAAGTTTGCTCATGTCAGCACGTTGTAGGTGTCGCCACCGGCGCCAACCGTGTGTGAATGCTCTGAAAAGATAATAATTTGCATATCACAGCATCTTCTTCCTTTCGGTTAAATTTCGCGTCTGTGGCACGTCATGTTCGTGGTGTAGCAATTTTAATGGCCAGTAGTGTAGATGGAGACATGCTGCATACTTATGTGGGACAGTGGACCAGCACTTGATCATTTGAAAGGGGCCTCTTTGGGAATCTCCATTTGGCCAGCTGCTCGAACAGTACAACGTCCATATTTGTGGAGCATTCGGATGTGACAGTGACTGTATGTTGGGCTGCCAGGGAACGTGGGGGTAGGCACACGTACGAGTTGTCAAGGTCGCCATCGCGCACGTCTGACCACAAGGGTGTATAGCTGTTTTGTGCTCCAAGAACATGGTAACTTCTTCACATCTGCCATCCAGGAATAAGCAATGCATCCCCTCCAACATTCTGTATCGCCCCACATCATTGGTCAGAGACTAGCAGCTGTACGTGGAATTACCATCCTTCGCCTACATGAACAGCTCGAACAGGGGTGGCATGACGTATCCAGGACAGTGTTCAACATATGTACGATCAACTGGATACCCGAGTCAGTGCCTGCATTGCTGCCCACGGACGCTACGCCATGTACGTTTCCTGTGCGTTTCAGCACTCAGTATCTGGTACCTCAGAACTGCTGGTGCTATTGATCTGCAAATGTAATAATTTCATGTACTCCATATGCACTCTTGCAACAATAAATCTTGAGTGAACTGGAAACCTCTAAAAGGGTGTACAATTTTTTTTTCCAGCAATGTCTTTTTCTTTCCTCACTTAGGGGATAACTTCATGGGATAAAAGTCAGGATAGCAGCTAGAAACATTTTTCGAACTATGTAATATAAGTCTTACACTTTCGAGAAAATGCATAGTTTCATGCAGCAGAAAGAAACGCACCATGAAACTGTCAGCCCATGTTTGTGGAACATTTTCTTTCCTCCTGAATAATTTATAAAACGTGAGTTTTCCTGCTTTATAAATAAGCGTTTCAATGGGTACACCATTCCTTGAGAACGTTTGACAGACTGCACTGATACACCGATAAACCGGGCAATTTCATTCACAGTGAGATCACGGGCGCATCAAAACACGATGACTCCTGTCTCCACGTTGACCTTCGTCACTGCGCTGGTCTCATACAACCAACTGTCACTTCACACTATTTCAGTACTATGGAGTTAGAGGGTTACATAACTGCTTGGTACCAGTTTTACATCATCTACAGCACTCCAAATTGACCAGCGTGCTGTTTTTAAGCAGGGTGACTAACATTTTGTGTGGTGAGCTCAATTACAACGAGTAAAAATATGATTTGCAGTTTTAGAAAGAACAGTGAACAATACTGAAGTATAAAAAAACTCCACTTGTGTATCAGTCCGTGCACGACAGCGCACGGTACCAGTACGTTCCCAAAAGACGCGCTCGAAAATGCGATTTTTCAGGCAATCACATCTCGGGTTCTGTTGATGGCAGAGTAAGGAGTTAAATGTTTTGGAAGGGCCTTGCCCTAGTGACCATTTACATACCTGTCGGAAGAACAGGCATACTATAGTTACCCTACAGTACGGGCTCAAAATTTAAACATTATGCACTTCCTCCAGCCCAAGCAAACTGAGCAAATAGATTGGTTCTTTTGTGTTAGGTGTGATCCTGGATGGATCTTAGGCAGCTTATATGAGGTGTGATTCAAAAGTTGTAAGAATGGCTTGTAATTGTAGAATGGTGGTACTTCCGTGCTACTGTCATGCACACCTTCAAAATAGTCCCCTTCTGACTGAACACTTTGGAAACATTACTGGAATTTTTTTTCTGACATGTGTTAAGGACGCTCTCTGTATGTGCCTGGATGTCTTCAATCGAGTCAAATCGCTCCCCTTTCAGTGAAAGTTTCAATTTAGGAATCAGGGGAATATGGCGGTTGTGGAAGCACAGTAATTTTGAATTTGCTCAAAAATTCAACGATGGAGAAGGCACAATGAGCTGGAGCATTGTTATGGTGTAGCATCCACTTCCTGTCTTTCCACAATGCAGGCCTTTGCTTCCCCACCTTTTCACTCAAGCGCTCAAGGTCACATTTGTAGTATTCCTGGTTAATTGGCTGTCCTCCAGGGGTAAATTCATGATACACAATGCCGGTAGAATCGAAGAAAATTAACAACATTGTCTTCACCTTCGACCGACTTTGCCATGCTTTTTTCGTTCGTGGGGGAGTCTTCCACTGCGAAGACTGCACTTTTGTTTCACGTTCATATCCATATACCCACGATTCGTCATCTGTAATTATCCTATTTAACAAATCTGCGTCATTTTTAGTCGGATTAATCTGTTCTTGGCACATTTCAAGTCGGTATTGCCTCTGGTCACTTGACAACACTTTTGGAATGAATTTTATGGACACTCGATGCATGTTCAGATCTTCAGTTAAAATTAACTGACCTGCATAGAAACTTAAATTAAGTTCATCGCCCATCTGCCTAATTCTAAGTCTACGATTGGAGGGCACTAAGCAGTGAACTTTCACATTTTCATTCGGTTTGAGGTGGAAGGACGGCCAGACCATGGTTCATCTTCAAATGATTCGAGGCCATTTTTAAATCTGTTGAACCAGACAAAAACATTTGACTGGCTCATGCAATTATCCCCAAAAGCTGTTTCTAATAGTTCGTAAGTCTCAGAAGCTGATTTCCCGGTTTTAAAACAAAATTTCACACAAACTCGTTGCTCCGTTTTTATGTCCATTTTCACACAGATAGAATCTAGCAACAAGTCCTAACAGACCTGCACTCAACCAGCTACCACAACGAACTAAATAAAGGAAACGCAGTTTCCTGTCAGAGGGCGTTCAAGGACAAGGCAATGACTCACTCCCCACCCTCCATGTACCTGCCGGTCAAACCAGTAAGCAGTAGCGGATCCTTTCTTACAATATATGACGGTAGTATCAGTTCCCGAAAGAACAGCTATCGTAGATGACCATGCAGCTTTGCTAGAATTGAAATAATAATTAAATGGACACCCTAGCTGCAAACAGGAGTTGATGTACTTCATTGGGGACGTGTTGAAATTGTGTGCCCCGACCAGGACTCGAACCCAGGATCTCCTGCTTACATGGCAGACGCTCTATCCATCTTTTTTTTTTTTTTTTTGGGTCTCCTTCCTATTCTTCAACCCTTCCTTGCGCTCGCCAATTTCAGCCTTCTCGGCCTGGCTCCTATGCCATTAAAAGAACGTTTAACACAAAGGACGCTTCTTCTGCATCAAGAAAGGAAAACGTGTTGTCACTGCGGTGGAAAGTTCAAGGTGCGTTGCTTCTGCAGCAAAGGAAACGTTTCATTCCTTGTTGATGACTCTTCGCTGTAAAACTTTTATTTTCATCATGTTTTGTTGGTTTTTTGTTTTTTTGTTTTTTTTTACTTTTTTAATATACAAAAAAAATTTTAAATTGTTTGTTACCACTATTCTTTGCGTGAGACATCTCGGCTTGTTGACGGCACTCAACGCTCGTCTTCTCGAGGGTTGCCTATTATGGTATACCCCAAGCATATAGCTTAGTCTCGTTTCTTTTTCCCCGTTTGTTTGTGATCTCCTATGTCGGCAGTTGTCTTCTCTTAGCACTGAGTGCCCAATTGCCGGACGCCACACACTGGTTGTGATGTGGAAAAAAAAAGAAAAAAAAAACCACTGCCATCAACGTTATTAACAGTCGGACGCAGTGCATACATCTATTTCGTCGTTCCTTGTTCGCTTTTTCTTTTCTTTTTTCATCGTCGTCGTCGTTCATAGTGTCATTATTCTCAATGCTGGTATATAGTTCGCGAACTTTTGTCTGTATTTGTCATCCTTCATCTGCAGTTGCGCTTGTGTGGCTAGATATACTCTGTAGCCCTGGTACAATGGCGCATCTTCGGCTTGAATTACGTAACGCAGAGTAAGTCCTGTCAGCCATGTCGATATATTTTTCTTCGTGATGGGGCAGTAAGCGCCATCAGGTTGCAACACCGATGTGATGGAGATTGTCTGTCTAGCTGTCCTGCAGATAGAGGCAACGTTCATTCTGCACCATTCCCAGCATCTGTGTAGCAAGTTGTCCATGAGGGCACACTCGCCATATCTGTCAGTTGCCGACAATCGTATTCTGTGTAATTTTTCTTTCGTAGGTATGGTCTCATTAACTACTTTATACCACGTTGATCTGATATTTGTTCCGAGCACTTTGTTGTGGATGTTCTTCCAGATTTGAGCCCAATTCCGTAGGGGATATTTCGTTTCCATGCGGTTTACTCTTCCACCAGTATTCATTATCCGGTATAGTTGGGCGGTTGTAAGGTCCTGTATTGGTGCGCTCAGTTTCACTCGGAGGTAACTAACTTCGAGCAGAAACATCCTGATGTGGTTGGCTTTGTAGTGGGTTTCCCCCAGGTTTATCGGTATTGCCATATTAGTAGGTGTATACATCCGTAGGGCCATATGGAACGCGCTGTCTGGGTAGTCTTGAAACAGCTGAATAGTTCTCCGTATAGGAAGGGCCTTGCATTTAATTTCAACATCTATTAGCCCTAGGCCCCCTTTCTCTGGTGGGAGAGTAATAACATTAATTCCCACTTTGAATATCTCGCCCCTCCAAATATACCAACCAATTGCCGTCACTATTTGCTTGGAAATGCTGTTGACCACAGGGATTGTCTGCCCTACATACCAGATTTTCGAAAGTATCATTTTATTGATAAACTGCACTCTTTGTATGAGGTCCTGTTCTCTGCCTTTATTTTGCTGGAGACAACCTCTCGTCATAGCCAGAAGCTCTTGCCAGTTGTCCGTAGTAGTTTTCAGAGGGCAGCGGCTCATTCGTATTCCCAACAGCTTGATACTCTCGTGTGCTACATATGGGCAGTTATTATCGATTCTAAACCCTCTACCGATCGGTATTAGTTTAGTCTTGCGATAGTTGAGCTTTGAGCATGAGGCTCTTTCATACTCCCGTACACTATTAGTGACTTCTTGTAGGTCTCGCCCCGAACGTACAATGACATTTACGTCATCCGCGTATGCCACACATTTTACAGTCGTCGAATACAGGGTTAAGCCCTCAAGTGTACGGTTCAGCAAACGAACAAGTGGCTCAATGGCAATGACAAAAAGAGGCATTGACATGGGGCACCCTTGTCGTACAGATCGCTCAATAGTTATTTGCCGGGAGAGTTGCCCATTGATGACGATCCTAGAGCAAGCAGAGGTGCACATATTTTTGATCATCGCAATAAAACCGCCACCAAAACCTAAATGGTTCATAATTTGAAAAATGTAGCTGTGCGAGATCCTGTCAAAGGCTTTGCATTGATCTAGAACTAAAATTGCAGCCTCCGGTTGGGTAATAGCAGTAAAGGAGATGATCTCCCTATAATCTGCGAGACTTCTAAAGATCGTTCGACCAGGGACGGCTGCTGTCTGGGTATCATGTATGATTTTATGTAAAACATGTTTAATTCTAGCTGCTAGAACGCGGGCCACAATTTTGTAATCGGAGTTGAGGAGGGAAATAGGACGAAATTTATTGACATCATCTGGTGGGTATTCTTTGGGGACGAGTACAATTAGACTACCACTGAATCCTGCCGGTAGTTGCCGACCTCCTTTAATTTCGTTACACATGTTCAGAAAGCAATGTTCGAGTAAATACCAGATTTGTTTGTAGAATTCAATGGGTAGGCCATCTGCCCCGGGCGATTTATTACCCTGAGCCTTCCTCAAAGCCTCCCCAAGTTCTTCCTCAGTGACATCACTCAGCAATAGTTGTCTGTCCGTCTCGTCGAGGGTCGCTGTAAGGTAGTTTTTCATGGTCGTAATTGCCTCGTCATTCGTGGGCTCTGACATGTACAGCCGTCGGTAATAGTCGGTTATATATTCCTTTATCTCATTCTGGGTTGTGGTGACACTGCCATCTTCTGTTTTTAATCTGTGAATCAATTTGTGTCTTGCGCGGCGTTTCTCTTTCGCAAGATGGAAGGAGGATGGGCTTTCGTCATAGGCGCTGTTACCATCGCGAGAACGTATTTTAATTCCTTCCAGTTGTCTTCGTTTCAATAGCGTTAGCTTCGCCTTAATCCTTTTGATCTGTACAAAGTTCTCCTGTGTGACATGAGGAGCAGAATACAGCTCACGGAGACATCGGAAATAAAATTCGAAAAGCTCTTTCTGCTGCCGGCTCCTTTCATAGCTGTAACCTTTCAAGCAATTAATTAGTTTGGGCTTTGCGCAGCGGCACAACCACAGCGTGATCGACGGGAAAGTTTGTTGGCGCCGTGAGCAGAGATCCCATACTTCCTGCACCCGTTCTCTTAGACCTTGATCATTGAGTACTGAAACATTCAGCTTCCAGCCTGCTCTGCCACGGTACGTTTCCCTGCCGTACCATTCGGATTGTACTGTGGTATGCCTCGTGGTCGGAGAAGTACAACGGCCACGTCTCCGTTGCAGAGAACTTGTCCCGCAGGCGTTTTCCTACATAAATTCTGTCTGTTCGGCTGGCAGTTTGAGCGGTAAAATACGTAAAACACTTTCGGTCCCCGTTCAGGATTTCCCAGGTGTCTTCTAGGTCCGTCAGTCGGACAGTTTCGGCAAGTGTTGCACAACCGTTAAAGTTCGGCCATTGGTCTTTAAAACACAATTAAAATCCCCGCCGACGATCACGTCCTGCTCATTCCTCCGTAAAAGATACAGTAAGTCAGTAGAGTAAAAATGTGCTCTGGCAGCTCTATTTTGATTCCCCAAGGGAGCATAGATGTTTATCAATCGAACTCCATTAATAAGGCACGAAATTCCTCTGCCAGACTCTAGTCTTTCCACGTCCGAGACAACAATACCCTCTTTGAATAACAGAGCTGTGCCTGAGGAGCTATCTGGGAAGGTATTTGTCAGTACGTCATACCCAGAAAAGTCAGGTAGGAAATGGTGAGCCACCTCTTGTAGCATCGCGATGTCCGCATCACAGCTATACAAATAATCGCGGAGACTGTGTATCTTCTGCTCTGAAGTTATTTTGTTTATGTTTACAGTGACTATCTTGTAGTCCTGAAAAGGAGGCATGAAGTTCTCTATGTTAAAAGTCTCTGACCAGTCAGCAAAAGCATGATGTCGGTGAAGAAATTAATACGTATCCGAATCATCATCTTTTCTCAGGTTCGTTGAAAGCTGTCGTGTCACAAGTAATTCTGCTCTCCCGGCTGGCATAGCCTCCTTTGGTGGTTCAGACGTAGTCAGCCCTCGATCCACCGACATGTCCTCGATATCATCAGCCCAGCTGCCTGCATTTGACATGTCCACCTTCTGATCTGAATCCTTTCCCGTTGGACATTGTTCTTTTCGCCCCTCTCTCAGGAGCTGCTGAGAGACCCGATCCTCGTCTGCTGCAGCTTGATTTCCAACCCCAGAGTTCGGCGTGGTCACGGTTACCGCCTGGTCGTCGCCACTCGGTTTCTTCGCAGCTGTCCTGCCAAGAGTTGCGTCCGTTAATTCGCGGGCAATTTGCGCACCTTTCTCGCGCAGCAGTGGAGCTGTTTTCTCAGCATCCTTGTGAGCGATCCGTCGCTTTTTGTGTTTTTTAGGAGAAACGTCAGCCCTTTCATTCATTTGCCACTGTCACTGAGGAAGACCTGCAGATTGGTAATCCGGTGTTGTCGTCGCTTCCCATTGATTTGGAATCCGCTCCTTTGTCGGTGCGTGGATCATTCTCAACGTCTTGGGTTTTCTCGCCAACCTGGGCGCTAACCAAACACGTAGTCTCCGGATCGTTCAGTTTCATCGTCACGTCGGGGGTGGTGTCAGCGTTGCCCTCTGGGGTGGCAGTCTCCATTGGTGTCTGGTCAGCTTCGGTGGTGCTGACAGTTGTGTCCATATGAGTGACCTCCGCCGCTGCCATGGTCGAACGGACTGCCGCCACATAAGTTAGAGGCATTGATGACATCTTGTTACTAGGAACACTTTCGCCCCGTGGCAACTGTGTCACTCGTCTCTGTACGCATTGTGCGCGAACATGATCAGAAGCACCACACCCAGAGCAAGTGCGAGGCTGTCCATCGTATATAACAATTGCCCTGTATCCACAGATCGTAATATATGATGGAATGTGTTTCTCCAGTTCTATTTTCACCTGTCGAACACCCTTCAAGACAGGAACTTTGAAGGACATCCATTTTTCCTCAATATTGCTGATAATTGTGCCACAATTTTTCAAAACTGCATTTATTTCGTCGGCAGGAACTTCAAAAGGTAGTTCGAAAATTCTAACTGTGCGGACACTAAATCCTGCACGAGATACATGAACGTCGCCAATATTACCATCGCTGTGAGTAAATTTAAGGCTACCACCGCATGACTGAACAATTTGATTGCATATTTCAGCAGTTTTAAACTTTATGTGCGCAGTACTGCTAACGATCGAAAGATGTACACCGATTATTTCGTCAAAAGATCGTTTCAAAACATTCTCAATCCATGCTTCGAGTTCGTAAGCTTTAGGTCGTGCATATTTCGGATCGAAACTTAATTTCAAAGTATATTTTCGTGCTAGTTCATTCATAGTCAATTCTTGACATTTTTCACACAATAACCCTTAGCCGTGTACGCTACAAGAGCGTCAACTCACCGGCAGTAGCAGAGAGATAAACAGCAGCGCGCGTCCGCTCGCCACGGCCGCCGAGGGCCGACTGGAAAGGACACCCTAGCTGCAAACAGGAGTTGATGTACTTCTTTGGGGACGTGTTGAAAATGTGTGCCCCGACCAGGACTCGAACCCAGGATCTCCTGCTTACATGGCAGACGCTCTATCCATCTGAGCCACCGAGGGCACAGAGGACAGTGCGCCTGCAGGGACATATCCCATGCACGCTTCCCGTGAGACCCACATTCCCAACATGTCCACACCATAACATTCGTAGTGCGCCTAATAGATGTTTGCCCATCATACTCATTACTCGTGGCAGATTAATCTACCAAGTCCCGTACGAGTTCAGGCATAGCTTGTGCGTTCGCACAAGAAGGTCAATGGCCAGGCAGCCATATTTTAACTATATATGACGGTAGCATCAGTTCTCGAAAGAACAGCTATCGTAGATGAGCATGCAGCTTTGCTAGAAATGAAATAATAATTAAATGGACACCCTAGCTGCAAACAGGAGTTGATGTACTTCATTGGGGACGTGTTGAAATTGTGTGCCCCGACCAGGACTCGAACCCAGGATCTCCTGCTTACATGGCAGACGCTCTATCCATCTGAGCCACCGGGAACACAGATTAACAGCACGACTGCAGTGCCTTATCCCTTGCACGCTCCCCGTGAGACCCACATTCCCAACATGTCCACACCACGAGTAATGAGTATGATGGGCAGACATCTATTAGGCGTGCTACGAATGTAGTGGTGTGGACATGTTGGGAATGTGGTGTGTGTGTGTGTGTGAAATCTTATGGGACTGAACTGCTAAGGTCATCAGTCCCTGAGCTTACACACTACTTAACGTAAATTATCCTAAGTCCAAACACACATACCCATGCCCGAGGGAGGACTCAAACCTCCACCGGGACCAGCCACACAGTCAATGACTGCAGCACCTTAGACCGGGAATGTGTGTCTCACCGGGAGTGTGCAAGAGATAAATCCCTGGTAACCCCAAATCCGTGGTCTAGGGGTAGCGTCTTTGATTCATAATCAAAACGTCTTCGGTCCCGGGTTCAATCCCCGCCACTGCCTAAATTTTAGCCGGCACGGTAGCTCAGCGTGTTCGGTCAGAGGGCTAGCTGTCCTCTGTAATAAAAAAACTGAGTTAATGGACCAACAACGAACTGAAACGGGTGTCTTTCGACGTCCGCCCAGAGCAAATACAAAAAAAAAAAAAAAGATGGATAGAGCATCTGCCATGTAACCAGGAGATCCCGGGTTCGGGTCCCAGTCGGGGCACACATTTTCAACATGTCCCCAATGAAGTACATCAACGCCTGTTTGCAGCTATGGTATCCATTTACTTATCATTTCCTTTCTTACAACTTTCCAATCGCATCTTCTAAAAGCACCATTTTTTCATAAGTGTTTTCTAGAGAAAACTCCGAAAAACAATGATTTTTGGTAATGATAAGCAGCAATTATGAGGATGGCCGCTTGTAGTGTTTCTGTTCATGGAAGGTCGTCGGAATTTAGCACACTGGACTACCACTTAGGACGACGATGGTTCACACTGGCATCCGACCATCCTAATTTAGGTTTCCCGTGATTTCCCTAAATCACTTCGGGCGAATGCTGGGACGGTTCCTTTGAAAGGACACAGTCGATTTTCCTCCCCACCCTTTCCTAATCCGAGCTTGTGCTCCGTCTTCAATGACCTCATTGTCGATCTGCTCCTCTGCCCTCCTCATCGAAATTTTTCCATGCATTCTTAGGGTACCAAAAATGCCACTTCTATAATTTCCATTCATGGCAAATCGAAATTTGTACGATATGTTCTTCAGACGATATTCTCCGGGGACCTTGAAATTTTTTTGATGTCTTTATCCATTATCAAGATCCAGAGGTGTAAATTTATCATACTTATGCATGTAAATTATACATGTAATATCCGGACTGAGGCGTAAATGCAGTTTTAACTGACATGGTGAAACACATGGCAGGGGTTACAGCGTCGTTGTAAGGCTTCTGAGGGCACCACATCTACATCTACATCTACATTTATACTCCGCAAGCCACCCAACGGTGTGTGGCGGAGGGCACTTTACGTGCCACTGTCATTACCTCCCTTTCCTGTTCCAGTCGCGTATGGTTCGCGGGAAGAACGACTGTCTGAAAGCCTCCGTGCGCGCTCTAATCTCTATAATTTTACATTCGTGATCTCCTCGGGAGGTATAAGTAGGGGGAAGCAATATATTCGATACCTCATCCAGAAACGCACCCTCTCGAAACCTGGCGAGCAAGCTACACCGCGATGCAGAGCGCCTCTCTTGCAGAGTCTGCCACTTGAGTTTATTAAACATCTCCGTAACGCTATCACGGTTACCAAATAACCCTGTGACGAAATGCGCCGCTCTTCTTTGGATCTTCTCTATCTCCTCCGTCAAACCGATCAGATACGGATCCCACATTGATGAGCAATACTCAAGTATAGGTCGAACGAGTGTTTTGTAAGCCACCTCCTTTGTTGATGGGCTACATTTTCTAAGCACTCTCCCAATGAATCTCAACCTGGTACCCGCCTTACCAACAATTAATTTTATATGATCATTCCACTTCAAATCGTTCCGCACGCATACTCCCAGATATTTTACAGAAGTAACTGCTACCAGTGTTTGTTCCGCTATCATATAATCACACAATAAAGGATCCTTCTTTCTATGTATTCGCAATACATTACATTTGTCTATGTTAAGGGACAGTTGCCACTCCCTGCACCAAGTGCCTATCCGCTGCAGATCTTCCTGCATTTCGCTACAATTTTCTAATGCTGCAACTTCTCTGTATACTACAGCATCATCCGTGAAAAGCCGCATGGAACTTCCGACACTATCTACTAGGTCATTTATATATATTGTGAAAAGCAATGGTCCCATAACACTCCCCTGTGGCACGCCAGAGGTTACTTTAACGTCTGTAGACGTCTCTCCATTGATAACAACATGCTGTGTTCTGTTTGCTAAAAACTCTTCAATCCAGCCACAAAGCTGGTCTGATATTCCGTAGGCTCTTACTTTGTTTATCAGGCGACAGTGCGGAACTGTATCGAACGCCTTCCGGAAGTCAAGAAAAATAGCATCTACCTGGGAGCCTGTATCTAATATTTTCTGGGTCTCATGAACAAATAAAGCGAGTTGGGTCTCACACGATCGCTGTTTCCGGAATCCATGTTGATTCCTACATAGTAGATTCTGAGTTTCCAAAAACGACATGATACTCGAGCAAAAAACATGTTCTAAAATTCTACAACAGATCGACGTCAGAGGTATAGGTCTATAGTTTTGCGCATCTGCTCGACGACCCTTCTTGAAGACTGGGACTACCTGTGCTCTTTTCCAATCATTTGGAACCCTCCGTTCCTCTAGAGACTTGCGGTACACGGCTGTTAGAAGGGGGGCAAGTTCTTTCGCGTACTCTGTGTAGAATCGAATTGGTATCCCGTCAGGTCCAGTGGACTTTCCTCTATTGAGTGATTCCAGTTGCTTTTCTATTCCTTGGACACTTATTTCGATGTCAGCCATTTTTTCGTTTGTGCGAGGATTTAGAGAAGGAACTGCAGTGCGGTCTTCCTCTGTGAAACAGCTTTGGAAAAAGGTGTTTAGTATTTCAGCTTTACGCGTGTCATCCTCTGTTTCAATGCCATCATCATCCCGGAGTGTCTGGATATGCTGTTTCGAGCCACTTACTGATTTAACGTAAGACCAGAACTTCCTAGGATTTTCTGTCAAGTCGGTACATAGAATTTTACTTTCGAATTCATTGAACGCTTCATGCATAGCCCTCCTTACGCTAACTTTGACATCGTTTAGCTTCTGTTTGTCTGAGAAGTTTTGGCTGCGTTTAAACTTGGAGTGAAGCACTCTTTGCTTTTGCAGTAGTTTCCTAACTTTGTTGTTGTACCACGGTGGGTTTTTCCCGTCCCTCACAGTTTTACTCGGCACGTACCTGTCTAAAACGCATTTTACGATTGCCTTGAACTTTTTCCATAAACACTCAACATTGTCAGTGTCGGAACAGAAATTTTCGTTTTGATCTGTTAGGTAGTCTGAAATCTGCCTTCTATTACTCTTGCTAAACAGATAAACCTTCCTCCCTTTTTTATATTCCTATTAACTTCCATATTCAGGGATGCTGCAACGGCCTTATGATCACTGATTCCCTGTTGTACACTTACAGAGTCGAAAAGTTCGGGTCTGTTTGTTTTCAGTAGGTCCAAGATGTTATCTCCACGAGTCGGTTCTCTGTTTAATTGTTCGAGGTAATTTTCGGATAGTGCACTCAGTATAATGTCACTCGATGCTCTGTCCCTACCACCCGTCCTAAACATCTGAGTGTCCCAGTCTATATTTATATTGTTTTTAGTCAACATTTTTTCAACAATAAACTTAAGGACGCGCTGTCTCTATATAATGTGCACTTCGTGTGTGTACAAATATGCTCAGAGGTGTGGCACTGACAAAAAATGCTGCTAAAGGGAGTCTTAACACGTCTGAAAAGAACTTAAAACGAGTGCCAAACATCAAGTAAAACTGAGAAGACTGCGAATACAGTCAAACTTTTCCAATAACATTTTCAGTTTTTTAAGACATAGGAGCAGCCTATGTTGGCATGCTGTCTACTCATCTAGCAGTCTACAAGCATCTATGGACCTGCAAGTCCCACTCTTGGGACATGGATGCTGCGCACTGTCTTTTGTGTCAAGTCCAATGATGATTAGTAAATTAGGACACTAGATGGCGAGGTCAACAGCGTCCATGTTTGAAATAAATACAGATGAGAATGGTGAAAATCTATTAAGCATCCACATTAAATTTCTAAATCAAGTTGCATCATCACTCAAGTATTGAAAGTACAACCCTGGTGCTGTAGTATTCGTAAAAGACCAAACATAGAAGTCAGAAAAAGCACAGCAGAACAGTACAGACACAGACAAAGGACAGATAACTTTGGCTGGGTGACCACTTCCACACAATGAGTGATCGAGCCAGTCTGCAACACATTAAAATCTTCCACCCAATATTTTGAGAAGAAGTCTGGACATCACACAAAATCTTAAAACCCAAATCGCACTTGCCTAATTATCAGTTAAAATAGGGGGCAGATCCCGTAGGCCGGCCAGTGTGGCCGAGTGGTTCTAGGCGCTTCAGTCTGGAACCGCGCGACCGCTATGGTCGCAGGTTCGAATCCTGCCTTAGGCATGGATGTGTGTGACGTCCTTAGGTTAGTTGGGTTTAAGCAGTTCTAAGTTCTAGGGGACTGATGACCTCAGGTGTTAAGTCCCATAGTGCTCAGAGCCATTTGAACCATTTTTGATTCTGTAGGAGATCCAGATCTGCCATTGGCATCCCACCAACACATGGTCTTCTGTGTCACAAGTGAGGTAACAGCCTGCAGGGGGACTGAACAGCGAGCAGGAGATGGAAGAGAGCAAGCCTCCTTGGCAGCCACATTAGCAAGTTCATTTCTCTGGAACCTTATGCGCCCTGGAACCTAGCAGAAAATTGTTTCCTTGTTCTGTCTGTGCAAGAGAAGATGAGCATCCTGCACTTCTTCCACCACATGATCTTCTGGGTATATTGGGCCAACAGTGAGAAGAGTACTTTGGGAATCTGAGCAGATGCTGTTCACTTACAATACTCTTTTGAGAGATGCTATCCTCCTGCTTAGAACAGTCAGTCAGACATTTTTGACCCCATATCAAAAATACCTTTTAGATGGGAAGGACGGTATGAATGTGGAGACAAGTCAGCAGAAACTCCTGTTGAAGAGCTGCAACAAAATATTATGCCTCCAGGTTGTATCATAGGCCTTTCCCAAATCGAAGACTACACTGACAAGCTGTTGCTTAGATAGGAAAGCTCTTTTGAATCACTGTTTTAAATAGGGCCAGTTTATCAAGTGTGGGGTGATACCTCCTGAGCCTGCACTGGGAATGACTGAGTAGTGACCTTGTTTTGAGAATCCACACCAGGAGCTGCATGACCACACACACAAGTGTCTTTCCCATGCAGCTTGTGGGACTGGTGCTATGACGATTACTGGGGTTAGTTGGATCCCTGCTTTGTTTTAAGGGGCTCCAGAAAGGCTCAAAATCATGAAAAGTTCAATTTTTACTTTTTTGCGTTTTCTGAATCTGCAGACTATTACCTTTTAATAGATATATAATTTATTCAATTCCGAAGACTACAACTATTTTTAAATTTTTTTTGAAATGTGTTCTACATGGGCGTGACCCACTGTGGCGCTGTTAAACTGCTGTCAAATGGTGTTATTATTAACGTCCGTGTTCATCAGGTACATTTTAGTGATGTGAGATAAAGTATGTGTTGTGGCTAACCTGTGATGGTTCAATATATATCACTGGTGTGATTGTCGATTGTTTCATGTTTATTTACTCTGTCGTTATCTCGAAAATATTCGTAATTAATTCTGTTTCTTGAGTCTCTGTTTTGTTGAAGTATAATAATGAGTAAAAGTAAAGTTATTAGAAATCCTCTGAAGGCTTTTAAGAAAAGGAGAAATGTTGGAAAGCCAAAGGTATGTGTTTTTACTGTAAACAATAAAGACGATAACCAAGTGAGTGAACCTAACCTCTCAAGTACACCTGCTCATAGCAGTCAGTGGGAAAGAAAATACTTCACAGAAGAAGCTTGGTTCAATGAGTGAAAACTATGAATGTTTTATGGGCGAATCGGATGTGAATGAAATATTTGATATGTCGGTTCTCAAAGGAATTTTTTCAAACTGTGTAAGATGTATTCATTGTAGTGAAGTTGGTCTGGAACTCTCCATAATAAAGCACGTAGGACTTGCTAGTGAAATACAACTGAAATGTGATAAGTGTTCATACATGACCACCTTTTGGAACAGCGTTGCAGTAACTGCAACTGAAGAAAATGGTAGCAAAATCTACGAACACAACATTAGATTTGTTTATTCCTTGCGTTCAGTTGGTAAGGGTGCTACTGCAGGTGCAATTTTCTGTGGCATCATGAATCCTCCAAATCCCCCAACCAAGTTTACGACCTACAATAAATTAATAGGATCTAAAGTAGAAGATGTCTGTATAGAATCTATGAAGAACGCTGTGGAAGAGGCAGTAATGGAAAATAATGGTAACAGAGATTTGACTGCAGTGTTCGATGGTACCTGGCATAAACGGGGACACACATCTCTTCATGGTGTAGTATCTGCACCAGTATGTATACAGGGAAAGTTTTAGATGTAGCAGTAATATCAAAGTATTGTAGATGTCCACAAAAATATAAAGGTACACATGAAAATAATTGCAAAGCTAACTATAGTGGCAGTAGTGGAGGAATGGAAGTGGCTGGTGTTGCCAGTATATTCCAGCGTTCTCAGGCGTGTGATAAAGTGCGATATGTTAATTACCTTGGTGACGGTGATTCTAAAAGTTTCAAACATGTTCAAGGACTGAAGCCCTATGGTGATGATGTTGTAGTGCAGAAATTTGAGTGTATTGGACACATACAGAAGCAAATGGGAACAAGACTTTGGCGACTGAAAGCTTCGTACAAAAAACAAAAACTCAGTGATGGTAAAGGGTTGGATGGGAAGGGAAGGTTAACTGACAGTGTAATTGACAAAATACAGAACTATTACGGAATGGCTATTAGGCAAAATACACAAAGTGTCGACAAAGTGAAGAAAGCTGTTTGGGCTCTTTTTTTTTCATACTTCTTCAACCGATGAAAATCCCCAACATAGCTTGTGTCCCAAAGAAGAAGACAGTTGGTGTAAATATAACAAAGGATTGCTAATTGGTGAAGTGTACACTCATAAGCATAGTCTGCCTCATGCAATAATGGAGGTGACAAAACCTATTTTCAGAGACTTAGCAGCACCTGAACTGTTGAAAAAGTGTATTCACGGAAAAACTCAAAACCCCAATGAAAGTGTAAATAGTGTTATATGGTCGAGAATCCCCAAGACTGTGTTGGAATAGAAACACTTCACTTTGGTGTGTATGATGCTGTTGCGACTTTCAATGATGGCAACATTGTAAGGTGCAAGGTATTTAGAAATATGGGAATGAAGATAGGTTCTAACATGGTACGAGCGATGCTTCCTTTAGACAAGGAACGCCTTCGGGCTGCAGACAGGGCTGTAAAGAGTCTAGAAATACAAGCAAGAGTAAACAGGAGGAAGCTGGAGGAGGAGTTTGCAGAGGATGAAGATAATCCATCCTATGGACCTGGAATGCACTAAAAAGTTAATCCAATCTTTGTCGCTCGATTCCCAAAACTTTTATTTTCTCATACTAATTACATGTTTTCTAAGGATCTTCCAAACATATTTGTTTCAAACTTTCAGTAAATGTTACACAGTACCTTCTGCATAATTTAACACAGCCTTTTTCCAAAAAACTGTATATTTTTGAATATATAAATAAAAAATTGCAAAAAAATGTTGTGAATTTTCATTACAATTGAAAAAAAATCATCTTTAATAACTGAACTAAAATTTTGTAAAATCCCTGTGTTAAGTTGTAGCCCATCTTCCAATAAATAATCTGTAAAAAGTTCAACTTCCTACCTCAAATACTTTGTGAGGAAAGATGTAATTTATAAGCGTTATTTTAACATTGCAAGTATAGGGCGTTCCGGAACCCCTTAAAATCAGGACTAAAACAGATTCATTCCACAAGTAGGGAAAGTCTCCTGTCATGCAAACCACATTAAAGAGCTGAAGGACCTCCTTCGTCCAGGGATTTAAATCTATCAACATGCTGCATGTTATCATGTTCTTGCTACATACAGTATTCCTCCATGCTGGTGAAATGGAAATCAGAACCAACCTTCTCCTGTGTCTCCCAATAACAACAGAAAGCTGGATTCTGGCTAGAATCAGCCATTACAGTCTTTTACAATTAAGCCATTGCCTGAACAGTGTCTCTTGGTGATGTTAGCAAATACACAGCTCATGTACAGTTGCTATTGGCGGTTGTGAGAGCCTCCTAATGGCTTCCCATAGTTTGCTTGTGGGTGTGGACATCTGATGGAGTTCAGGAACTCTCACCAAGACCTCTGCGTACTATGTTGAATTATGTTCCACACCTTTACTCTCGCCATTCGAAATTTTGAAAGATTCAAATCCACAGGGCACCAATTGAATCTATGCATAGTCACCCTCCTGTCCCTGACTGCAGAATGACACTCAGCATTCCACAAAGAGGTAGGCTGCCTCCCAAGTTCTCCCTTTGGTTTTGAGATGGATGCATCAGTGTCATGATGAATCACAGTTTTAATGTGATCCATCCTGTTCTGGACACTTTCACACTGCTAGAAAACAGCTGACTGACTGTAAAGCATCAGTTTAGCTTTTCTGAACAGCCATCTCAGTGGCTCCTTTCGGGATCTGCTCCATCTGGCAGGTGGATCCAGGTAGGGTAGCAGTTACTGCCAAGAATGTTGTCATATGAGCAGAACGAGAGGTCTGTGGCTGTAGACCACTCCGTAATGCTGAAATGCATAACTTTATCAATGTTTATCATGATGTCTGTAGTCTGCCTCCGTAGCACAGCGCTAGCATTACCGTCTACCACATGAGGGGGCCCGGGTTCGATTCCTAGCAGGGGACTGGGTGTTGTGTGACCTTCATCATCATTTTCATTACCATTGACACGCTAATTGCCGAAGTGGTGTCAACTTAGAAGACTTGCAATATGGGAGCCGAATCCCGAAAAGGGATATCCCAGCCAATAAATGCAATACGATCATTTCATTTCATTTTCATGATATCTGTAGTTCATGTCAAATCCTCAAGTATCCAACTCCTGGAAGAAGTGGTGTTGGAGCCCTGTAGTATGTTGTGTGCATTAAAGTCTCCTAAAAGAAGAAAGGGCTAGGGGAGTTCAATAATAAGCTGTGCAAGGATTTCACTGTCAACAGGCTTGTAGGGTGTTAGGTGCACAGAGCACACAGTGCCATTAACATGGGCCAGTTTCCTAATAGTGAAAATTTGTAATATAGTGGTTTAGAGAACAGGTGTGGAGTGGAGTGTGTCGTTGATGAACATCATCACCCCATCTTTCACCCTGTCAGCAGTGAAGTTGTCATTGCTGTGGCGGTGATAGCCTCCACGTACAGGTGTGCTAGTCTGTTTAAATGAGTCTCTTGGAGACAGAGGCAAATGGGTCTTCCCATACAAGTAGTCTCAATTCTTTCAGACGAGTTCTGTACCTAAAGTAAGAGCGCTGTTTCAGCATTGTGGTTTAAATTTTGGTGGTTAGACACTTTTACAGTGGGACCGAAGTTAGGGGGCTTTCTGGGTCTGGTAATGAGGCATCTAACTCCATGATGATGTCCTTCTCATCAGTCAGAGATGCCAGAAAGATGTCTGGAGGCGCTCAGGATAGCTTTGGATCCTAACATCATAAAATATGGAGTGCACCAGGGCTCAGTATTGGGTCCTCTCTTGTTTTTGATTTATGTACACTACTGGCCATTAAAACTGCTCCACCAAGAAGAAATGCAGATGATAAACGGGTATTCATTGGACAAATATATTATACTAGAACTGACATGTGATAACATTTTCATGCAATTTGGGTGCATAGATTCTGAGAAATCAGTACCGAGAACAACCACCTCTGGCCATAATAATGCCCTTGATACATCTGGGCATTGTGTCAAACAGAGCTTGGATGGCATGTAGAGGTACAGCTGCCCATGCAGCTTCAACATGATGCCAAGGGTAGTGACTGGCGTATTGTTACGAGCCAGTTGCTCGGCCACCATTGACCAGACATTTTTAATTGGTGAGAGATCTGGAGGATGTGCTGGCCAGGGCAACAGTCAAACATTTTCTGTATCCAGAAAGGCTCGTACAGGACCTGCAACATGCGGTCATGCATTATCCTGCTGAAATGTTGGGTTTTGCAGGGATCGAATGAAGGGTAGAGTCACAGGTCGTAACACATCTGAAATTTTACGTCGACTGTTCCAAGTGCCATCAATGCACACAAGAGGTGACCGACATGTGTAACCAATGGCACCCCATACCAACACACTGGATGATACGCCAGTATGGCAATGATGAATACACGCTTCCAATGTGCATTCACCGTGATGTTGCCAAACACAGATGCTGTAAACAGAAACTGGATTCATCCGAAAAAATGATGCTTTGCCATTCATGCACCCAGGTTCGTCATCGAGTACACCATCACAGGCGCTCCTGTCTGTGATGCAGCGTCAAGGGTAACCACAGCCATGGTCTCCAAGCTGATAGTCCATGCTGCTGCAAATGTCGTCGAACTGTTCGTGCAGATGGTTGTCCTCTTGCAAATGTCCCCATCTGTTGACTCAGGGATCGAGACGTGGCTGCACGATCCATTACAGCCATGCACATAAGATGCCTGTCATCTCGACTGCTAGTGATACGAGGCCGTTGGGATCCAGCACGACATTCCGTATTACCCTCCTGAACCCACCGATTCCATATTCTGCTAACAGTCATTGGATCTCAACCAACGTGAGCAGCAATGTCATGATACGATAAACTGCAATCGTGATAGGTTAGAAGCCGACATTTATCAAAGTTGGAAACGTGATGGTATTCTCCTCCTTACACGAGGCATCACAACAACGTTTTCACCGGGCAATGCCGGTCAACTGCTGTTTGTGTATGAGAAATCGGTTGGAAACTTTCCTCATGTCAGCATGTTGTAGGTGTCGCCACCGGTGCCAACCTTGTGTGAATGCTCTGAAAAGCTAATCATTTGCATATCACAGCATCTTCTTTCTGTCAGTTAAATTTCGCGTCTGTAGCATGTCATCTTCGTGGTGTAGCAAGTTTAATGGCCAGTAGTGTAAATGACATAATATATTGCACCCAGAGTTCCAAAATAGTTCTTTATGCAGATGACACATCCATTGTGTGTAAAAAGGAATCATTTAACGAACTAGAGACCCAGTGTAATAAAGTGACATATGAAATTGTACAGTACTTTAATGAAAGCCACTTAAATG
This sequence comes from Schistocerca serialis cubense, assembly GCF_023864345.2. Classification (NCBI taxonomy): domain Eukaryota; kingdom Metazoa; phylum Arthropoda; class Insecta; order Orthoptera; family Acrididae; genus Schistocerca; species Schistocerca serialis. The sequence goes on along the minus strand of NC_064647.1, from coordinate 225,308,090 downwards.
TAAGCAGTAGTGAAACATGTCTCATGGAGTTTAACAACAGTAGTTTTAATGATGAAATTAAACTATACATAGGAAATGATTTAGTAAAAAAATAGTTTAGTGTAAAATTCCTTGGTTTAACAATTCAAAGCAATCTAAAGTGGGACACACATGTTGATGCTCTAGCATATAAGTTGTTTAAGAATACATTTGCAATTAATATGATTAGCAAGTTCTGCAAAAACACTGTTGTCCTAGCTCTATTTTCCTTGCAGCTGAATTACAGAATAGAAATATGGTGAGCAACAACCATAGCAAATCTAAATAAGCTAAATCAGAAAAGGGCTATAAGAATGATCTGTGGAGCAAAGTATAAGGAATCATACCATGGCTTGTTTCCAAAACTGATGTACTTACCGTAGTAAACATGTACATTCTAAAAGCCTTATTACTTGTTAAGAGACTGCAGCCCAACATTTGTTCCAATTTGTATCAGTACAATACCAGAAACAAAGAAAAATTTTACACCAGCAGCCACAGAACAACACTCTATGAATAGGGTCCACAACATGCAGGTTTAAAGATAGCCAATGCACTGCCCAGTAAAGTTATGAACCTACACACAATGAAGCTTAAATTTCAGCTAAAATTCTTGTTACAAAGTCCATATTATACATTAAAAGAATGCCATATTTACATGCAGGATAAGAAGTGCTTCAAGAGAAAAAAAAATGTAAATAGTGTTAAGCAAACCATTTTATTTGTAATTTAATCATTTTGTTAATCAATGACGTATTCAGAAGAATGTATTATTGCGGTATGTATCGAGAATTGTAACACGTTTTTATACATATGCAATGAATCAGTTGATGTTGAATAAAGTATTATTATTATTATTGTTGTTGTTGTTGTTGTTGTGGTTTTCAGTCCAGAGACTGGTTTGATGCAACTCTCCATGCTACTCTATTCCGTGCAAGCTTCTTCATCTCCCAGTGCCTACTGCAACCTACATCCTTCTGAATCTGTTTAGTGTATTCATCTCTTGGTCTCCCTCTGCAATTTTTACCCTCCACGCTGCCCTCCAATACTAAATTGGTGATCCCTTGATGCCTCAGAATATGCCCTACCAACCGATCCCTTCTTCTAGTCAAGTTGTGCCACAAATTTCTCTTCTCCCCAAACCTATTCAATACCTCTTCATTAGTTATGTGACCTACCCATCTAATCTGTAGCATTCTTCTGCAGCACCACATTTCAAAAGCTTCTATTCTATTCTTGTCTAAACTATTTATCATCCATGTTTCACTTCCATACATGGCTACACTCCATACCAATACTTTCAGAAACAACTTCCTGACACCGCCAAGCAGAGCTCTCATGCTACACTGTGTAAGAATGCCAGCACATTCGCCTGTTTACTTGTTTGCACTGTGGGCTGCAAATTTATGCTTCAACATTCGTTGGGTGCAGAAATGTACACCACTAAGAAGTTGGATATACTGCTTTTATATGGTGACTGTAAAAAAAAATGCCATTAAAAAGCAGTGCAGCGGTTTAGGGCTATCCATCTGGATCACCAATGTCTGACGTGCCAGGAAATTGCACAAATTATTAAGACTCTAGTGCAGACAGGCTGTTTGAATATCAAAAAGAGGACACGAAAGAAGACAGCAACTGACAGAGAACATAAAGAAGCTGTTTGGGTTAAGACGCTAATGAATCCGCTTTGTGGTATGTATTGCCAAGGAATGTGGTATCAGCCAGACAAGTGTCATTCGCTTCCTGCATCCCTATTGTCTGTCAGTACATCAGGCACTCGATCATGATTTCGAACATCGTACAGAATTTTGTCACTTTGCCCTTCAGTAACTGAAAGGCAACCCTACGTTTTCCCAGTGTGTGCCCTGTACTGATGAAACAACATTTATTAGCCACGCTAATGTAAATTTGCATAAAATGCGCTATTGGGGAGCTGAAAATCCACACTGGCTTCATCAGATGTGACATCAACGGCAGCGGAGGGTAAACGTATGGTGCGGCATCATAGGAAATTGCATTGTGAAGCCTTACTTCATCTCAGGCATTCTAAATGAACAGGTACACAAACTTTCTTATGAACATTCTGCCAGCTCTCCTAGAAGAGGCACCACTGGCTATTCGACAGTGTACACGACTGTAACACTACGGTTGTCCAGATCACTCGTCTGTGTTGCAACGCAAATACTGAATAAGAACTTTCTTCGGCTATGGATAGGATGAAATTCTGTTGTCAAATGGCCCATGAGGTCCCTCGATCTGACTCCTCTTGATTTCTTTCTTTGGGGAGAACTCAAAGACGCAGTCTATGACAAAGTCCCAACTACACCAGATGATACGTGTCATCGAATCGCCAGTGCATGCTCAACCATATCATCCACCTTAATTGTGTCTGTTCATCATTCTTCGAATGGCGATTGCTAATGTGCCTTTCAGTCCGTGGTCAACAGTTTGAACACATGCTTAAATAAAGGATAAAGTTATGTTTTTGGAAGACAAAATACATGTTATGTGATTTGAGTGGTTACCAAATCATTGTTAGTAACTTGTTTATTTCATTTATGTGTGTATGAAACTGCATTGCAATAAGTCGACAGCATGTACAGCAAGTAGCTACACTTAACTGCTTACGTTCAGCATGAAACGACATTTCGGCAAGATGAATATTTATTCTGTGGTGTACAGGTGGTCACCAAAGTATTTTTATTAAAATGTTTAGATCAACAAATGTAGCTCAAATGCTATAATTTAGAGCAGTATAGGTAGAGATGGTAGTCCAACAGCACGTATTTTATTTCTAAGAAGGAGACAGCAACGTATGGGAAAAAGAGAGGTCGAATCTTCCTTCTGACATTTAGAAATTTAATACAGTAGTTGCTTTTTGCAGCATAAAAGAACTCTTTTATTTCTGTAGAATGAACAATTGATTTGTCTGTTTCAGCTCACGTAAATCTGGGAGGATACGCAAAAGTGAAATAGTTCTCCTAAGCCCTTCGTGATGTGCTAAATTCTAGCCTATGTCGTGTTTCACATACAGCATTCATATGTGAACCTGCATCTAGGTCATAAGCTTGCTCAAGAGGAAATACAACATTATTCTCATATGGCAGGCCTGCCTTACAGTATACAACTACGCAGCTTGGTCCGAGATGCTTGCTTGGCAGTGTTTGCACTGCAAAAGCAATTTCTCCATACTCGTAATAGGCTTCTGCATAGGACACCCACTTGGTTAGTTTTACTTCCTGAATTTTTTGTTCCTCAGCAAAAATTGGACGGCCTTGATTCCAGATTGGGTGGCTATCAGAACAGTTGGTGCCTATTGCTGGAAAAGTGCACACAGTGTCAGATTCACGTGCTGCTTTTCCACATTTCCTGAAAGTCGCTACACCACTGCAACACAGCATTGTGTTGCCAAATTGCTGGCATCTGAAGCATCTCGTAGAGTTAGACATAGATAAGACTTAACCCTAAGTCGGAGGAACCCTGGCATTATATATTCCGTCAGGGTTGGAGAATTTAATATTCCAATGAAGGTGGCAGCCTTCTCAATATCTCGATTATACCTTCTTGTCATTTGTTCCATGTCAACTATACAGCGAGATACCCATTCTTATTTCAGTTCTGAGATGTTTATATCCATAATATCGCAGCATGCGACCACACTCATGCTCAAGCTGTAGAAGTTGTGCACTGCAACAACTGTGTCATAGCCACCCAGTTTTTTACAATTCCCATGCAGTCCCAACTGCTTTGACCTATTAGTTACAACCAACAATGAACCATTTTGCAACCGTTTAATAGACTTTAAGGTACCAGCAAGCCCTTCTAATCCTTTACGAATATGAAAAAGAGGACAATTTTTCAAATGTGCCCTCCTTTCTCTCGATCTCTAGAAAAACACACTGATTCATCTACATCTACATCTACATCAATACTCCGCAAGCCACCTGACAGTGTGTGGCGGAGAGTACTTTGAGTACCTCGATCGATTCTCCCTTCTATTTCAGTCCTCGTATTGTTTGTGGAAAGAAAGATTGTCGCTATGCCTTTGTGTGGTCTCTAATCTCTCTGATTTTATTCTCATGGTCTCTTCGTGAGATATACATAGGAGGGAGCAATATACTGCTTGACTCCTCGGTGAAGGTATGTTCTCAAAACTTCAACAAAAGCCCATACCGAGCTACTGAGCGTCTCTCCTGGAGTTTATCTATCATCTCCATAACGCTTTCGCGATTACTAAATGATCCTGTAACGAAACACACTGCTCTCTGTTGGATCTTATCTATCTCTTCTATCAACCCTATATGGTATGGATCCCACACCGCTGAGCAGTATTCAAGCAGTGGGCGAACAAGTGCACTGTAGCCTACTTCCTTTATTTTTGGATTGCATTTCCTTAGGATTCTTCCAATGAATCTCAGTCTAGCATCTGCTTTACCGACTATCAACTTTACACGACCATTCCATTTCAAATCACTCCTAATGCCTACTCCCAGATAATTTATGGAATTAACTGCTTCCAGTTGCTGACCTGCTATGTGGTAGCTAAATGATAAAGGATGTTTCTTTCTATGTATTCGCAGCACATTACACTTGTCGACATCGAGATTCAATTGCCATTCCCTGTACCATGCGTCAATTCGTTGCAGATCCTCCTGTATTTCAGTACAATTTTCCATTGTTACCATCTCTCGATATACTACAGCATCATCCGCAAAAAGCCTCAGTGAACTTCCGATGTTATCCACTAGGTCTTTTATGTATATTGTTAATATCAATGGTCCTATGACACTCCTCTGCAGCACACCTGAAATCACTCTTACTTCGGAAGACTTCTCTCCATTGAGAATGACATGCTGCATTCTGTTATCTAAGAACTCTTCAATCCAATCACACGATTGGTCTGACAGTCACTGTTCATTAAACGACTGCGGGGCACTGTACTCTTGCGGAAGTCCTTGAGCCTCGTTATTGAAGACAAATTGATTATCAAGAGGACTAGCCTCCCTAATTCATCTATGTGAGTGAATGGGAATGTTCCCAGATGGTACACACACTAAATTTGGAGTGAAGTGTTGATTAGATTTGTCATAATCTTCCCAAGAGTAGTTAGGGACAAAGGGGTCCAGCCAGAGTGCTATTAGCCTAGTTAAGCCTTACACAACTGAGGTGCAGCAGTTTCCCTAACAGTTGCCCACTAACAACTACTCTGCCTCAACAGCCATGTATCTCATCAGCACTCAGCACACTTTGGGACAGAGGTGTTATTATAGGCTTTGTTACCATCCATATAATCCTCACTGGCCAAGTCAAGATACCCATTCCTCGTGAGACTCAACATTCCACCATTTGCCGTATGGTGGTCGCTGAGGCCTATCCAGAGCTTACAGTGAAAGGGACTCGTGGTGCTTACCAGTCCCCAGCTCAGGACACTTGGCTTCACCACGCCAGTACCCAGCAAAGTAACCCTGAATTCCCTAAGGTGCACACTATTTAGCCTGTGGGGGGGTTGGGCACATGCAGCGTATCAAATTCCACAAATGCAGAAAGCAGTACCCCCCATCCGATGTGGTGAATTTACTGACTCATAACCAGCGGACTTTATGGTGGCTTTATATGAACCCGGAGACACGCAGCACTCATCTGCCATCGTATAGGTGAATACACTCTCCGCTGTCCACTTCTGCTCCTGTGGGCAGACTCTACTGCTGAACATTGCCTCTCCTACATTGGTGGGCCACGGTGTGATTGGGTGTGCCTCGACACACTTTGCAGAGAGGTCTGGCCACCACCAGGCAGTGCAGCAGAAGTGCAGTGGGCAACTGTGACAATGCTGGCCACCCACTGACAACCCTCCGGCTGGGCATGTGCTGCTCTGACCCGTGAGAGCTAGCTGGCTGGCTGGCTGGCTGCCTGCCTGCCTGGAGCAACACACCAACTGCTTTTGTACTCTGAATAATAAATGCTTATGTAGTCAACAGCATTAACATGATGTGTCACTGGGTGTATAACAGGCACCCACTCACCTCACCACTGCGCACCCTCGCCCTGAGGGTGGTGGTGCTTCGACCTCCCACCTTAAATCTTCCCATCACTGCCACCCATCTTGAGGGCCAACAAGCCAATCACTACAGAAGTGATAATGTTATGTTTGACGCTGATGTTTCCCGACATTAACAATGAAAATGTAGCAAGTCATAATTTTTTTTTTTCCCCTGGGGCTGCGAATGGGAAAAAGTTTCAAATTATGTGTAATGTCTATTGAAAGTCTCCGAGTGCTCTCGTTCTTAAGTATTGGATGAATATAGTCTGCCTAAATTTTGCAACACAAGTTAAGATGTCTCAAAAGTTTATGAATGTAAAACTTGTCTTACTGTGTCAAACCTTAAACATAAGATTATATGTACCTCTTAATGGGAAGATCATGACAGAATTTTTAAATGTGGACAGTAGTTATATGAAATATTAAAAAATCAACTTTTTGTTGCCACTGGAAGCTGTTAAGACAGACAACATGCAACGAGAATAATGCACCGTGAATGGATTTAGCTGTTTATATTTCAAAGCCTGCTCCATTACATATTGTTTCTAGTCAAAATCTGACAACTTATTTACAAAATCCCAACGTTTAGCCAAAGATTAAATTGGAAACAATGGAAAAATATTTTAAGTACGTCCAACTGTGGCTTGTATCATCTTCCAGCAGTAAAATAAGAATCATATAGTGCATTCTGAATGAAAATGTTCTTTCTAATTACATCAAATCAGCTCAGGTTTCCTTCTTATTTTTTCAAAAATCACCAGATTATGCACAGATAAGCTGAACATCGATTTACTGCTGTACTTGATTTCATTGACTGCTCCTGTATTTGTCTCTCTTCATCTTCACTTGAAGGTCTACCACTTACGCAAGATACCCAGGACGAATGGTCAATATTCAGGGATATACCAGAAAAAGACCATTTGAAGCAAAATGTCTACTAAACATGGGCTCTAAAATGAATAGCTTAAGAGCTCCCAGTAGAAGAGACATATTTCATAGTAGTTAAGATTAATAAGTGCTCATAGTTGAGGATCCCCATAAGATAATCTATGGGGTGCTCTAGACCTGAGGGTATAGAGTATTTCTAATATTTTGGAAGATGAATGATGACTTGCAAGTAGGCATAAAACTGATCTAGTTCAGCCATTGTCAAAAACCTGCATAACAACTACTTTTAAATAATTTTCTTGAAAGAAAAACACATGACTACACTATATTTTTTCCTTTCCCTGAGAGATGGAGAGGATTGGGGGGATGAAGGATGACATCCCCTTGCCACAGGTATGATTGACTTATTCATATCTCTTAAGGTGTCCATTTTAGAGCCCATGTTTACCAGACCTTTTTGCTTCAAATGATTGTTTTTGTCATATCCTTGAATACTGATCATTCCTCTTGGGCTGCCCTGTATTTGTAAAATTTCAGTTTATGCAGGTCCTCTGTTTACTAATGTAGTAACTTAGATCTCTGTGCCCCATTAACATTTCCTCACTTTCCTCATTGCCTTCTTTCCTCCTTATACCTCATGGGTCCCTCTTGAAAAGGCTTCCAAGTGACCTGCATCCCTTCATTTCCATATTTTTTGCATTTATGAAGAAACCTACAAACCCAATTTTTTGTTTGTTTTGTTTTAGGGCACAAAAACAACTGAGGTCATAATCACCCATGTCACAACCTTAGAACACTAATATGAAAAAGAAGTTGAAAATGACTACCTGCTACGCCCAGTTGATGGAAGGAAAGAGACATAAGAAGAAATGTCCACAAGATATGCCGCAGAGACAGCAGAGGTCCCGACCAAAGATTAAATGTCCTTTGCGATATTGCTACAACACATAAAGTAAAATGCAGTTGACAGCCTGCATTTCATTAGCTAATTGGGCCAATAACTCATGTGGCAAACATACACCAGACTGTAAGCAGTAAAAAAAAAAGGGCATTTGGACAATAAATAGTGAACTGTCAAGGTTTCACAACAGTGATCACAAAGAGGTGGGGGATGATCACCACTAAACAAATAACGATGGCTAAAAAGACAGTGCCCAATACACAACCTAGCTCAAATGATCTCCTCTCAGTGAGAGGGCTGAGAGGAGGTCAGCCAAACCACTGGGAAAAATTTAATTTCCTGGTGTTTGTTACCATGAAGAGAAGACCAGTGGAGACGCCAAAGTGACACCATCTGCTGACAGATGGCAACACAGAGACGATACGAAGGAATAGAAGAGCCAGTGGGTCGAGGTAGGAGGACTGCAGCCTCGGCAGCAGCAGCAGCACCAGCAGCCTCATTTCCCATCAGGCCAATGTGATCAGGAACGTACATGAACATCAGAGTGGCTCCCTCAGCAGTGTCTGGAAGCTTTCTTGGACCTGTTGCACTAAGGGATGGACCGTGTACAGCACACACAGGCTGTAAAGGGCACTGACACAGTCGGAGCATATGACACAATTAAGAAGCCCGTGTCGCCAGATGTGCTGGGTGGCCCCATAGAGGGCGAAGAGCTCTGCTGTGAGTATAGAGCAGTGTTCTGAAAGGACAGTGCCAATGATGAAGGCACACCCAACACCACAGTCACTATTAGAACCATCAGTGCACACAAAGGTGCTATTACTAAGTCGTGTGTGAAGGTCGAGAAACACACAGTGATAGATCGGATCCAGAGTAGTTTCTTTAGGAAGTGAATGAAGTCCGAGATGGACACAGCCTGCCACATGAAGCCAAGGTGGTGAAGGATTCACACCCACTGGGAATGTGACAGGTAGTGTGCAGTTAAGCTACCAGAGCAGCAGCTGAAAGCGAACTGTGGGAGGTAACAGAGAAGAAGGGCGCACCCCATACTGGCGGTCAAGGAAGTCGTCAAAAAAGTAAGCATCGGATGGGTGGCCAGACGTGACAGATAAACAGTGCGCATATCCTCTGAGGAGAACATACGACAGTATGACTGGCTGTTCAGCAGCCTCTGTACAGAGACTTTCAACTGGGCTAGTGTAAAAGGCACCAGTGGCCAAACGGATTCCATGATGGTCAGTTGTATTAAGATGGCATATGAGGGACAGATGTGCAGATGATAAATGAAACACCCATAGTCTACACTACTGGCCATTAAAATTGCTACACCATGAAGATGACATGCTACAGACACAAAATTTAACCGACAGGAAGAAGATGCTGTGATATGCAAATGATTAGCTTTTCAGAGCATTCACACAAGGTTGGTGCCAGTGGCAACACCTACAACGTGCCGACAGGAGGTAAATTTCCAACTGATTTCTCATACACAAACAGCAGTTGACTGGCGTTGCCTGGTGAAACGTTATTGTGATGCCTCATGTGAGGAGGAGAAATGTGTACCATCACATTTCCGACTTTGATAAAGGTCAGATTGTAGCCTATTGCGATTGCAGTTTATCATATCGCGACATTGCTGCTCGCGTTGGTCGAGATCCAATGACTGTAAGCAGAATATGGAATCGGTGAGTTCAGGAGGGTAATACGGAACACCGTGCTGGATCGCAACGGCCTCGTACCACTAGCAGTCAAGATGACAGGCATCTTATCCGCATGGCTGTAACGGATCGCGCAGCCACATCTCGATTCCTGAGTCAACAGATGGGGACTTTTGCAAGACAACAACCATCTGCACGAACAGTTCCATGACGTTTGTAGCAGCATGGACTATCAGCTCGGAGACAAGGCTGCAGTTACCCTTGACGCTGCATCACAGACAGGAGTGCCTGTGATGGTGTACTCGACAACAAACCTGGGTGCATGAATGGGCAAAATGTCATTTTTTCGGATGAATCCAGGTTCTGTTTCCAGCATTGTGATGGTTGCATCTGTGTTTGGCTACATCACAGTGAACGCTCATTGTATTCGTATTTGCCATACTGGAGTATCACCCAGCCTGATGGTATGGGGTGCAATTGGTTACACATCTCGGTCACCTCTTGTTCACACTGATCGCACTTTGAACAGTGGACATTACATTTCAGATGTGTTATGACCCGTGGCTCTACCCTTCATTCGATTTCTGTGAAACCCTATATTTCAGCAGGATAATGCACGACCATATGTTGCAGGCCCTGTACAGGCCTTTCTAGATACAGGAAATTTTCGACTGCTGCCCTGGCCAGCACATTCTCCAGATCTCTCACCAATTGAAAATGCCTCGTCAATGGTGGCCAAGCAACTGGCTCGTCACAATATGCCAGTCACTATTCTTGATGAACTGTGGTATTGCGTTGAAGCTGCATGGGCAGCTGTACCTGTACACGCCATCCAAGCTCTGTTTAACTCAATGCCCAGGCATATCAACACCATTATTACAGCCGGAGGTGGTTGTTCTGGGTACTGATTTCTCAGGATCCATGCACCCAAATTGCGAGAAAAAGTAATCACATGTCAGTTCTAGTATAATATATTTGTCCAATGAATACCCGTTTACCATCTGCATTTCTTCTTGGTGTAGCAATTTTAATGGCCAGTAGTGTAGTTTCAAACGGACAAGGGATCAATAGAAACTGAGGAGGGTGGCCCGATCCACTGCCTGAAGTACCACTTAGAACATGTATGACAATGAGGGACTGTGTATAGCATGTGGCCAGGCAAGACCCATGGGAGGATCGAGAAAGTTTTTTATCAAGCGTGAGCACCAGGAATTTTGTAGTTCCGGCGAATGGAAGAGCTGTAGGCCAAAAATGTAGAGATGGCAGAAGAAGCCCATGGCACCACCAGAAACTCATTCAAACGGTTTCGTCAGTGGGAAAGCAAAAGCCATAGTCGATGTTCCATGAGCAAAGACTGTCGAGACATTGCTGAAGAAGCTGCTCGAGGAGACAAGTCTGTGGAGAACTGCAGTAGATCAAAAAGTCATCAACGAAAAGTGAGCCGGAGATGCCTGGTGGGGCACAGGCCACAATAGGGTTAACGGCTATAGCAAGAGGATGGTGAACAGGAAGAGAGCTAAGGCACCCCGTGTTCCTGGATAAAGGCAGAACCCACATGGACCTTGAAAAATGTCTTATAAAAATTCCTGAAGGAAATGGGGCAGGTGGCCTCAAAAGCCCGATGTGTACGAAGTATGGGGATACCAGTCCTCCAGCATGTGTCATAAGCTTTCTCCAACTCAAAAAAGATGGCCACAGTCCGGTATTTCCACAGAAAACTGTTCATGACATTGGTTGAAAAAGGGTCCACAGAAAACTGTTCATGACATTGGTTGAAAAAGGGATGAGCATGCTCGAAATCCACACTGTTCAGTGGTTAGTAGATTGTGAGATTCGAGCCATCATACCAGTCAGCCATGAACCATATGTTCCATCACCTTGCAAACACAGCTGGTGAAAGAAATGGGGCAGTAGGTAGAAGGAAGGTGTTAGTCCTTACCAGGCTTAGGTATGGCTAGCACACTGGCTTCACACCATCATCTGGGAAATGTTCCACCTGCCCAAATGTGATTGTATGTGTGAAGGAGCAATTGCTTGCCTGCAAGAGAAAGGAGCTGCAACATCCGAATGTGAACATTTCACAGCCCTGGGGCAGAAGATTCAGATGAACTAAGAGCACGATCCAGCTTCCTCATTGTAAAGTCGACGTAGAATTCACTAATCTGAGAGGAGTAGGATATCGCCTGAGCCTCCTCCACTCGTTCACAAGTGAATAAGGCAGGGTGGTAGTAGGTAGAGTTCAAAAACCCCCAAAACTAGCAGCTTAAGGTGTTGAGATAGCAATAGGGTCCACAATGACATCATCTACTACAGTCAGGTTGGAAATCGATGAATGAACCTCAGTCCAATGGAGGTTGCTCCATGTGACAGAAGAGCGAGTGAAACTATTGAAAGGAATAGTAAATAAGATCCAGCTAGCTCTTTTGCTATCCCAAAGAATGTGACAACAATGTGCTTGCAACTGTTTATGCTCGCAAATCGTGTCACGGCATGCCTCAGTCCAGTAGAAGGGGGGGGGGGGGGGGGGGGGTCTAGGACAAAGCACGGTAAAGATGAAGTGCGAGATATGGAACATTCTGTGGCACTATCCAAGTTTGTAAGGTACCTACCTGGTCATGATAACTCCAGTCAGCCTTAGAAAGCTGCCAATTGGGTTTCCACATAGGTGGGATATGATTAATCAAACAGATAGTGCACAGGAAATGGTATCTCAAGTACAAAGTCAGAGAGAACAGACCACTCGAGATGACAGGAAAGCTGGGTAGTGCACAATGAGAGGTCCAAATGGGAATAAATGTGCTCAGAGTCTGAAAGGAACATGTTAAGACATACGAGATTAAGCCAAGAGGGCACTTCTCAGAAAGGTTCTCGAAGAGCCCCAACGAGGATTGAGCTCATTAAAGTCACCGAGCAGCAAAAAGGGCTGAGGGAGTTGACCAATAAGCTGGAGGAAATCTGTCCTGGTGACCGTGAATGGAGGGATGTAGATGTTGCAAAGAGGAAAGGTGAAGTGAGGAAGGAAAATGCACATTGCAACAGTTTCCAGCTGAGCATTCAGTGACTGTGAACATCATCCCAGATGAACAGCATGACTCCCCCATGAGATGGAATGCTGTTCTCAGGTGGAAGATCAAAGCAGCCCAGAAGGAAATGCATGAGGTCAAAGCAGTTGCGAGAACGCAATTTTGTTTCAGAAAGGCAGAAACCAAGTGGATGCTACAATTCTAAGAGATGCCGTAATCCTTTGTGTTGGGTCTAATGCCACGAATGTTCCACTGGTGAAGAGTCATAATGGGAAATGAGAAAGAGGGAACAAATGAAAGGTAGTCACCATGGCAGCTGCCAAGTGCCAGCCTTCAATGACTCACCGCTACAGGGCCTAGAGGCCGGAGGATGCTTTCCCACGAGATCTCGAGGTGTCGGCATTCTCCCTGGGTCAGCTTGCAGATTCCGGTGCAGAAAAACAGTATGTGGTGTGCACTGGCAAAGTGGAGGTTGGCCAGCTGTGGGTATTACACAGCAACACCCTTCACAAGGATCTCCAATTCGGTGACGAAGACCGTTTGGTTTTGATTGATTTCTTAGAGCCCTTGCAGTTGGCGGATGAATACTCACATTCGTTGGCTGGAGGGACATAAAAAGTATTTGCAGGAGTATTCCTTTTGTCCTTACTGGCCTGCCATTTGTGTAGCAGATATCATCATCAACAGGCTGGCTTGTAGCACAGCTGTAGGAGGAGGAGACAGGGACACTACCACGATACTGGGCAATTTTACAACTGCAGTGCTGAAATGGAGGTCACATCTGTGTGGCCATGTCCTCCATGAAGCAAGGTGTAGCAAGAACAGTACTGCAAGTGCCGGAGAGTAAGATGCAGGGCTTTTGACTAGCTGACAATTTGTGAGTGACAGAGTAAGGTACTATTTCCTTCACCCGGATCTCCTGGACGGGCATTCACCGAGATACACAGGACATTCTTGGGATGTGGCAGCATGGTTGCGATTATAACTGACGAAGTGATGAAGAGGAGGTGGGCAATCATTCTCATGAGCACCCCTACTACAAGCAACACATTTGACCGTGTTTTGACAGAGCATGCGAGTGTAGTTGTGCATTGACACTGATCAGACTGTGATGACTTCATAGCCTGCTTTGGTCTTCAATGGAAGCACTACTTGGTCAAAAGTGAGAAAACGAGTGTGTGTGTGTGTGGTGGTGGGGGGGGGGGGGGGGGGAGGAACTAAAGTTGCATCAGCCTTTTCATTAGCCAATCGATAACAGTGATGCCCTGATCAGAGAGACAAGTTTGGATTTCTCCCTCCATCTGACCATCAAGCAGCCAAATGTAAACAACATCATGCAAAGAATTCAGCATTAGCATTCGGTAGGACTTGACACGAACAGGATTGCTATGGAGGAGCGAAGCTGTAAGCAGCTGTTGGGCTTGAAAACCACAACTGGTCTCCAGAAACTAAGTCCCATTACATAAATGAGAGCAGGGTTTCATGGGGCCTGCAACTGCATTAACAACTTTCTGAATAATGAACAGATTAACCATAGCAAGGGACTGAACCTCAGTACATGATACTTTGAGGGACCGAAGTTCAGATGGGAGAGTGAATCTTTAGCCTCATTATGTTTAATAGATGTAGACCAAGATGAAGATGAATGGCTCAGCACAAAAAAAAAAAAAAAAAAAAAAAAAAAAAAAAAAAAAAAAAAAAAAAAAAAAAAAAAAAGTAGTAGTCCCCCATGATTGCCAGCATCTCCAATGGCACACTCCTTCGAACTGGGGGCCCCTCAGAGGTTGTGATTGATTGTTCACACCTCAGCCCACACCCCCCTGGATTCCTGACATAGGGACAATTGGCAATTTGGGGAGGTAACAGCTCAGACAATCACGCCTCCCTGGGCCTGGCCAGTACTGGGGCGTAGAGTCTGAATGGAATACTGTGGCCGGTAAATTCACAGTCGGCATGGATCGTGTGGGGAGAGTGGCAGTGGTGCGGCTTATGGTCAGATACCGTAATAGAAATGCCAAGCGCTTTAGGAGAAGTGCCATTCTAAACTGAAGACTGTACTCAAGTTGTAAAAATTAAGTAGAGCCACTCCACACACACACACTTGTGCGATGACCATTCAAAAAGGTCTGTCACCTCTGCTTTGGTTAGTATCTAAAAAGGATTCCACTGAAAATGTAGCAGTGACCATTCAAAAATGTCTGTCACCTTTGCTTTGGTTAGTATCTAAAAAGGATTCCACTGAAAATGTAGCAATTTATTTTCGCTTGGCTTGTTAACCATTTGTAGCTTTCAAAGAAGTATCATAATTGGTGAATTTTGAGCACGACCTACACATTTCTTTTGTTAACATATTAAAATTTGCTTATTTTGCCAAAACACGGCTGAGTTTACACCGTTTCACCTCACTAACATGTTGTGGAGATGCAATCGTGAAAGAATTCTGAAATAGTGATTTGTTAAGTTTATTAAGAGAGGAACTGAAGGAAAAGCATATCCTCAGTACAAAATAAATGTGTGATGTCTTCACTTATGTTGTTTCAAAAATCCTAGCATTTCTCATTCCACCAGCTATCGATAGTCCCTAAAAATTACATTCTTCAATAAAAAAGACTGTAGTTTGAGGAATAACACTGTACATAATGAATTTTTCCATAATAGCCATATGGCAAAATACTCTCCTCTTTGCATGCTATCATTTGCCAAAATCTCATTTGAGTATCTCAAACCATTTATGAAATATGAGGAATGTTGTGGGTATTTCACTTTGTCTTTATCGCTGGCACAGCACGACTGCAAATGAATGTTCTATATCAGTTTTCTCGAGATTGGTGATGGACTGAAACATCCACTCAATTCTAAAGAAAAATTTGATATGTTAATTAATTTCATACACAATAACACATTAAAAAATAACATGCATCAACTTCAAAATCATAGTGACTCCTATTTTTTCATTGAAAACTTTTTCAAATTTCGTGCAGTGTTACTTCTACGTAAATATTATAATAACTACGACCATTGACAAAATAGTAGGATTCTGTAAAATTGTTTGAGAGATATTGCAGGGCATGGACAAAAATGGGTCACTGCGCATCAGCTGCCATATCCTGCACAGACTCCACGTGTGAACCCTAACTGTTGACACACAAATGCGAATGATGTATTACTTAGCCGCCTGTTACACGTCAAACGTGTGGGTCAACCATCAGGAGCACACAGGGACGAAGAAGAAACAAAGAGAAAACTCAAATGCTAAAGTGGAGGAAGGGTAGGAGATGGAGATGAAGAAAGAAGGAAAGAAAAAAAAAAATGGTTTAGTGACTCATAGTATGAAGGCTTTCACGACCAGATGACATATCTTCTGGTAAACCTTCCGGGATGTAAGGTCGTGGTCCATGAAACTCTTCAGCTCCTAACGTTTCATCCAGAGCTGCGCTGGACATCTTCAGAGGGGTGTTTCTCCTCCGGCAAGACTCACTGGAGGAGAAACACCCCTCTGAAGATGTCCAGCGCAGCTCTGGATGAAACGTTAGGAGCTGAAGAGTTTCATGGACCACGACCTTACATCCCGGAAGGTTTACCAGAAGGTTTAGTGACTGTTCTGATGTCAGGCTACTGAAACTTCAGAACACATTCCCAGATCTGACATTTTCCCCAAGAGAGGGGAAAAAGAATAGCAGGAGGATAGACATGCAGCGTGGAAAGTGAAGAGGTGCTGCAAATGCTGGGGCTCTGTGGTAGCCAAGCATGAACTCAGCAAAGAGTGGTAAGCCTCCTGGGAGGTGAAAAATTATTACTTCTGTTTTCTTAAAAACATATATAGTAGGAACTGTGTTGCGTAACACACAGCTGAACTTATTTTTATTTTGACAATCAATTTCAGTTACACTCTGTTCTCATGGCAGGAAAGACATTTAACGGTGCGTTGCACAATAGCAATACCTATATGTCTTTTATTATCTGAGAATAGTCAGCGTTGACTGAAATTGATTTTCAAAATTAAAATTATTACATCTGCATATCATGCGATGCTTTTCCTAGCCCTCAAACTGTTTGACCCACCTGCAAATGAAATTTTGGACAGGCATGCGTGTATTTTTATTGACTTTAATCATAAATGTTACTAATCATTACATTTGATTAAATGGTCATCTTTCACAGCAGCTGTTATACAACAAGTTTTATTTGGCTTTTTATTTCTTATGCATATTACAGATTAAGAAGGCTACTCACCGTATGTGTCTTTGCTATAGGTAAACCATCATCACAAGAGGTGACACTGTTAACATTTTGCATCCATATCACATTTTTTTACATTTTGATTAGTACAGAGTTTAATCAGATACAGTAGCATTAGTATGAAGCCCCTATAGCACAAAGTTTTATGAAATTCAGGTGAAGTGCATATTTAAAAAATCAAACACATACTCTTCTCCTTGTCACATACCCATTCAGCCTTTCATGCACTCCTTTCTTCCTGCAAGCCTCCCAGTTTGGAGCATACCCACTGTCATTGCTAAAACAACTGCTGTAATTTTCACACATATTAAAATAAGATGCCCCCCCCCCCCCCACACACACACACACACACACACACACATACAGTGAACTTTTTAAGCAACAGAAACCAGTAAGTTCTCTTGAACAAGTCTTCCTTTGTGACAAAGGGTATCATCAGGAGAGCCATAGGAAAGTGCAACAGAACTGCTATTGTTTCCTATTCCAATAAAAGAACTGATGGACAGGTTGAGCAGCAATCTGCGACTGTTGGTTAATGACACAGTAGTGTATGGGAAAGTGTCATCTTTGAGTGCCTGTACGAGGATACAGCACAATCTGATCAGACTTTCTATTTGACATGATGAATGTCAACTTCCTCTAAATGTGTGGAAATCAAAGCTGATGAAGATGAGAAGGGAAAACAATAGTGTAATACACAAATAAAGTACTAGTAATGTGCTCATTGACACAGCTATGGCAAGTAATTATCTACGCGTAATGCTGTAATGTGACATAAGATGGAATGAGAGTGTAAGGTCGACTTGAGCTTGTTGGGATAATTCTAGGAGAGTGTAGCTCATCTATAAAGGATACTGTATATGGGACATTTTTTACTAATACTTGAGTGTTCAGATCCCCATCACATTGGGTTAAAAGAAATTCACAGGTATGGTGCTAGGTTTGTTATCAATAACTTCTATCAACATACGAGTACTACAGAAAAGCTCCTTGAAATAAAATGGGAACTCCCGGAGGGAAGACGACTTTTTTTGCAAAACACTAGTGAGAATGTTCAGAGAACTGTCATTAGTGACAAGAAGCAATATGATACTACTGCCAACAATATATGTCTCATAATGACTGCAAAATAAAAAAGGTAAGAGAAATTCCAGTAGTAATCAAAACACATGTGAAAAGGAGCAATAAACACAAGTCTTGTGCACAAAACATATACACAAACAAAACTTTTTTGTAACTCTCAAAATGTTAAAAAGGATTAAGCTTGCAAAATGTTTACAAAACTCTTGTTGATGATGCTTTACCATAAAGTGAAACACTTCTGAAGGTAACCAATTTTAATTACCAGTACACTTAAGGTAGAAAAAGCCAAACAACAGTAGCTACCACAAGTGTTTATGTCTTTAGCATTCTTCTACATACGGATCCAGTTCAACAAAATGATAAAAGTTTCTGTTCCTCTCATTTTTTATTCAAAGTGAAAATGTAGGGTAACTTCTTATTATGACATACAATGAACAGACATATATCTCACACAAACATACAGAATGAATGCTTATGTACAAAAACATGTTTTATTCACCTGATATACATAAGATGATGATATTGATTACTAACATAACAAAACATATATAGTATAAAAACAGATACGAAGAGTGTCTGGAAAGTGAGTCACACCTGTCTCATAGTGGTGCCAAAAGTGTATTACATAATATGTAAAAATATGAGGTTCCGCTGTAGTGAAACAGTCACCACCATAAAAAAGTGGTTGGACAGACGTGCCGGATGTGCAAAGTTGAGAAGGTCTGAGACTACCATGCATTTCCTGAGACAATATGCTGTGGATGATAATGTGTTCTTAAGCTGCATCATAACCGTTGGGAGACAATGGCAAGGGAGAGAGAGACACATTTCACTACCAATAGAAATAAAATTTTAAGTTGTCCCACTCCCCACAGGGAATAGTTTTCTATGACTGTGAATGTGTTACGTACAGTGAGTTAATCCTGAAAGGGGAACTCATTAATTGTGTATCATAATGTGATATACTAAAGGCCATGTGCACACTTCTGTGGAACAAGGTGTGTAGAAAGACAAACAGAAGCATTGCTCTCTTACAAGACAGTGCAGCATCCCCTTATAAGGCCAGCATAGCAAAGGCTTTGATAGGTGTGATTTCCCACTTGCAGGAGTAAATTGAAATAATACATAGGTGCGTGGTCACCAATTTGTCAGTAGCAATCTATCTTCTTACGCTAGCTCCATGATCGAGGTACAGATTTCTGAATGATAATATTCTGCCATTCTCCCCGTTACTGGAAGGTTTAAATTTTCCAGAGGATGTCCATATGTACAAACTTCTTTTTTTCAACCAATATTTTGGCTGTATATCTTTTGGCCACCTTTCGAGTGTGCCGCCATCTGAAGTTATTGCACACACCTCAGTCTGTTTAAACCCAACTTCCGGATCACTATGTATGCGATCACAGATACACGAGGGCCAGAGATACCGTTTGGTGGCAAAAAGCTTAGTACAAGTTGACCATATGGCTAGATACTCGATCCACGTTTGGATATCAATGCACCAATAGAACTTCCACTGTAACAGCAATTCTGTGAGTTAATCAAATGAACTACTGGGTTCCACACACTGCCCAGGCACTAAAAACTAAATTATCCACCAAATGAATTTCCACTGCTTACTTCACCACTGGGTTCCTCAACAGTGAAGTCAACACCAGAATTTCGACACTGTCAAACAGTGTAGAGTGTTCAGTGTTGATGCACTTTTCTGCCACATCCTTTCACACTTTGGGCAGACGAAACATGTAGCCCATTTTGATACATCGAGCAGCTGATGCATACAGCCCGTGAGAGAGAGATGCTCAGAAAACTGTAGGTACACCCGGCTCTTACAACCCACCGAATCACATGCGGCAGACGATTGCATTGATACTGGCCATTCTATACCATTTCACAAAGTAAAAATTCTAGCACAAACTTCACCATTCTGGGACTCTGTGGTCAATAAAGCAGTGGAATTTAGCTTGCCAAAGAATTTAATTAGGATGTGGCTACAGCTCAGGTACTATTGGCAGATCGAGTGTCTACCCACAGATTCTATTCGTAGAAAGTTCTTTGCTGGCGAGCAATACATCTGATCTCCACGTATCTGTGACTGCAAGCGCAGTGGTACGGCACTCGGCTTTAAAAGGATGGGTGCAAGTGCTTTAGCTTTATTCGTTTGGCTCACACAAAAGATGACCACAAGGCTGATATCCCAGTTGAAGAAATGGAGCTTTTTGCAGGTGACGCCACGATCTAAGGATCAGTCAATGCACCGAGGAAACACGAAGATGCATGTCACTTTATTTTGGTTTAGTTGCTGCAAACTTTCAGCTGTGAAGCCATTTTCAAATTTTTGTACAGTACAACTCATCAAGATGAACATAATTACCATAAAATCTCACAATGGTAAAAGCACAAGGGTCCGCCAGACTTCACAATTAAGGACATGACATCAAGGGCATCCAGATTTGCAAGACATCTCTATATGCAGTCCGATCAGTTCTTACATTCGGGGGTGGCATACTCTTTCACTTTAGCTCTACATACACTTGGTGCCATGCCTACATTTGTGAGCTCCACTGAACCTCCTATGTTTTTAGAACCATTTTGTTTCGTGGGTGCTTGGGCTCAAACCGGAGTGTGACCATTTTGATGTGTTTCACTACATAAAAATTTCAAAATGCCTCGATAACAGAAAATGTGGAGCAATGAAATCAAGGTAGAGAGCTATTTTACTCCAACCAATGCCAGCGCAGGAGAATGTTACCATTCACATGGTTTACGGTGGATGTGGACCCCATTGCCACCTACAATATTGCACAGATTTCTATTGGCAGGGCACGGAATGCTCAGTGCTACATTCCGGCACACGTTTAATTACTGAACCTGCGTGATTACATAGAGAAACACAAAATTTCAGGATAGAATTTTGGACTAGTCCTTGCATTCAGGGAAAGAAATTCTTAGCACTCCCTACAGACACATATTTCTGAAAGCTGTGATAGTTTCTTCACTTTTGTGTGTGTTTAGGCCATACTAAGAATTTTGCCTCCTGAACTTACAGACTAGTGCCAAATTTTACAGTTTTCTGAAGTGAATTTTCCTTTTGACAGTGCATAGAGAAACAGATTAGTGAATGTGTACCATCTGTGGTATAATGCTCTTACCAATAAACTGTTATAGGCCGATAATATGCAAGTGTAACTCACTTTCTGACTACCCTTCGTAAATGGTACAGTCTGAGGATTATGTACAATAGATCGTTGCTGATAACGAACAATCGAAGCAGCAGTTCATCTTATTCAAGTCAGTATCTTCTGCACAGGTAAAAGTCAGCATCACAGTATGGAACAGAGAAACTGTCTCTGCACACTGACAGGAACAACTGGAGTAGGGCAATTTTCAGAAGTTTCAAAAGCTAGAGTTTATGTGTTTTTAAATTTACATGTACGTTGGCCTTATTCCAGTCATTCCTGTCTCAGAAATTAGTAGGTTGATACACTATTCTGTTTTGTGGAACTATTCATCTTTAACTGCATACTCTGAATTTAAATTCATATTTCAGTATTTTTACTTGAAATCTGCCCGATTCTTTTACACTAGCAGATGTAAACTACCACACTGTTGTCAATATATTTTAAACAAATATATGTAACCATGGAAATATAATATATACCAAAAATAACAGCAGTCAGTCCCATGTGTTAACATTCAGAGCAGTACACCCAGTAATTGAGCCATCTACAAGTTTCATTCTACAGAATGTGTTTCTTATCATAACATATATGCTAAAATAATTCTCTCTATCAAAAATATTAAGTACTAAGTCCCTTCCCTTGTGCAATTGAGTTAGAACATGTGAATATTTAAGATAACTCATTGTCGTGTCAATACATTTCTTAAATAACCTACAATATAAATCAAAGAATAAAAAAATCAAAAATATCAGATCATTGTTAAATCACTGTGTATATATGATCTTGCAGCTATGTAATAAATATCATTTCAGTGTCTGCAACTGTGCTACTACACGAATAAATATAACACTTTTGAAACATTGTATGTAGCACTGTTTTCTATTACCAGCACAATTTTTATCCAAAGAAAAAGAGAAAAGGAGGGACACACACACACACACACACACACACACACACACACACACACACACACACACACACACACACACAGAGAGAGAGAGAGAGAGAGAGAGAGAGAGAGAGAGAGAGAGAGAGAGCGCAGGGGGGGGGGGACAGAGAGAGGGGGGAGAGGGGGGGGGAAGAGAGAGGGGGGGAGAGGGGGAAGAGAGAGATTTCTGTATGAAATTAGCAATATTTTTATCATATTTATAAACATATGTAGGGAAAATATGCTCCTGGTTGGCACAACCATAATATATCTATGTAGAGTAGTGAGTACAAATAGGGATAAATTGAAAGTTAAGTAGGTGACAACTTAGTCTGTTAAAAAGTATGCTTTCAAAATCAGTCCTGGAATATGAGAGGTGGTAGATATAGCTGCCACTCTATTTTTACAGACCAAAGGAAAACTATGGCAAGAAAGGTGCTAAAATTTGATTACAAATCATAGTTACTGATACATCAAAATGGAAGAATAAAACGTAATTCTTCAGAATGAAGCATACTGGAAGAATGGCTACTCAATATTTCATAAAGAAAAATGAATATACATCAGTAATATCAATTAAAATACTATGTAGTTACAATTATTGCTACACACATACTATCAAGTAATATTTCATTTAAGAGATTTTTTAAAATTTCACAATGCTACACAAAACTCTATACATATAAATTATTTATATTACCAAGGAAGTTAAAAGGATCCATGGAAACACACTAGCTATTTTGTACCACCATTTCCAAAATTTATGATGCATACAATGCCTTTCGTACAGCAATATAGCATTAACAATATACTTATCATCACAGTCACAATATTAACCAAAAATACGTGTGTTATATGAACACTGATAATTAAGATGTATACATTAAAAACAATGTAACATTTGATTCAAGCTTCTTTAGCAATAAATTCATTACAAAACAGAATATTAATGAAAGATAACACACTGATCTCTTCATAACTAATTATTAAAGCAATCCCGACGTGAGTACAGTAGAACTAAGTAATGAACAATAGAAACAGTTGGTACGTAAGTCAAAAAACCACCAACTATAAAATAAGCAATGTACTGGTAATTAGTGTCTACACTGTTCAATATAGAACTGCCTGTACAGAATAGGGCATTTCTTGGTACAATGGATAGCCAAGTATACATATAACTGGACAGTAACACATACAAACATAGCAAATCTGAACTAAAATCATTAAAAATCTGAGAAGTACACAACATGAGAAAGAAATTCTCAGCACTTGCAACACATTCAAAGGGACAGTTGGTTTTATATTTGTTTTAAAATTCAATATAAATGACACGAAATGCTTACAACTAAATGTATAGTCAAGCACAAAATCTCCTAAGCTATACAACACAGCCCTTTTAATACTTGATGATTCTACCCTGCTCGTGGCCTTCTTTGAAGCTCAACTGTAGTGCAGCACTGTCCCACTTAAAAAATAAAAAATAAAATAATATAAATAAATAAAGATAATAATAATAATAATAAATTAAAGATAAATACAAGGTGAAACAAAAAGTACTTTACAACTTTGGAATGATATAGAAATAACTTACAGAATCCGTATATTCATCATTTTGTAGCTACAGTCTCAAGTTTGATTCATGTAGTACATCCGTACCCCATTCTGCCACCAGGAGCGTCAGCGTAATGCACAGTTAAGATGTCTACTTTCACTGGTGAGGAATGTGCTCACTGTGTGTTTCGATTTCATACAACGAGCTCTGCAACAGCTGTTCAGTGTGAATTTCACACTGAATACGCTACAGAACCTCCAAGCAGGCCTACAATTTACCCTTGGCACAAGAACTTTGTTGAGATGGGTTGTTCACTATGACATGATATATCACCAGCTATGGCACTTTCTTCTCTACAGAGAAAACTATCACTATTATTTGTGCCGGGATGGAATAATTTCGCACATTTTGGTGATGTAAGTTTTTTAAGCTTCTTTCACTGTATTGAAACGGTTTTCTCTATGTAACAAAGTTTTACCTTTCTTTATGTAATGTATGTCTTGTGTATTTGTGCAGATAGTCGAGTATCTTGTACAGCATGTTCAGGAGATTGCAGCAAAGATCATCTGTGAACCCAAAGAAAACTGCAGAGCAGTGGAGCTAGAGACCATTGTGCACCAGCTAGCTGCTACAAAAACAATCGATGGCCATTTATTGCTTATTGGTAATTGTTGAGAAATAATGGTGATGCTGTACATTTGTCAATGGTTCAGCTATGGTTTTATGCCTGAGGAAAGGCGGTTACTATTGAGGAACAGGGAAAGACACGAGGGATTAAGATTATGTGTAGAGGGTCAGAAGGACCAGTCATGTAGTTGCTGTTTGTTCGTTAACTTGAGCTGATGTGGTTAGCTATCAATATTATTTAATTGGACAGTTGTCTCAATTTATGGTGCAAGTGGAAAGTTTCCACAATTGGAAAGTTTCCACAATTTTAGAAATATGACTGAAAGTGCCTGCACTTTGGTGAAAGATTGCAGCATCTGACATAGGGATGGATATTAAAGATTGGAAATAATTTAATTTTACTATGCTCCTTGATTTGAAGAATTATCACAGTGACATATTCTTCAATTAGCTGAATGGGGTTTTAAGTTTGTACTTGTAATACAGTTATGAACTATTTAAGGACTGAGAGTCATGAATCGACGAAATATTATTTTATTTCAGTGAGTTGACTGAAGTTATTTAAGTTGGGGTTCCAGTTATGGTGTATTTGTAGCATACCTATAAATTAGATGGTGTGATTAAATGTAAAAGTTTATGAAGGCATTCTCTGAGGTATAGAGTAACAGTCATGAATGTATTGGATGGATTTGGTATTTGAGGTGATAGGTGAGTAGGATTTTGTGGATACTGAATTATTTTATTGTCGAGAGGAGTTCTCAATTTTTGAAGAGATTTGAAGGTTGTTACTGGAACACCCAGACCGGTAGTTTTTTCTTTAAAGTTTACCTCACTCAGAGTTGTGATTGTAACATTTCATGGTGATCCAGACACTAGTTGAACCATATTTAAGTGGAATTCCATTGTAACCATTATTCTTGTAATAAATAGAGACGAGTGACATTTTCATTGAGGTTTTGTTAGTAGGATCGAGGACTGCTAACATCTGAAGTGGCTGAGAGTTCTGTAAAATGTGTTTTAAATTGAGGTGGTAGCATCTACAATTTTTGTTTGATTTTTTTTTATTACTTCATTTCACTTACAGTGGGGATTAGTTTTGTCTGTACAGAGTTAGCAAAAAGAAAAGAATAAACTGTTATTTTGTTTAAAAGTCAAAAGCCCCGCATTCTCATTTAGCCCAAAGTTACTAAATAATTGTTATTTGAGAGAAATAATAACTTACAGCAGAAACAAGCGAGGTCTTAAACTGTGAATATTAACAAGTAGAAAAGACCTGTCAAAGTAAGTGATTCCCGAGTGACAAATGAATGCAAGATAGGCAATCCAAAGTATTTACCAGTAAGGATGTAAGAGTCAGTTATCTATTTAAAGGTACAGAAAATACGAAGGACTGGTTTCTTTTTGTTC
This sequence comes from Schistocerca serialis cubense, assembly GCF_023864345.2. Lineage (NCBI taxonomy): Eukaryota > Metazoa > Arthropoda > Insecta > Orthoptera > Acrididae > Schistocerca > Schistocerca serialis. The sequence continues at coordinate 225,282,544 of NC_064647.1, read as the reverse complement.
CAAAGTTGATAGTTTACAAATGCAGTTTTGTATCATAAAGACAGACATTATTTATATTATTGACGGGCGATGCCATAGCAACAAAATAGATCACCAACTGTACCTATCAAAATTCATACATCTAAAGTACTTTGGATTTTTGGTGAAGGTATTATGCGTAAATAAGAAGGTAGCAAAATATAACTACCTTTACTGTGATTTTACTAAAAGCTCAATAGGGAGGTGAGTGCACTGAAGGTCTGTGACTTATGTTAACAAGTGATCTGAGTTGTGTTTTGTTAGTAGTGATTCTTGGCTACTCTAAAAGATTACAAGTAAAAAAATTAATTTTTTTCTGTTACAGGAACAGTTCTAGAGTGCAACCTCTTACATACATGTTTAGACAAAATAATTTCAGATTAATTTCGATCAATAACAAAACTAAATGGAAAAAGTATTTAAAAACTACATCAATCATAATCTACGTAAATAACAGCCATTTGTGTGCTTGATTGTAATTTCCCAGAACCTGAGCTTTTGTGTAGTGAGAGAGTTACCACCGCTTTCCTTCACGTTATAAATCATTATTTTTAAGACTATTTACAAATTTATTTTTTTTCCTCAATTTTTCCTCTTATCGGGGCTGGGTTGTGTCTGCTAGCAACAGGGCTAGTTACATGAAGTTATAGGTGGCAGTTCTTGTACAGGGCGTATTGTGCATCTAGATATGCTTGGAAACATTTTAATTTTACAGATCAATGACTGAGACGGTGCACCACCTCTTTTACTCATGGAAATTTGATGTCTCTCAACAATCACTTCCCAGCTCGCTGTATTGGCCGAGAAGGGCCAATCGCATGGCCACCTCGCTCCCCAGACTTGACACCACTGGATTTCTTTCTTTGGGGTTTCATTAAAGACCATGTGTATGTTCCTTCCCTAACAAACAACTTAGCCAACCTGAGAAACTGAATTTACACTGCCATTGCACAAGTTATGGCCAATTTGCTGCTACAAGTGTGGGAAGAAATTAATTACCAGTGGGATGTCTGCTGCATCACAAATGGTAATTACATTGAACTAAAATGACACTTGATATTTTTATGTGAAACTTGAGATTGTTTGCTACAAAATGAGACATCTACCAATTCTGTAAGTCAGCTCAATAGATTTGTTTATTGTTCCACAGTTGAAAAGTCCTTCTGTTTCACCTTATAAGGACAAAAGGAACTGAAACAACACTGAACAAACAAAGAAACACACAGAATATGTGGAATGAGAATTAAGTGTAAGAAATGCCTTTTATAGGTTGGACTAAATATTTCTACCTTACAAGGTGTCAAATGAATGTGTACGAGGAAAAGAGAGGGGAAAAGATAATTAAATAGTTTTAAAAATATGGTCACATTTTACTTTCCAAGTGTGGAATGAGTTTTTTTAGCTCCGCACAGAGCCTGTACAGCAAACACCTACTTGCTGGGTCTGTATCCCGGAAAGAATGCTTTCAGGGCTTCAAACAAGTGTTCATTCACAACAAATGGGAAACTGTCAGGCAAGTCTTCCTTGCATGTTGGGCACTTGTACACTTCTGCCTGGAAAGAGTTCTGTAGACATCCCTGAAAAGAAATAAATGCAAAATGATCAACACCAATAATTATCATGTCAGTTTACTGTTTTTTCAATAAATCCGCAATGACTCAGCTTTATTATAATAGTAACAGCATACTGATAAAGTGGTATTAACTCTCTTTTCTTACAAGCATGACAGTCAAGCCCAAAATTTCACCAACAAAATAGAAAGTAAATGAAATTTTCAAGAATATAATTGATTAGTCTTCTTGGAAGAAAAGGAAGAGTGTAGGTAATTTGGGTGAATGTACTGGGGAGAATAGAAGATGAAGACATTTTCGGGGTGTACACAATAATCAGGATTTACTATATGACATTCAGTCAATGCATCTTACATGTATGCGAGTGCTGACTCGGGGCATATATAACAGAGGGAAACATTCCACGCGGGAAAAATATATTTAAAAACGAAGATGATGTGACTTACCACACGAAAGCGCTGGCAGGTCGATAGAAACACCAACAAACACATACATACACACAAAATTCTAGCTTTCGCAACCAATGGTTGCTTCGCCAGGAAAGAGGGAAGGAGAGGGAAAGATGAAAGGATGTGGGTTTTAAGGGAGAGGGTAAGGAGTCATTCCAATCCCGGGAGCGGAAAGACTTACCTTAGGGGGGAAAAAAGGACAGGTATACACTTGCGCGCACACACACACACACACACACACACACACACACACACACACACACACACACACACATATCCATCCACACATACACAGACACAAGCAGACATTTGTAAAGGCAAAGAGTTTGGGCAGAGATGTCAGTCGAGGCGGAAGTACAGAGGCAAAGATGTTGTTGAAAGACAGGTGAGGTATGAGCGGCGGCAACTTGAAATTAGCGGAGATTGAGGCCTGGCGGATAACGAGAAGAGAGGATATACTGAAGGGCAAGTTCCCATCTCCGGAGTTCTGACAAGTTGGTGTTAGCGGGAAGTATCCAGATAACCCGGACGGTGTAACACTGTGCCAAGATGTGCTGGCCGTGCACCAAGGCATGTTTAGCCACAGGGTGATCCTCATTACCAACAAACACTGTCTGCCTGTGTCCATTCATGCGAATGGACAGTTTGTTGCTGGTCATTCCCACATAGAAAGCTTCACAGTGTAGGCAGGTCAGTTGGTAAATCACGTGGGTGCTTTCACACGTGGCTCTGCCTTTGATCATGTACACCTTCCGGGTTACAGGACTGGAGTAGGTGGTGGTGGGAGGGTGCATTGGACAGGTTTTACACCGGGGGCGGTTACAAGGGTAGGAGCCAGAGGGTAAGGAAGGTGGTTTGGGGATTTCATAGGGATGAACTAAGAGGTTACGAAGGTTAGGTGGATGGCGGAAAGACACTCTTGGTGGAGTGGATTTCATGAAGGATAGGTCTCATTTCAGGGCAGGATTTGAGGAAGTCGTATCCCTGCTGGAGAGCCACATTCAGAGTCTGATCCAGTCCCGGAAAGTATCCTGTCACAAGTGGGGCACTTTGTGGTTCTTCTGTGGAAGGTCTGGGTTTTAGGGAACGAGGAAGTGGCTCTGGTTATTTGCTTCTGAAGGGTAGTTGCAGGATGTGAAAGCTGTTTTCAGGTTGTTGGTGTAATGGTTTAGGGATTCCGGACTGGAGCAGATTCGTTTGCCACGAAGACCTAGGCTGTAGGGAAGGGACCGTTTGATGTGGAATGGGTGGCAGCTGTCATAATGGAGGTACTGTTGCTTGTTGGTGGGTTTGATGTGGACGGACGTGTGAAGCTGGCCATTGGACAGATGGAAGTCAATGTCAAGGAAAGTGGCATGGGATTTGGAGTAGGACCAGGTGAATCTGATGGAACCAAAGGAGTTGAGGTTGGAGAGGAAATTCTGGAGTTCTTCTTCACTGTGAGTCAGATGTCATCAATAAATCTGTACCAAACTTTGGGTTGGCAGGCTTGGGTAACCAAGAAGGCTTCCTCTAAGCGACCCATGAATAGGTTGGCGTACGAGGGGGCCATCCTGGTACTCATGGCTGTTCCCTTTAATTGTTGGTATGTCTGGCCTTCAACAGTGAAGAAGTTGTGGGTCAGGATGAAGCTGGCTAAGGTAATGAGGAAAGAGGTTTTAGGTAGGGTGGCAGGTGATCGGCGTGAAAGGAAATGCTCCATCACAGCGAGGCCCTGGACGTGCGGAATATTTGTGTATAAGGAAGTGGCATCAATGGTTACAAGGATGGTTTCCGGGGGTAACGGATTGGGTAAGGATTCCAGGCGTTCGAGAAAGTGGTTGGTGTCTTTGATGAAGGATGGGAGACTGCATGTAATGGGTTGAAGGTGTTGATCTACATAGGCAGAGATACGTTCTGTGGGGGCTTGGTAACCAGCTACAATGGGGCGGCCGGGATGATTGGGTTTGTGAATTTTAGGAAGAAGGTAGAAGGTAGGGGTGCGGGGTGTCGGTGGGGTCAGGAGGTTGATGGAGTCAGGTGAAAGGTTTTGTAGGGGGCCTAAGGTTCTGAGGATTGCTTGAAGCTCCGCCTGGACATCAGGAATGGGATTACCTTGGCAAACTTTGTATGTGGTGTTGTCTGAAAGCTGACGCAGTCCCTCAGCCACATACTCCCTACGATCAAGTACCACGGTCGTGGAACCCTTGTCCGCCGGAAGAATGACGATGGACCAGTCAGCCCTCAGATCACGGATAGCCTGGGCTTCAGTAGTGGTGATGTTGGGAGTAGGATTAAGGTTTTTTAAGAAGGATTGGGAGGCAAGGCTGGAGGTCAGAAATTCCTGGAAGGTTTGGAGAGGGTGATTTTGAGGAAGAGGAGGTGGGTCCCGCTGTGTCGGAGGACGGAACTGTTCCAGGCAGGGTTCAATTTGGATAGTGTCTTGGGGAGTTGGATCATTAGGAGTAGGATTAGGATCATTTTTCTTCGTGGCAAAGTGATACTTCCAGCAGAGAGTACGAGTGTAGGACAGTAAATCTTTGACGAGGGCTGTTTGGTTGAATCTGGGAGTGGGGCTGAAGGTGAGGCCTTTGGATAGGACAGAGGTTTCGGATTGGGAGAGAGGTTTGGAGGAAAGGTTAACTACTGAATTGGGGTGTTGTGGTTCCAGATTGTGTTAATTGGAATTTTGAGGTTTTGGAGGGAATGGAGCTGGAAGTGGGAGGTTGAGTAGATGGGAGAGACTGGGTTTGTGTGCAATGAGGGGAGGTTGAGGTTTGCTGGAAAGGTTGTGAAGGGTGAGTGAGTTGCCTTTCCGGAGGTGGGAAACCAGGAGATTGGATAGTTTTTTGAGGTGAAGGGTGGCATGCTGTTCTAATTTGCGGTTGGCCTGTAGGAGGATGCTCTGAATAGCCAGTGTGGATGTGGGAGAGGAAAGATTGAGGACTTTTATTAAGGATAGGAGTTGACAGGTGTGTTCATTGGCTGAGTTGATGTGTAGGTGAAGGATTAGGTGGGTGAGGGCAATGGATTGTTCAGTTTGGAACTGGTATAGGGACTGATGGAAAGAAGGGTTGCAGCCAGAGATGGGAACTTTAAGTGTGAGGCCTTTGGGGGTAATGCCAAATGCCAGACAAGCCTGAGAAAATAAAATATGCGAGCGTAATCTGGATAGGGTGAAGGCATGTTTGCGGAGGGAATGTAAATAAAACTTAATGGGGTCGTTGTGGGGATGTTGTGAGGGTGACATGGTATTAGAAGGTGGGAAGTGTAACATGAGGTTGAAATGAAAATGAAAATAACTGGAGAAAATAACTGGAGAAAGTAACTGGAGATCTGTTGTGAAAAAAGGCGAAAAAGTGTTGGATAAAGTTGGGCTATGTTGATCCTGTGGTGAACTTGGGTTGGTAGACAACCACCCCAAACCACCTTCCCTACCCTCTGGCTCCTATCCTTGTAACCGCCCCCAGTGTAAAACCTGTTCCATGTACCCTCCCACCACCACCTACTCCAGTACTGTAAGCCGGAAGGTGTACACGATCAAAGGCAGAGCCACGTGTGAAAGCACCCACGTGATTTACCAACTGACCTGCCTACACTGTGATGCTTTCTATGTGGGAATGACCAGCAACAAACTGTCCATTCGCATGAATGGACACAGGCAGACAGTGTTTGTTGGTAATGAGGATCACCCTGTGGCTAAACATGCCTTGGTGCACGGCCAGCACATCTTGGCACAGTATTACACCGTCCGGGTTATCTGGATACTTCCCACCAACACCAACCTATCCGAACTCCGGAGATGGGAACTTGCTCTTCAATATATCCTCTCTTCCCGTTACCCACCAGGCCTCAATCTCCGCTAATTTCAAGTTGCCGCCACTCACACCTCACCTGTCATTCAACATCATCTTTGCCTCTGCACTTCCGCCTCGACTGACATCTCTGCCCAAACTCTTTGTCTTTAAATATGTCTGCTTGTGTCTGTATATGTGTGTGTGTGTGTGTGTGTGTGTGTGTGTGTGTGTGCGCGCGAGTGTATACCCGTCCTTTTTTCCCCCCTAAGGTAAGTCTTTCCGCTCCCGGGATTGGAATGACTCCTTACCCTCTCCCTTAAAACCCACTTCCTTTCGTCTTTCCCTCTCCTTCTCTCTTTCCTGATGAGGCAACCGTTGGTTGCGAAAGCTAGAATTTTGTGTGTATGTTTGTGTGTCTATCGACCTGCCAGCGCTTTCGTTCGGTAAGTCACTGCAAGGAAAAAGAATTTCTAGATTTCCCAGTTAACAATACACTTTTTTCCCAGGTGAAAATACACTATACCCCATGTGAAAGCACATTCTTTTCCATGTCATATGACAATATACATTCCCTGGAGCTGTAAAACTTATCAATCCTTTGAATGTTAAGGGTTTTATACACCAGTGTAGAACTTGATGTCATTTTAGGAAAAGAATACAGCAAAAAATAACGTGTTTTGGAAAGTATTTCATGCACAGCAACATGTAAACTGCATATTTTCGTATTAGGAAGCTATAAATAAAAATTCCACCAAACACAGCACAGTAACTTCCGAAGCACTGAAATCAAGACTGCCCTGCATGATGCATTTCTGTCAGTCAATCACAGCTCATGTCACGTGACCTCGCTAGCCAGTGACAGCAAATACCCAGAGCATATGACGCGCGATGCAGTCATCCAAGAGCAAAATCACTCTTAAGTAGCGCTCATCGAAAGCAGTTTGTTGTCAAAAAGTACTCCATAGTCTTCATCCTAAAGTCTTTGACATATTTTGCTGTGGCAGATGCTTGCCTGCACGCCTGGATTTTCCACTGTTTGTTTTTGGTGCCTGAATCGCAAAACTTTCCTGGTTATAACCTAAGGACATGGTTTCAGCAAGACAGAGCCATAGTACACACGTCCAATGTGTCTATACTGCAAGTTGACAAAATTTTTCCGGGCAGATTGATCTATAGGAGGGTGACATAAATTGGCCTCCTTGCTGTCCAGATTTGACCCCTGTGGATTTGTTCATCTGGGGATATGGCAAATCTAAAGTGTTTGCCAATAATCTGACTTCTCTGGAGCAACTGAAAGAAAATATCTGTAGCAAAGTGGCAGCCATCCCAGTGTCCACACGCAAAGCTGTTATGCCAAATTTTGTTCATCGTTTAAATGAGTGCCATAGGCATCATGGAATGCATTTCAATGACATTACTTTTCAAAAGTAAATTCCTAAACTGTATATTTCAATAATAAATAAAGATTATGTCAATAGACTTCAACCTCTACTTTATTTGGCACACTAAATATAAACACTCTTTTGAGACACCCTGTGCTCCTCATCAAAACCAATACACTGCTGCCACTTCCCTTGCAACTTCACTATTGCATCACAGAAATACTGTTTGGAGGTACTATGCACCCACTCATAGAAAGCTGCCTGCAAATCTTTATTGATAACAAATATTTTACCTCGTAGTGCATGCTTTGTGTTATCGAATACGGCATAATCAGATGGAGCGAGATCTGATGAATATGGGGGACATGGCACAACAATGAACCCCAGTGATGTCAAATCTGGAGCCATGGCATTGTTGATGTGGGGTTGTGCACTGTTGTGCTGCAGGAGCACTCCCTTCAACCACTTTCCCTGTCACCTTCCCTAAATTCTGTCTCTGAGTTGTGTGAGGGTGTCATAGTACACCCTGCTGTTGACAGTTGTTCTTGTGGAAGCCAGTCCATTAGTAGAATGCCACAAGTGTGTCAAAGGACGGAGACCATTTGCACACCTGCAGACACAACAGCATGAAATTTCTTGGGCCGAGAACTCCCAGGGTGTTTCCATTGCATGGATTGGATTTTCTCCTCAGGTCTATGGTAGCGACACCATGATTCGTCACCAGTCACCAGTTTCTCAAAAAAATTTGGATTTGATCTTCCTTCTTCATTTCCAATAGTTGACAACAAACTTCAATTCTGTGCTCCTACTAGGCCCGCATCAAGTCCCACGGAATCAAATATGCACACAACTTTCTCACATCTAATTTGTCACTAATAACAGTGTGTGGTGATGGGCAGTTCAGGTCTGTTTGCCATTCCAGTTCAACAAAGGTTATATGCCTATCAACCATAATCAACTGAAACATGACCTTAATATTTCACAGAGACAACAATGTTGATGGGTGACCAGTATTCACATTTTTGCATACAGATCCCCTTCCACTAGTGAACCCAGTTATCCAGTTGTAAACAGTCCTCTGTGCGGGAGTTTCTTGATCACTAACCACAGTTAAATGTTTATGAGTATCTGTTGTTTTGATTCCATCATTCCACAAAAATCATATGGTCCACCTTTGTCTGTGACAGTCACTTTCCATCTTTCCCATATCTTTCTCTACGTACTACAAACGAGCACTGCTTTTCGTATGCACTGTTCACATCTATAGAGTCTGTGCAGAGTACTAGAATCAATTCACCAACCTACAAGAGGATGTGCCCGCAGTCAGGGCAGTATTTGTAAAACAATGCAATTGTACAATATTTCCAAACACTCACCGTATAGAGGAGATGCTGAGTCACGATAGGCACAACGAAAAGATTCACACAATTATAGCTTTCGGCCATTAATGCCTTTTGTCAGCAATACACACACACACACACACACACACACACACACACACACACACACACACACAAACGCAACTTGCACACATGTCTGCAGTCTCGGACAACTGAAACCACACTGCGAGCAGCAGCACCAGTGCTGGGAGGGGGAAAGGAAGAGGCTGGGGCGGGGAGGGAAAGGGATAGTTTGGTGGGGGTGGAGGACAATGTAGTGCTGCAGTTTAGATTGAGGGCAGGAGAGAAGGTGAAAGCGCGTGAGGGGGGGGGGGGGGGGAAATAGCAGAAAGGAGAGAAATTAAAAGACTGGGTGCGGTGGTGAAATGACAGCTGTGTAGTGCTGGAATGGGAACAGGGAGGGGGCTAGACAGGTGAGAACAGTGACTAACGAAGGTTGAGGCCAGGAGGGTTACAGGAACGTAGGATGTATTACAGGGAAAGTTCCACCTGCACAATTCAGAAAAGCTGGTGTTGGAGGGAAGGATCCATATGGCACAAGCTGTGAAGTAGTCACTGTGAAGCAGTCACTGAGATGAGGGATATCATGTTTGGCAGCATGTTCAGCAACAGGGTGGTCCACTTGTTTTTTTTTGGCCATAGTTTGTCGATGGCCATTCATCCGGACAGACAGCTTGTTGGTTGTCAAGCTTACATAGAATGCAGTACAGTGGTTGCAGCTTAGCTTGTAGATCACATGACTGGTTTCACAGGTAGCCCTGCCTTTGATGTGATAGGTAATGTTAGTGACCTGACTGGAGTAGGTGGTGGTAGGAGGATTTATGGGACAGGTCTTGCATCTAGGTCTATTACAGGGGTATAGGCCATGAGGTAGGGGATTGGGAGCAGTGGTTGTGTAAGGATGGACAAGTATATTGTGTAGGTTTGGTGGACGGAGGAATACCACTGTGGGAGGGGTGGGAATGATAGTGGGTAGGACATTTCTCATTTCAGGGCACAACGAGAGGTAATCGAAGCCCTGGCAGAGAATGTAATTCAGTTGCTGCAGTCCTGGATGGTACTGAGTTACAAGGGGAATGCTCCTCTGTGGCTGGACTATGGGACTTTGGGAGGTGGTGGGAGACTGGAAAGATAAGGCACGGGAGATTTGCTTTTGTACAAGGATGGGAGGATAATTATGGTCAGTGAAGACTTTAGTGAGACCCTCAATATATTTTGAGAGGGACTACTTGTCACTGCAGATGTGACAACCACAGGTGGGTAGGCTGTACAGAAGGGACTTCTTGGTATGGAATGGGCGGCAGCTGTCTAAGTGGAGGTATTGCTGGTGGTTAGTTGGTTTGATATGGACGGAGGTTCTGATGTAGCCATCTCTGAGGTGGGGGTCAACATCTAGGAGGGTGGCTTGTTGGCTTGAGTAGGACCAGTTGAAGCAAATGCTTCACAGCCTGTGCCATATGGATACTTCCCTTCAACACAAGCTTTTCTGAATTGTGCAGGTGGGAACTTTCCCTGCAATACAACCTATGTTCCTGTAACCCTCCTGGCCTCAATCTTCGTTAGTCACTGTCCTAACTCATCCAGCCCCCTCCCTGTCCCCACTCCAGCACTACACAGCCTTCATTTCACCGCCACACCCAGTCTTTATTTCTCTCCTTTCTGATACTTAACCACCCCCCCCCCCCCAAACACCTTCTCTCCTGCCCTCTGCCTAAACTGCAGCATTTCACTGTCTGCCACCCACACCATACTATCCCTCCCCCTTCCCACCCCAGCCTCTTCCTTACCCCTACCCAGTCGCCACTCCCATCATGCACTGGTACTGCTGCTCGCAGTGTGATTTCAGTTGTCTGAGACTGCAGACATGTGTGCAAATTGTGTGTGTGTGTGTGTGTGTGTGTGCGTGTGTGTGTGTGTGTGTGTGTGTGTGTGTGTTGCTGCAAAGGTCTTAATGGCCGTAAGCTCTAATTGTGAGTACCTTTTTGTTGTGCCTATCACAACTCAGCATCTTCGCTATATGGTGAGTAGCAACTTTCCTTCTCTACTACTGTTACATACCATCCTAGATTTTCCATTGTTTGATTTCCATACACTCCTTGCATATAAAGTCTTAAGTTAAATATAATTTCTAAAACTCAATGAGAAAAATGAAAAATTTTTGTAAATCAACCGATTTGCACCACACCATAAATAAATAGTGTGAAGAGAATCCATAGACAGAAAATGAAAAGAATTAACTGTTCCACCATAATCTTTTTGTCGCTTACCAAACATACATTGTGGCTGCACGGAGTCGTTATTGGCAGGTACAACAATTCTTGGCAACAGATGCACGTAAAATTCTCCTGAATAGCTTTGAGGTATCTCTGCAAAATAAAGCACAAATGTAGATTCAAGAAATAAAAGTGCAGTGAGGTCTATATTCCTGGAGGAGATTACTAAACATGAAACAATTCAGGCACGATGTGGTAAAGGGAGAGGGCAGTTTTCATGGAACTGGAGAGAAGAACCACAAAGGCGGAGGAAGTATACATTGGAAAAGTATAAAACCAAATGACAGAGGGAAAGAAAAACTTCTCTACAAATATTAACAAGGATTCCAAAAATGGAGATCTTAGAAAACAGTTTGCTCTATTCGTCCACAAGATCCGGAGATATGCAGACAACAGCATTCAGGTTGATATTCTATTCCTTCAAACCCAGAAGGCTTTAAATAGTATTCTGCAGTGAACCAAATATTAGCTTATGGAATATTAGACTAGCTTTGTGAGTGGATCCAAAATGTCCTACAAGGCAGAATGTAGCATGTCATTCTTAATGGTGTAAAGTTGTCAGATGTAAAAGTCACATTTGGAGTATTCTGAGAGAATGTTATAAGGCTATTATTGTTCGCACATGTATATACGAGAGAAAGCTACAGATGGATCTACACAGGGTAATACATCTGCTCGTTAAGCTGTTTTCCTTGGTAGGGTCTTCAGAGTTTGCCTCCCAGAACAACTAACAAATTATGATGCCAAAGCATAGAGAGTCCTACAGGCAATGGTACAGCGGGACACCTTCGCAGTACGAAGTTTCTCATCTACACTGGCCCTCTCAGTGGCCTGCAAATGGTACAACAAATATATCCAGTAGGAAACATGATTTGGAGCATCAAAGATGCCTTACAGCAGATCCAAAACCAAGGCAGATGGGGTGGGATTTTGCTGGGTACCAGGACATGTGTAGATCTGGAGAAATAGTATAACTGGCAAAACAAGAGGCATTATCATCTCATATCACTGGAAATACTGTAAAGGCTGCTGCCACTCTTCAGGAATGACTGGTTAGTCTCGCCCATTCACAGATATCCCTCGGTTGTGGTTGCAGATACAGTGCAGCTATTTGTACTGTTGAGACCTGCAAGCCACATCACCTCAGCAATGCCAATGGTGCATAATAGGAAAGTTTAATAACCACTAGCATGTGATTAAATTGAAATCACTAAAAATGAAGTTTTTAAAATAATATATTGAGTCTTTATTACATAAAATGGTGGGTGAAATAGGTTTTTGCTATCATACTAGCTAGATTATTTAATGGTAAGACAGAGATTTAGGAACTAGGTTTTAAATTGTAAGACATTTCCAGGGGCAGATGTGGATTCTGACCACAATTTATTGGTTATGAACTGTAGATTAAAATTGAAGAAACTGCAAAAAGGTGGAAATTTAAAGAGATGGGACCTGGATAAACTCAAAGAACCAGAGGTTGTAGAGAGTTTCAGAGAGATAATTAGGGAACGACTGACAAGAATGGGGGAAAGAAACACAGTAGAATAAGAATTGGTAGCTTTGAGAGATGAAATAGTAAAGGCAGCATAGGATCAAGTAGGTAAAAAGACATGGGCTAGTGGAAATCCTTGGGTAACAGAAGAGATATTGAATTTAATTGATGAAAGGAGAAAATGTAAAAATGCAGTGAATGAAGCAGGCAAAAAGGAATACAAACATCTCAAAAACGAGATCAACAGGAAGTGCAAAATGGCTAAGCAAGGATGGTTACAAGACAAACGTCAGGATGTAGAGGCTTATATCACTAGGGGTAAGATAGATGCTGCCTACAGGAAAATTAAGGAGACCTTATGAGAAACTAGAACCACTTATATGAACATCAAGAGCTCAGATGGAAAACAAGTTCTAAGTAAAGAAAGGAAGGTAGAAAGGTGGAAGTAGGTATATAGTGTGTCTACACAAGGGCGATTTAGTTGAGGGCAATATTATGGAGATGGAAGAGGGTGTAGATAAAGATGAAATGGGAGATATGATACTGCGTGAAGAGTTTGACAAAGCACTGAAAGAGCTAAGACAAAACAAGGCTCCAGGAATAGACAACACTCCTTTAGAACTAATGATAACCTTGGGAGAGCCAGCCCTTACAAGACTCTACCATCTGGCGAGCAAGATGTGTGAGACAAGTGAAATAGCCTCAGACCTCAAGAAGAACACTTCCAATCCCAAAGAAAGCAGGTGTTGACAGAGGTGAAAATTATCGCACTATTAGTTTAATAAGTCACAGTTGAAAAATACTAAACACGAATCCTTGCAGACTAATGGAAAAACTGGTAGAAGCCGACCACGGGAAAGATCAGTTTATATTCTTTAGAAATATTGGACCATGTGAGGCAATATTGACCATACGACTCTTGCCTCAGAAGACAGATTAAGGAAAGGCAAACCTATGTTTCTAGCATTTGTAGACTTACAGAAAGTTGCTGACAATGTTGACTGGAATATTCTCTTTCAAATTCTGAAGGTGGCAGGGGTAAAAAACAGGGAGCGTAAGGCTATTATAATTTGTACAGAAACCAGATGGCAGTTATAAGAGTCAAGGGGCACGGAAGGGAAGCAGTGGTTGGGAAGGGAGTGAGACTGGGTCGTATCCTATCCCCGATGTTATTCAATCTACGTACTGAGCAAGCACTAAATGAAACAAAAGAAAAACATGGAGTAGGAATTAAAATTCATGGAGAAGAAATAAAAACTTTGAGGTTTGCTCATGGCATTGTAACTCTGTCAGAGACAGCAAGGGACCTAGAAGAACAGTTGAACGGAATGGATAGTGTCTTGAAAGGAGGATATAAGATGAACATCAACAAAAGAAAAATGAGAATAATGGAATGTAGTCAAATTAAATCAGGTGATGCTGAGGGAATTATGTTAGGAAATGGGACAATTAAAGCAGTAGGTGAGTTTTGCTATTTGGGGAGCAGAATAACTGATGATGGTCGAAGTAAGGAGGATATAAAATGTAGACTGGCAATGGCAAGGAAAGTGTTTCTGAAGAAGAGAAATTTGTTAACATCGAGTATAGATTTAAGTGTCAGGAAATCTTTCTGAAAGTATTTGTAGGGAGTGGAGCCATGTATGGAAGTGAAGAAATGATGATAAACAGTTTAGACAAGAAGTGAATAGAAACATTCAAAATGTAGTGCTACAGAAGAATGCTGAAGATTAGATGTAGATCACGTAACTAAAGAGGAGATACTGAATACAATTGTGGAGAAGAGGAATTTGTGGCAAAACTTGACTAGAAGAGGGGATCAGTTGGTAGGACATGTTCTGAGGCATCAAGGGATCACCAATTTAGTATTGGAGGGCAGCGCAGAAGGTAAAATTGGTGAGGGATACCAAGAGATCAATACACTAAGTAGATTCAGAAGGATGTAGGTTGCAGTAGGTACTCGGAGATGATGAAGCTTGCACACCAAGAGTAGCATGGAGAGCTGCATCAAAGTAGTCTCTGAACTGAAGACCACAACAACAACAACTAGCATTCAACACACTAAAAACCAAAAGAATTAATCACATTATTATAAAAAGTTTTCCATCATTGGCCAGTGTTTTCATTACAATTATAATCATGTTTTTAGGTAAGTTGCAGTTAGCCAGTGATTACATGCAACACTAGGCAAGCTGTGTTATGAGTATGTAATATCCTGACATGATTTACTGTTACTATTACTTATATTATAATGAAAAAATTCTCCTGGTGTCACTGGAAACTCTACAACATTGCGGCCACAGCAAAAATTATCTAGATATTCTATGAGTGCCAGAACCTATCAGGAGACCAAACACTCGAGAAAACACACCACCTCCTAGTGGCTGTCATTGTGGAAATGAAAGAAGGAAAAAAAGACTGAGGTTGTAATATTACTCATCTTGTCTGTTGTTACAGTAAGAAGATATACAGCGTTTCCTGAAGCTATTCGACAAGAGTTCAGTGGCTTTACTGAGATAACACACTAGGTTACGAAACAAACCTGACCATTTGCCTTATACAAACATGTGTCCTATTTTTCAAATATTATGTTTTTTTAGTTGAAGATGGAGAATTTCAAACTACGGGTGAAATTACATTGTTTTACTGTCCATTTTGTATGCCACACACTTCCCTTTCAATGGCTAAATTCTTCCAGTCTTCTCTTAATAGTTACACTCGTTTCAAATTCACACAGAAGTAAGAATTTCTATATTAATTTCTATATTTCTATATTAATTAAAGAGATAATCACTGATCATGGAAGCCTTTTCATTTACATTTTACTATCAACATGTTCCTCCACAAAAGTTATTTATTACGAAACACAATATTTCTTCCATCATAAATTTCATAACTAATACAGCATATTCCTTCAGTTTCAACATTTTGTTGACAGGAACCAGCAACGTTATTAAACTTCTTAAAGTTATTATTAACAATTCTGTCAACAGCTGCAGTATTTATATTAGGCGACTAGCAAGCCAGGCTTGAAAATGAATATGTAAGGTTCGAAACTAGTCACCTAATATGGGGTGTTCAAAAAGTCTCTCCACAGTGCCGTATGACTGTTAGCCGCGCGTGCCGTATGATTGTTCGCCTGCCTGGATTACTTCCCTACAAATGGACTCTCCCAACATTCCACTGTTTCGTTTACCTCAGTAAAAACGAATATTCAATAAATTAATAACTTGTATTTCACCGAGTTTCATTTCGGTATATTCACTGCAGCATACGGCACGTGCGACAAACAATCATACAGCACTGCAGACACACTTTTTGAATACCCCGTATAAATACTGCACTGTTGATAGAATCATTAACAAACGCTTTAAGTGATCCTGCAAGCCTTTCCACAAAATAACTGAACTATTCGAACACTTTTCCCCTAAAAACCAAAATAACACTTCAACTCTTACTTAAACTTTGTAAGAAGTGCTTCATACTATTTACATGAGATGCAGCTGTGCGTAACCACTGCATGGTGAAGCCCAATGGCTCTCTCACACTAACTCAGTGCGTGACCAATAGCATTGGGGCATTGTTGACAGCGAGACAATGCCCCCTCCATAGAGAAGGCATACACAGCTTCAAAAAATTCCAGATGCCAGTGATAAGTAAGGAATAATAGGCACACACAAAAGAAAAAAAACTTGCTAGTTTTCAGAATTATTCTCTGACGAGCTAAAAAAAAAAAGTATACGTACACCTAACCCCCTACATGGGGGAACAGAGGTGTGTGTGTGTGTGTGTGTGTGTGTGTGTGTGTGTGTGTGTGTGTGTGGGCGCGTGCGCGTGCGCGCGCGCGCATGCACGCACACCTAAGTGTGTGCGCATGCACACCTATGTGTGTGCGAGTTGCCTGTTGACAACTCAATGCTTCTGCTTTTCGTTGAGGACCTAAGTGTATGGCAATGTCCACAGAATGAAATTATGGGAAGCAATTAAAAGGTTAATGTGAGAGAAGAATGAATTAATCTGTTAAAAAGTTACACAAGAACACAAAAGTAATGTTTATAATGCGAAACAACTTTATCTCAAAACATCTTTGTTGACAGAAGCCTAAAACAAGATTGTGGATTGTCACCTATTTTGTTTAGCATTTATTTGCAACAGGTAATGAATGGCTGGTATAGCAAATACTCAGCAGTGGGAATAAAGATCGGTAACAATACTCTCCACTCTCTTTTATTTGAGGATCGCACGTAATATTCTTCCAAGATGAAGAGGATATGAAATAAATGCCCAGAAAGCTTGAAGAGTATAGCAAATGGGATTTGGAGATAATTCAGGAGAAGACAGAGTTTGTGTGTTTGGGACATGATTTGGTGAAAATTGATATGTAGGAAGGGAAACAGAACCCTGCAGAAGCTACAAATATTTGGGAGCAATAACAGGAAACTCTGGTGCATTGATGAGGATATTAGTTTCAGAGTAGTAACAGGTAAGTGTGTTACCAAAGCTTTGCATGATATAACATGGAATAATAATATTTGGCAAGACACTAAGAAAATAATAATTCAAACAATGGAAAATCCAGGATGGAATGCAACAATATTATGAAAAGGAAAATTGCTGCTCATCATATAGCGGAGGTGCTGAGTTGCAGATAGGCGTAACAAAAGGATTGTGACAAATAAAGCTTTCGGCCCATAAGGCCTTCGTCAAAAACAGACAACACTCTCTCTCTCTCTCTATCTCTCTCTCTCTCTCTCTCTCTCTCTCTCTCTCTCTCTTTTTCTCTGTGTGTCAATGTGGCTACAGTTGCCTGAGACTGCAGTCGTATGTATGAGGTGAGTTTGTGCGTGCGCATTTGTGTGTGTGTGTGTGTGTGTGTGTGTGTGTGTGTGTGTGTGTGAGAGAGAGAGAGAGAGAGAGAGAGAGAGAGAGAGAGAGAGAGAGATCTATTTCTGATGAAGGCCAAAAGCTTTATTTGTGACAGTCGTTTTATTGGGCTTATCTGCGACTCAGCATCTCCGCTATATGGTGAGGGTCAACTTTCCTTTACATAAAAGGATAATTCAGTGTGGTGGAGAAATTAGTACTGTAGGGAATGGCCTCAAACAAGAAAAGTTAGGGAGAAAATTAGAACAGTGGAAATGGACGAAATGAGAAGATGTCCACAGTTACTGAGAGAAGATAGGATATGAAACAAAGAAGTGTGGAGACAAACAGAGATAACATGCAGCGTAACAAAACCTTTGGAGAAGAAGAATGCTTCAGCGTTAACAGCAGGTAGAGAGAATTCCCACAGAAGATTTTAAACTGGGTGGCACCCAGAATAATGAGGAGAGAAGACAGCGAAAATACACACAGGGAATCAATGGAACACTGAAATCTAGAACCAGGTGGCTGGAACAAAAGAGGCCTGTGGAGATCGAAAATGGCTAACTCCTACAGGAAACGCTGAAGATGAAGAAGAAGACTACATCTGGAATGCAATGGGAAGACAAGTTCATACTAGCCTCCAGCCAGCAATTTTTATGAATCTATACAACAAGTGTTTCAGAAATGGCAAGAGATTCCTCAAGATGACATTTGAAAGCTGCCTGCTTTCATGCCACATTGAATACAGGCAATTTAATCACGCAACACCTGCCGTGTGATGAACGACTCCACAAAATCTCAGAAATATCTCAGACTGCTGCTTCAACTGTAATACTTTCCATTTTCACCAGTGTACTTACAATTTCAGCACCTGGTACCTAAACAGATTCCCAGAACAAGAGCAGTTTTATTACAATTCATACATGATTACAAAAACTGTATACAGTGAAGGCAGTTCAGTGGCACACGTGGCAATCAGTGTTAACAAATGATGTGACAGAGTGCTACACTAGACCTTACCATCTTTCCATCTCTAACATAAAAGCTGCAGTGCTGCCACAGCTCCTCATTTTGCTCATCTTTAGCAATGATGTCTGCTATTCTCGGATCAATTTCATACGGTTCAGGTTTAATCCTTTTATTCAAACTGTCTTCTTCATTCTCATCCATCATGTGGCTTTCTTCTATGCTTGCATAATTTTCAGACAGTTCAGTTTTAATACTTATATGCAAACTGTTTTGTTCAGTCTCATTCATCACGGTTTCCGTTCTAACACTCATATGCAAACTGTTTTCTTCATTCTCATTCGTCACAGGTTTTTCTATCGGCTTCTTGGAACTTTTTTCTAACTTCTTGGAACTTTTCTCCGACTTCTTCTCGGACAGTGTCGGATTGTAATTTTCTGGATACTGCAACAGAAAGTAAATTCGAGTTTATTACATTACACGTATAAAGGGTTACTCCAGACTCCCCCCACCCCCACCACCACCACCACCACCACCACCACCACCACAGCAGATGGTGATTTAAATCACATACAGAGTGCAAAAGTACACCCCTGATAAAATTTTAGAAGTTGTCTACAAATATTTTCTAAGTATTTTGGTATCAGGTGTGACATTACAACCGGCATGTCCGCTAAGATTTGTATGTAAATACAGATTTTTTGGTCAATCGGTGTACGGCTGGCTAGTTGCCGAGATGTGGATGAGCCAGGGAAGTCACACATGGGGCCGGGTAGAGTAACCGGGCCACTGCAGCAAGCTGTGAACAGTTGGAGAGGGCCACACAGCAGGTTACAGTGGCTCAGTGATTTGTAAATCCCAAAGAGGAGAATGTGCTGTCACGGTAGTTGCGGGAATGGGGCAGAATTGACAGAAACAGTGTTAAAAATGAAACCTAATACACCCACTAAAAATGTTTATAGATACCCTACAAAAACCTAAAGACAGTGTCGAAAACAAAGAAACGAAATGATCTCACTAAAATTATTACATGTGCACAACATTATTATTAATTAAGTTATTAACATTGTCACTATACAGACAAGTATTTTCACACGAGACACTATTGTATCATGTCTGACGTCAGCTAGTGAATAACTGTATTTCTATTGGAACTAGAAACTTCCTGGCAGATTAAAAATGTGTGCCAAAGCTAGCCTCAAATTCGGGACCTTTGCCATTTGCGGGCAAGTTCTCTTCCATCTGAGCAACCCAAATGCGACTCCCAACCCATCCTCACAGCTTCAATTGCACCAGTATCTCATCTCCTACCTTCCAAACTTCAGAAGCTCTATTGCAGACCTTGCAGAACTAGCACTCCTGGAAGAAAGGATATTGCAGAAACATGGCTTAGCCACAGCCTGGGGGATGTTTCCAGAATTAAAGTTTCACTCTGCAGCAGTGTGTGCGTGTGTGCGTGTGTGTGTGCGCGCGCTGATATGACACTTCCTGGCAGATCAATTCTACAATTCAACAATGGAAAACCCAGGATGAAGCGTACAGTATTATGATAAGGGTAGTTGCCACTCACCATATAGGTGAGGTGCTGAATCACAGACACAGAGCAGAAATACTGTCAGAAAATGAGCTTTCGGCCAACACACACACACACACACACACACACACACACACACACACACACACACACACACACACACGACTGCATTCTTTGGCTGCTGTGGCCTCAGCAGCAAGAGACTGCAGTCTGTGTGTGTGTGTGTGTGTGTGTGTGTGTGTCCTATCTCTGACAAAGGCCTTGTTGGTCAAAAGCTCATTTTCTAACTGTCTTTTTCTCGTGCATATCTGCGACTCAGCATCTCCGCTATATCCTTTTCATAATATTGTATATTTTTATTATTGTCAAATAAATAATTACAAATTATTTATTGAATAATGAGGCCAAACCAAAGATTATTCCACAAGTACTGCCAGCACGAGAGTTTCTCTGATGTCCTATTCATGTACATGTTTTTTAAAAAAGATTTTGGTAACTTAATAAATGCAAGATTGTAGCTTCACTAATGTTAGGACTGCAATGATAAGCTTTATAAAGTTCCTATGTTGACTAGTTTTATCGCAGTTCCATTTGTGGCAAATAAAAATTGAATATAGCCAGTTATGCTACGTTTAACAAAGAATAAAGTAATATGGAGTTGCTAATCAACCACGAGTATTTGCCATACACAGTACACAGCTGACTGTTCGGGATAATCTGGGGACGAATATGCACAAATAATTGAAAAGACACAAATAATTTAGTTATTTTCACACATATATTCTTTGTTAAAAAGTTAATCCAACTTCTGTGCGTAGATACTGCAGGCCTGTTTATTTCTTAAAATAGTCTGTGATGTTGGTCTGCCTCTGACAGAAGTCGACATTTTCTTGCAAGGTGTTTTGAATTTTTCTTGCAACAATAATACCACTCTACAGAGACTTCCTCTGGTCCATATAATCTAGAAGAGTACCAACATACTGAAATGCAGTACAATGACTAACAAGGTCACTTCTTCATCATCACTTCCACATTCATTCTTTTCTTTTATTTTTTTGTGAAGCAGTGGTCACAATTTTGGCATCACTCCTGTACTGGAAGCTGGATTCACATGTGTTGATATTCAATCATTCAAGTTTTCTTCATCAAAACCATTTAAAACTGCTGCCAGATCCATTACTTGTGCATTTGTTATTTCTTCATCATGGTAATCTTGCAAATCACTTCCTCCAATATCTGGGAAGAATTTTCCTCGACTGAACTAGTATTACGTTGTCTGAATTCCTGCCAGACATCAAAAAAATTTCCACAAATGGCATCTAGAATTGTCAACTTCTTCTAGAACAGCACCAAATCATCTTCACCCACTAGCATTATAAGTAGGCTATTGCTTTACCGATGCAGTTACGCCATGGTCCATTGGCTGCACAGTGGCAGTCATGCTGGGAGAGAAAAACTTTGTTAGAATGAGACCACCATCAATTATGAGAATCTTCTCATAGAGTGTGAAGGAGCATTATCAAGCAATAGAACAGCCTTCTGTGAAAAACCTTTCTCTTCTAGAAATCACCAAACTTATGTTACAAAATGTTTGTAGAACCAGTTTTTGAAAATTTGACTGTTCACCCATGCTCCTTTTTGGTTGCAATAGTGCACAGGAAGATCATTAGCTCTCTGATATCCTTGCATGTTCAGGCATTTTTTTTATTTTACAATCACTGGTAGCTTCATTTTGTGATTCCCAGAAGCATTAGCAGTGCACAAAACTATTAGGCATTCTTTAGATGACGTATCTAGGAGCACCAACTTCACTCTTAAATCATCAGTGCTGGTTGTTAAACATTTCCAATATAGACCACTTTTGTCTGCATTATAAACGTTATCTGATGTTAAATTATTTCCTTTCATACATCCTGGAACTCTTCCCAGAAGGAACCAGCTGCCACAGCATTTGAACTAAGCCACTCTCCTTGCACAGTAAGTTCGTGAGTCCCATTGTTTCCGTCTGGTTAA